>NC_029792.2:107897885-107946952 GCF_000816755.2 Arachis ipaensis | reverse complement strand
TTATTCCTATCACCAAGTCCCCATTCTTGGTTCATATGGTTCAGAAAAGGGATCTCATTACAATTTCCCAAATGGTTCCATTCATGGTTCCAGAATTTTGGACCAATAGAAGCCTTCTTCCCAAAAGAAGCCAGCATTGCGTATGAATATTTTAAAAGCAAGTCATCATTCTTACAAGAGTATAAATTCATTTCATTTATAGCAGCTATGGGAATAAGCTGGATTATGACCTGGGAATATGATTCAGCAGCATATGAAGAATGTTCAAGCATACAATATTTGGTAAGAATAATAAAAATAAAATGGTGGAATAAATATGATATAAATCTGCTGAGTAAAAGAGCTATTGATCAATGGTTATCAACATCACAAAAGCGTCTAGCAACAACAGCCTCAAGCGCCACCAATGAACAAATAGCATATAAAAAAGAAACTCAATTCTTAGCACAGAAGCGATAAATTATGGCAGCCCTAGCAGCGGCAACCTCGGAAGAAGATATTCAAAGCTCTCTACAAGCAATACAAACAGTACCTCTTGGAGAAGACGAAGAGGTACAGTCCAGCCCAGCCTACTATTATCAAGATTCTCAAGATCCATTTGAAATGTAGTAAGAACTATATGAAATCCATGTAAAAGCCCAATCATAAAAGAAAGATGATCTCTGTAAAAAAAAAAGTATAAAAGTAAAAAGTAAAAGTAAAACAGTAAATGTCGGCAAACAGTAAAAGCAAACAGTCGGCAAAACAGTAAATGTCGGCAAATAGTAAAAGCAAACAGTACTGTCGGCAAATAGTACCCAAACAGTGATCACTTGGGGTCTATAAATACCAAAGGCCTCCTTCATTCATGATCATCACATACTTGAAAGCTCAAGGATTCTCTCTACTCTTAAATCTTCTTACTTCATATATTCTATCAATATTTGTAATCATTATCAAGTTTGTATCAACTTTGCAAGCAATAATAGTACAAGTTCATCTCTGTAAGCTTACTATCTTATGCTTTCTTTTCTTATAATTTCTTTATATATATATAGAAAGAATAGTACAATCTAGAAGCCCGATGAAGGATATAGCTCAAAAACAGGATTTCAAAAGCGCAAAACGTACTAGCGAAGCTACTAACTTAAAGCACAAGAAACAGATGGGATAACAAAAGATAAGTATATAATAATCATAAGAAACTAACCACGGCTCGTGGAGTTTAAGCCGGCTAGCCATATACAGACCAAAAAGGATCAGACAGTAAAAACGGCTTATACAATTTTGTTCTCTCAAATACAAGCCTCTAGACAAAACAAAATACAAAAGTAAGAGACATATATAAAATAAACCAAAAGACTCAAAAAGATGTCCGGATCCGACGCTCCTGCCACCAACCAGACAATTCACCTAGGTGGGTTGCGACCTGCATCTGAAAAACACAACAGAAATATGGTATGAGAACCGGAGGTTCTCAGTATGGTAACAGTGCCCAGTGATGTAGGATATAAGATCCCGGGATGCCAAAGGCAATCCTAAGCTCCATATCCATCACAAGAGTTCAAGCTTAAAGCATACTAAAACAGATAAGCATAGCTATATAAACCTTAACATAAGTAAACCGGGTAATCTATCTTAAGGAATTTCTATTCTAACCAAACATCGCTGTCCTACAGCCTTCACCAACCGATCCTCCCTGCGATCCCATTGCCACCACCTACTTACCCTCCTCAGCACCAGACAAACACAGATAATGCAAGCAAGGAAAACACAAGTAATATTCAAATATATAGCAAGTAATTCAAGAAGCAAGTAGGCATATTATACAATTAGGCAGGCTCAAGTAATCAAAGCAAACAAGTACATAGGAAATGCATATGATGAATGTCTATCCTATTGGCTCGTGATATCACTTGTCGGTCTATAAATGCCAACCCGACACATTCTTTCGGATGTCGCCTTTCTGCCACTTCCGAGGATATAGCGCCTGGCCCGCTCTTGTTCAGAGGATATAGTGCCTGGCACACTACCGTTCTGAGGATATAGTGCCCGGCCCACTCTTGCGGCAGAAAAGGAAAACAACAATTACACATAACTCATCACAAATCATTCCAAGGATATAGTGCTTGGCACACTTTCAACATTCATATTTCTAAAGTTCATCCTAAGCCATTCCACTCCGGACTCATTAATCCATCAGTTTCTCAATTCACATACCAATCTACCTTCACAAGCCATCAAACCATCCTCATTACACCCAAAACCTAAACCTCCGTCTTCTAATTCTTCATAATAATCATCAACTAAAACCCTTAGGTTATCTCTCATATGCCCATACTCAAAATTAATACCACAAGCCTTAAAATGGTGTTATAGAAGCTTACAACCTTGTTGGGAAGGGGAGATAGTTGAAAAAAAGTTAAAATTTGAGAATCAGGGCGTGTGCGGCCGCACAGGGGTGTGCGCACGCACGCTCCAGAGATTTTTAAAATGTGTGCGTACGCACAGGGGTGTGCGTATGCACAGGTGTCAAAATTTACAAAATCTGTTCAATCACACAACCTGTGCTAGCGCCCCCAACAGACTGGCCTCCCCCAACGTGTGCGTGCGCACAAGTGTGTGCAGACGCGCAGGTTGCAATTCATCCTTAGATATGTGCGCGCACAAGCTGTGCTAGTGCTGCAAACAGAATGCATTTTCTGCCTATGCGTGCGCACAGGAGTGTGCGGCCGCACAGATCAAAATTTTCGCAGGGTTGTGCATCCGTACAGGGGTGTGTGTGCGCATATATCAGAAATCATAAAATTCTGCAACTTAGCAAAATTTCAGATTTTCAACACCAACTTTGAATGATCATAACTCCCTCTACAAAATTCCAAATTTTACAAACTTTATATCAATTTAAAGGGTTTTCTAAGATCTTTAATTCCAAACAAATCTCATCAAATTTTGAAAACCGAGACAAAAGTTATGATCAAGCAAAGTTCACCAAAAATTCACTTTTACCAAAAGTTCCCAAAACCTCAACATTACTAACATTTCCAACCAAATCAAACTAAAACCACTTCAAACTCTATTTTCTATCATAACCTACCCTTTTTATCATTTTATACCATCCCCAACCATCAAATCTCAATCATGTGATACTAAAATCAATCCTCCACCAACACTTTCTTCAATCCTAATTCAATCATTACCGAACATCAAAATTAATCCCATATCCTTTCAATTTCAATCTCTCACACCACCTTTACCAATTTCAACATTCATGATTTATCAACTCATCATAATTCACATGGTTTATCAACAATCTCAACACTCACCTTCAATATACAACAAGATCACTAATCATTATCAATCACTAACCATATCAACAACAATAAATCACATACCCAACATCAAGCATCATAATCCTTAAATACCAACAATCATTATCAAATTCACACATTTCTCATTTTAAAACTCCATAACATCATCATCTCCATACAAGTTATCCTCATACATCATCACCACATACAATCATTCATTTTCAACATATCAATATTATTCAATATACATCAACATTCAACACCTCAACAACCATTATAATTCATTCCTATCATATGGGTCACTAACCTAAATGTCTATGAATATTATATACTGCATAGAGGAAACCAAAACCATACCTTGGCTGATTCCTAATATGGACCAAAACCCCAAAGAGCACAAGTTGAGCTTCCAACCACAAGCAAGCTTCCGATATGACTCCAACAAACTCCAAAAGCTTCCAAACTCACAACAAACAAGCTATATACACACCAAACATCACTAATCAAGCTAGGGCTCAACATAAACATGATCTCACAAGGGTTTTCAAGAGCTCTTACCTTGTTCAACAGTTTTGAAAGCCAAAACCACCAACAATCAAGTACTAGAGTGTACCTAAAACACCCAACACACAAGATTTTCCATAAAACCAAACTCTAAAACTCAAAATGAACAAGGACACAAAAACTGGGCAGGGAAACTCGAGGGACTTACCACAAAGTTTAGATAAAAATGACAGGTTCAGCAAGAGCTTCGCGTAGCCGCTGACGGCACGCAAATCGGAACACTGTAGCTCGAGATATCGCGGATTGAATTGAGAAGTGAATAGTGCTCTTCTCTCTTCTCCTTTCCCTTTTCTTCTTTTCTGCTGAGTGTGTCTGTGTTTATGAGGTGAAGGGTTCATTAATGAACCCTTATATATGTTGGATTTGGGCCCAACTTGGGCCCGGTCTAACCTGTTAGCGTTTTTAGCCCGTTCGGACTAACTTTGGGCCAAACCTTTAACACTAACGCCTGATTTTCTATTCCTAATATTTTTCTATGGTTTTCAACTGTTTTCTCTTTTTCTTGCGCAGTACCGAGCAGACTTGAACCAGTTCAACCGGTTTAGCTGCCGGTTCGCGGTTTTTCACAATTTTTTGCAGAAAACACATTTTCTGACTCAGAAAGACCTACTGAGTCCAAAAATCATATTTAAATCCCCAAATTCTCATTCTAACTTTTCGGAATCTAATTTGGGTATTTAAATAATTTTATTTGTGAAAAATCCGGTTCTTACATCCTCCCCTCCTTAAAAATATTTTCGCCCTCGAAAATCTAAATCACACGATTTAGTATATATACATATTCTCCACGAAGCATCCTACTTCCAACGTTACCAACCCAACAAGTTTCCAAAGCATCTCGTTCGCCGTAACCCCACCGTGCCGATCTCCTCTCTCATCTTCCACTACGTTACTCTGATTATCGTTGTTAAGAATCCAAAATTCTTTCCTTTAAACCAAATATTGATTTTGTAATACTGTTCAAAACCTTTAAAACAAGTTCCATATAAATGAGTTCATTTATTAAAAGAGTCGAAAATCATTTATTTATAAATCAATCATTTTAAGGCATGATTTTCCTAATTCATTGAAACCCGTAAATCAAAACCTTTCCATTTGAATCCCTTTTTGATAAGTGAAATTACAAACCCAAAATCACAAGTTAACAAAATCATACAACTCACTTTCCCATTTTAAATCGTATCATTTGATCAAAAGTTCCCATCCTAGTTTCAAAACCAAATCATTTAAACCAAAGCTCCAAACCAGATTTGAAAATCATTCTAAATCTTAAAACGGCAAAAATCATAGTTAAAAATCGCAAAGGCGTTAGTCGGTATTTCCGTTGCCACTAGTGCGAAACCGTACCATCACCCATACAGGGTACCGACAAGACTTCCAGTCATGCCTGGTACCCATTCCGGCACACCCATTCTGATCGTTCATCACCACAAGTCCGAAATCCTCGTCTACCTCCACTAGAATCCTCCTTTCCCATGGTTCACTCCCAACAAAACTCTAAGCTCTGGTAATCCTAACGGCGACTTTGGAAAAGATAGAACTAAGCTACTGTCAGGTCCAAGCAATATAATACTCAACGCATACGCTTACCTCTCGTCGGAGGATCCGACCCTGTCACATCACGTGCATCCAAGGCAACCACACGGTCTGACTGTTGATTCTGACATATGTTCTGCCTTTCTTACAATGGCAGTTCTTGGCTAGGTGTCCAGGTAGTCAACAAACATAACACAGGTGACTCCCTTTCATATAGTGAAACTGGACATTGTTGTCCCTCCTAGAATTCCTTTGACTTAGCAGATGCTGGGGAGTGTGTCCATCTCTCTTGAAGTTCTGTCTCTTTGGCCCAAGGTAATCGTCACGTTCCCTACTAGGGTTGCTTCTATGAGTGTCCCTTGACGAGGCTACCGTCTTTTCACATTCCTCAACCACCCTTGTTTTATTCACCAGATCAGAGAAAGTACAGATCTTCATAGGAGCCACCGCAGTCATAATGTCGCCCTTCAAGCCCCTCTGGTACTCAATGCACTTTCAGCTTTCGTAGGTCTCCGAGGCACCCTTACATACCCTAGAAAACCTACAGAGCTCCTCAAACTTGCTCATATAATCTGCCACAGACAAGGAATCTTGCTTCAGCTGCATCAGTTCCATCTCCTTCGCTTCCCTTACAGACTCAGGAAAATACTTCTTGTAGAAGGCTGTCTGAAATACATCCCAAGGAACATCAGCGTTCTGAAGTTGTAGCAAGCGGCATTCTGCCTGCCACCAATGCTGGGCCTCTTCCCAAAGTTGATAAGCAGCAAACTCCATGTATTGGTTGTTCGGGACATGCTGTGCCTGCAGTACGCGCTCCATAGCTTGGAACCAATTATCCGCTTCCGTGGGATTGGTTGAACCTCGAAAACTCAGAAGATGAACTTTGAGAAAAGTCGCCAAAGTCATCGGAGCACCTCTCGTGTTATCTCCACTCCCTTCGGCATTGTCATTCGCATTTCCTTCGCCATTCCCATTTTCGTTTTCGGTCGGTTGGCCTAACCTCTGCACAGCTTGCAGATTCACAGCAGCATTAGCCTCCATGGTATTTGCTAAGTTCGCCATCGCCGCCATGAATTCGGCATGGTTGTCAGCCGGTTGCTCATTCCTACTCTCTTGTGAACGTGTACGACCTCGTCCGCGAGTAGCCATTTGGGTTCCTGTCTTCACCAAACAATCGATATCAAGGTGATCAGTCTCAATACCAAAAGTCTAGTGCTTCAATTATCCCAAACAGGCACTCACAAACAAGCATGCTATGCAATATCAAGTAGATAACCTCATAGCATCAAAGAAAAAGACACAGAGTATGCAATGAAGCACAAAAGCCCGATGAAGGATATAGCTCAAAAACAGGATTTCAAAAGCGAAAACGTACTAGCGAAGCTACTAACTTAAAGCACAAGAAACAGATGGGATACAAAAAAAGATAAGTATATAATAATCATAAGAAACTAACCACGACTCACGGAGTTTAAGCCGGATAGCCATATAAAGACCAAAAAGGATTAGATAGTTAAAATGGCTTATACAATTTTGTTCTCTCAAATACAAGCCTCTAGGAAAAACAAAATACAAAAGTGAGAGACATATATAAAATAGACCAAAAGACTCAAAAAGATGTCCGGATCCGCCGTTCCTGTCACCAACCAGACAACTCACCTAGGTGGGTTGCGACCTGCATCTGAAAAACACAATAGAAATATGGTATGAGAACCGGAGGTTCTCAGTATTGTAACAGTGCCCAGTGATGTAGGATATAAGATCCCGGGACGCCAAAGGCAATCCTAAGCTCCATATCCATCACAAGAGTTCAAGCTTAAAGCATACTAAAACAGATAAGCATAGCTATATAAACCTTAACATAAGTAAACCGGGTAATCTATCTTAAGGAATTTCTATTCTAACCAAACACCGCTGTCCCACAGCCTTCACCAACCGATCCTCCTTGCGATCCCATTGCCACCGCCTACTTACCCTCCTCAGCACCAGACAAACACAGATAATGCAAGCAAGGAAAACACAAGTAATATTCATATATATAGCAAGTAATTCAAGAAGCAAGTAAGCATTTTATACAATTAGGCAGGCTCAAGTAATCAAAGCAAACAAGCACATAGGAAATGCATATGATGAATGTCTATCCTATTGGCTCGTGACATCACTTGTCAGTCTATAAATGCCAACCCGACACATCCTTTCGAATGTCGCCTTTCTGCCACTTCCGAGGATATAGCGCCTGGCCTCTTGTTCTGAGGATATAGTGCCTGGCACACTACCATTCCGAGGCTATAGTGCCTGGCCCACTCTTGCGGCAGAAAAGGAAAACAACAATTACACATAACTCATCACAAATCATTCCAAGGATATAGTGCTTGGCACACTCTCAATATTCATATTTCTAAAGTTCATCCTAAGCCATTCCACTCCGAACTCATTAATCCATCAGTTTCTCAATTCACATACCAATCTACCTTCACAAGCCATCAAACCATCCTCATTACACCCGAAACCTAAACCTCCGTCTTCTAATTCTTCACAATAATCATCAACTAAAACCCTTAGGTTATCTCTCATATGCCCATACTCAAAATTAAAACCACAAGCCTTAAAATGGTGTTATAGAAGCTTACAAACTTGTTAGGAAGGGGAGATAGTTGAAAACAAAGTTAAAATTTGAGAATCAGGGCGTGTGCGGCCGCACAGGGGTGTGCGTGCGCACGCTCCGGAGAGTTTTAAAATGTGTGCGTACGCACAGGTGTCAAAATTTACAAAATCTGTTCACTCGCACAACCTGTGCCAGCGCCCCCAACAGACTGGTCTCCCCCAACGTATGCGTGCGCACAGGTGTGTGCGGACGCACAGGTTGCAATTCATCCTTAGATATGTGCGCGCACTAGCTTTGCTAGCGCTGCAAACAGAACGCATTTCCCTGCCTGTGCGTGCGCACAGGAGTGTGCGGCCGCACAGATCAAATTTTTTGCAGGGTTGTGCGTCCGTACAGGGGTGTGTGTGCGCACATATCAGAAATCATAAAATTCTGCAACTTAGCAAATTTTCAGATTTTCAACACCAACTTTGAATGATCATAACTCCCTCTACAAAATTCCAAATCTTACAAACTTTATATCAATTTAAAGGGTTTTCTAAGATCTTTAATTCCAAACAAATTTCATCAAATTTTGAAAACCGAGACAAAAGTTATGATCAAGCAAAGTTCACCAAAAATTTACTTTTACCAAAAGTTCCCAAAACCTCAACATTACTAACATTTCCAACCAAACCAAACCAAAACCACTTCAAACTCTATTTTCTATCATAACCTACCCTTTTTATCATTTTATACCATCCCCAACCATCAAATCTCAATCATGTGATACCAAAATCAATCCTCCACCAACACTTTCTTCAATCCTAATTCAATCATTACCGAACATCAAAATCAATCCCATATCCTTTCAATTTCAATCTATCACACCACCTTTACCAATTTCAACATTTATGATTTATCAACTCATCATAATTCACATGAGTTATCAATAATCTCAACACTCACCTTCAATATACAACAAGATCACTAATCATTATCAATCACTAACCATATCTACAACAATAAATTCCGTGAATATCGTATCTGATCCGATTTGATGAGTACAGTGCGGATCGGATAGAATTTTAGGTTATATTCGATCCGATCCGATCCGATCCGTGTGCAGCCCTACCCAGAGATATGGTGCTCGGAACACCGTCTAGGATTTTGTGCCTGCACACTCTAGTGATCCGAAGGGATGCGAGCAGGATACTCTTGCCACAGACCTTACATCTCAACGTAAGCGGGATTAACCACCGTCCTTATGCCACCGCCGCGACCTCGACAGGCGGGATTAACCACCGTCCCTGTCAGGCGCATAGCGTCTCATAATTCTCAGCATAAAATAGTAATTCAGTGGTTTTCAAAAATCATTTCATTCTGAGCTTGTTAGTTAACCACTTACACCACTCACCCCGAACTCATTAGTTCAACACTTTCTCAATTCATTGTCAGTAACCCCCAACATACTATTCTTCCTTCTCACTCACCCAAACCCATTCTCAGTACACCAGAAACCTAAGCCTCCGTTCTCTAACTTTTACCGGGAATACCGAAATAATTCTACCCAACACCTTCTCTATGTTTTAACATCCAAAAACAAGCCAAAAAGTCTTAGATAGGTGTCACAGAAGTTTACAAGCTCGCCGAGAAGGTGAAACAGTTAAAAACAAGATTTTATTGAAAAACAGGGCAGTGTGCGTATGCACAGGGGTGTGCGTGCGCACGCCCAAGAGGATTTTCAAGATGTGTGCGTACGCATAGAGGAGTGCGTATGCACAGGCGTAAAATTTTCCAATTCTGTTCGCTCGCACAATGCGTGCGAACGCCCTCAACAGAATACACCTTCCAACGTGTGCGTGCACACAAGGCTGTGCGTGCGCATAGCTTGCAATACTTCGTTGGGTGTCTGTACGCACAGAGCGTGCTAGCGCTCCCAACAGCAGCTACATCGCCATGTGTGCGTGCACACAAGAGTGTGCGTGCGCATAGTTTCAAAAATACACAGGGTATGCATGCGCACAGGGTTGTGGATACGCACAAGTTAAAATTTGCCACTGATCAGAGCGCATGCACAGTAGTGTGCGTCCGCACACAAACCAGAAATCATAAAATTCTGCAACATCACAGAATTCAGATTTTGACACCAAACTTTTAATGATTATAACTTTCTCTACAAAAATCCATTTTCTACAAACTTTATATCAATGTAAAGCTCTCAAAGCCATCTTTAATTTAAAACAAGTTTCATGCAATCTTAAGATTTGAGGCTCAAGTTATGATCCGTCAAAGTTAGCCCAAAACTCATTTTTACCAAAAATTTACAAGTTCTTAACCTTCCAATTTCCCAACCAAAACCAAACCACCATCTCATCAAACTCCAAAACACATCAGATCTCACACTTTTCATACCTCAATTCACCACTTTACCTTATGCAATCATCAATCCCAATTATCAATTACATAACACTATATTCATTTCTCAACCAACCCATTAATCAATTATCATTTCACCATTACCAACAATCATCACAATCAATCTCAATCTCAATCTTCAATACCATATTATCGACATCAACATTACAATTCATCAAAACAACCCAAATCATCAAATCATCATACATCATCATACAACAGTTCCAAAAACTAATTTAATTCAATCCTATCCTATGGGTCACTAGCCTAAGTGTCTAGAAATATTATATATTATACATAGAGGAAATCGAAATCATACCTTGGCCAATTTTCAATATGCACTAAAACCCAAATTGCGTGCAATTCAAGCTTCCAACCACAACTAAGCCATCAATTCAACTCCAAGCTCCAAGTAAAAGCCAATAATCACAACTTCAAGTTATAAATACACATAATCCATAACCAATCAACCTAGGGTTCATCTTACCCAAAATTCACAGACACTCTTACCTTGCCCAATAGTTTTGGAAGCAAAATCCAATAGTAATCAAGTGCTAGAGTGTATCTAAACACCCAAAATCATAAAATTTCACTCAATACAAAACCCTAAAATTTTGAACTTTTGAAAGGAAGAATTGAGAGAGATTTCGTGATTTTCTTACCAGTTTCTTGGGTGGGTTTTGTAGAGATCTCCACGATGATCGCGTGGCCATAAACAGTGCGGCGATCGGAGCCCCGTAGCTCAAGTTATGGTGGATTGAAGAAGAGAGTGAATAGTAACTCTTCTCTCCTCTTCACTTTCAACTTACACCTGTGCTTTGGTGTGTTTGTGTATGTGGTGTGCTGAATGGGCTCATTTAATGAACTTATATATGTTGGGTTTGGGCCCAACTTGGGCTCAGTCCAACCCGTTAGTGTTCTTGGCCCGTTTGGCCCAACTTTGGGCCAAAACTTTAAAATTAATGTCCAATTTTCAATTTCTAATATTTTTCTGAGGTTTTCTACTGTTTTTAATTATTCTCGCACAATACTAGACAGACTTAATCTGGTTCAACCGATTCAGCTGTCGGTTTGCGGTTTTACTCAATTTTTCACAGAAAATTACATTTTCTTACTCAGAAAAATCTACTGAGTCCAAAAATCATATTTAATTATTTAATTGAACAGTTAATTAATCTCATTTCTTACAGGTATAGTCGATGGACATCCTCCATTTTCCATTCTGTTTCTTCAAGAGTACCACATTACCGAGCCATAATGGGTATTTTAATTCCCTTATGAACCCAATTTCTAACAGCGCATATACTTGTTCTTCTACAACTTCGGCTCTTTCGGGGTTGAGTTTTCACCACTTCTGTTGTACAGGTCATCAGCCCGGGTAAACGGCGAGCTTGTGACTCATGAGATCGAGATGAATTCCAGGCATGTCAGAGGCTTTCTAGGAAAAGAGATCGGAATTTTTTTTGTAGGAGTTTAACAAGTTCTTGCTTTAGCTACTCTCCTAGATTGGCCCCTACGTTTGTTGTCTTTCTGATCTCATCCCCGATCTGGACTTCTTCAATCTTTCCATCAGGTTAGGGTCTCAATTCCTCCCGAACTTGGACTCTTCTGAGTTCTATGGTGTTGACTTCTTTTTCTTTGGCACTTCCTCGTAAGTTCAGCCTTTCGTTATAACACCTCCTTGCTAGTTTTTGATCTCCCCTTACGGTTGCTATTCCTTCGGGTGTAGAAAATTTCATGCAAAGATAGAAAGTTGAAACTACTACCGTAAATCGGTTTAATGTTTCCCAAACAAAAAAGGTATATAGATATTCTCTCATATCTTTTTCCGCAAAAGCTAGTTTGAATAGGATATCTGCTGAGCTTTCTTGATCTATTAAGGTTCTGTGGAGGATTGCGTTGACGAGGATCATTGTGATTACTACTGGGTCATCATGCCCATGCATCACTCCTGGTGCGTCTTCTTTGGTGAAAACAATTGTGGGTAGGTCGAGTATTTCAGCATCTTTGCCGACCTGGTACACTTCTGTTAGGTGCCTCTTCTAGGAAGATTTTGTTATCCCCACTCCAGCGAATCCTCCAACGATCATGTGGACATGCCTTTCAGAAGTTCTTGGGGGTCGGTCTCACTTTTCTTGGTCTTCATCTCTTTTTCTTTTGCTATAATCATCCACAGCAAGATACCTATCCACCCGGCTTTCTATGGCCAATTGTTCAATGATATTTTTTAAATCATAGCAATCGTTGCTGAAATGGCCATATATTTTATTCTATTAAAAATATTCTGACCAATTTCTACCTTTCTTGCCTTTAATATGTCTAGGAGGGGGTATCTTTTCAGTGTGACAGATTTCTCTGTACACGTCGACAAGGGAGACTCGTAGTGGTGTATAAGAATGGTATCTTCGAGGCCTTTCTGAGTTGTACTCTTCTTTTTTGTTTATCTCTTTTTCCTTTTCCAAGACACTTATAGCATGCTTGATCTTGTCTTTCTGAATGGAGAACCGGGTAAGAAAACTTCTCACCAAATCGTCGATGCAGGTGACTGACTTGGGCGATAAACTATCGAACTACTTCATTGTCGCCTTGGTTAACGTAATCAGGAAAGCTTTACAGTGAGTTACATCCAACACATCCACCAAGTACATGCGACTTTTGAAATTACTTAGATGATGCCTTGGATCGGTCGTTCCAACATAGAGATCCATGTCCGAGCTATTAAAATTTCTAAAAACTTGAGCCGGCATGATTTCTTCTATGAATGGATCTTCGCCCCTAAGGCATTTCTTCTCTATCAGCTTGGGCTTTCCTGCCTTTAATGTCGGTTTCCAGCATCTCGAGTTTCTCCTCCAGTTCTCTTTGTCATTGTATCTCCCTTTATTGAGCTCGTTCCAATTAGCGTTGTCATTCTAACTCATTCTCAAGCTGTTCTAACCGACCTTGATGGTTATGAACCAGTCTCATGAGCTCAGTAGGATCTCTTTCTCCCAATCCCCCTGATTGATGGACTTCCGAGCTTATTCTTTGTCCTCCTTGACTTACAAGTTGTGTATCTCTAGCAACACTCTTCCCCATGTCGAGTCGGGGAGGTATGACAAGTGGGCGATCGTCGTTAGGTTGTTCTTCCTCATAGGCTTCTAAGTCAGAAGCTGTATGTCCATCTTCTGAAAGGTCATCCGCGAATATACAACGTCGATTACCATGTCCTTAGCAACGATGCCAATGTTCAGAGGGTTACCTGAAACTATGATTTGGGACTTAACGCAAATCCCAAACTCCTATTGGGGTGTTGATGAGCGGATATTTTATACGCTTTTTGGCATCATTTTCATATAGTTTTTAGCATGTTTTGTCTAAGTTTTATTAAGTTTTCATAGGTTTTAATGCAAAATTCACATTTTTGGATTCTACTTTGAGTTTGTGTGTTTTTGTACAATTTTAGGTATTTTCTGGCTGAAATTAAGGAGCTGGAGCATAAGTCTGATTCAGAGACAGAGTAAGCACTGCAGATGTTGTTCGGATCTGACCTCCTTGCACTCGAAAGAGGTTTTCTGGAGCTAAAGAAGTCCAAATGGAGCGTTCTCAACGGCTATGGAAATCTGACTTCTAGATCTTTCCAGCAATGTATAATAGTCTATACTTTGATTCAGAATTGAAGGTCCAAAACTGGCGTCCAACGCCAGCCTCCTGCCCCAGTCCAAGCGTCCAGCGCCAAAAGAAGGAGACCAGCGTCCAAACGCCCAAACAGGACCTTCTAGCCAGCATTCAACGCCCTAGAGGTCTTCTAGCACGTGGATCTCATCAAATCTCAGCCCAAACACTCACCAAGTAGGCCCCGGAAGTGGATTTTAGCACTAAAAGACTGTTTTACCTTTTCTTATGTAATCCTTAGTCATTAGTTTAGTATTTAAAGAACTTTTACTCCTCTCATAAAAGGAGATCTGCCATATTACTTTTTCCTATTGTATTTACTATCAGTATGAGTTTCTAAACCTCTTAGGTTAAGGGGAGGAGCCATGCTGAGTTTTATGGATTAGTAAAAGTACTACTGTTCTTTCTCAATTCGTGTTTGATTCTCTATTCTAAGATGTATCTTCGTTCTTCATCAATATGAATGCATTGAACTGGCATAAGGTTATCACATTCTACATGGGTTCAGAGTGAGTCTTTCATCGAACAATGATGAATCACTAGCTTGATTATACATCTCTTAGACGGCTAATCCACGACTTCGTTGGGGACTTCTCGAGACACCAGTTCAGCCGAAGTATGGGGAGATTAGGGTCTCTGTGGTAGAGGCTAGAACCCAAAGGCGCAACATTCTCTTATCTGGAAGATCCAACCTTGTCTGTGGCATTTTGGGTAGGATCATTAAGGAGAATGGACTGCAGGAGCTTCACCCTCAATCAGAATGGATCCGCACTAACCCTGGGGTTCAGATCTGGAGGAGTATTAGCGGTTGCTCAAACCAGCGTCAATTACATACAACCTGCCATAGAAGAAATCATTCACAATTGAAGAAGACAGTAAGACCAGAGTTAATCCAGAAGGACAAAGTATCTCCAAGCCTTAATTATCTTCTTATCATTGTAAACAGGTCAACCTAGTTTAGATCTCACAAATCCAACAACTCTTCTATCCGCCTGACTAAGATCTGCAAGATAACCATAGCTTGCTTCAAACCACAATTCTCGTGGGATCGACCCTGACTCGCTCAGGTATTACTTGGACGACCCAGTGCACTTGCTGGTTCAGTTGTACGAAGTACGGGGATTCGTGCACCAAATTTTTGGCGCCGTTGCCGGGGATTATTCGAGTTTGGACAACTGACGGATTATCGTGTTCCTTAGATAAGGTATTGTCTTTAATTTTGTTGAGTCTTTTATTTTTATTTTCTTCTTCTTTATTTTCGAAAAAAAAATCAAAAACATTTTTAAAATTTTTTTTCTTTTCTTTGTTTAATCTTTGTTTTTGGTTTGAGTCTTTTGTTTTTGTTCTTGTGAATTTTCGAATTTCTTGAGTCTTTCTTCTAAAAATTTTCAAAACCTTTTCTGTTTTTTGCTATGTATTTTCTTTTTATTTTCTTACTTTTGAGTCTTACTTATTTCATGTTTTCTTTTTCAAAAATTTTTCAAAATCTTTTCTTTTCTTTAGTAATCTTTGTCTTTTGTTTGAGTCTTGTGTCAATCTTTAAGTTTGATGTCCCTTGGTCAGTTTGGTTTTTATTTCTTTTAACCTGTTCTTGGTTTTTCTTTCCTCATATTCGAATTATTCTTGGTTATTTTTCTTGTTTGATTTCAAAAATTTTAAGTTTGGTGTCTCTTTGTGTTTTCTTGCTTATTTTCAAAAAATTTGAATCTTTGATCCTAAAAATTTTAAGTTTGGTATCTTTTAGTGTTTTTCTTTGTCAAAATTTTGAAAATTGTCTTTAATTTCAAAATTTTTTTAAGTTTGATGTCTTTTAGTGTTTTTATTTTAAAATTTTTGAAAATTGTGTCTTTGGTTTCCAAAATTTTTAAGTTTTGTGTCCTTTGCGTGTTCTTGTTTTCTTTGAATTCTTTGAGTTTTGTTCTTGGTATTCTTCTTGATCTTCAAAGTGTTCTTATTTTTCTTCTTGTTTTGATCTTAAAAGTTTTAAGTTTGGTGTCTTTTATTATTTTTCCTTTCAATTTTCAAAAATTTAGTGTCTTAAATCTAAAAATTTTAAGTTTGGTATCTTTTGGTTGTTTTTCTCTCTCTTCATTAATTCAAAAAAATAAAAAAATATCTTTTCTATCTTTATTTTAAAAATATTTTTGAAAATTATAAAGAAAATTTCAAATTCTAATTTCAAAATCACTATCTTATCTTATCTTAATTTCAAATCTTTTCAAAAATCATATCTTTTTCAAAATCTTATCTTATCTTTTTATCTTTCCTTAAAATTCAAAAATCTTATCTTATTTCAAAATTCAAATTTTAAATTTCAAAATCAAATCTTTTCAAAAATCAAATCTTTTTCAAACCTTTATCTTATCTTGTTTCAATTTCAAAATTCAAATTTCAAATCTTATCTTCTCCAACTTCTTTTCAAATCTTTTCTTTTAAAATTTGATTCTTTCTTATCTTATCTTTCTTTTAAAATTTAAATTTCAAATCTTTTTAAATTAAAACTAACTTTTTGATTTTGATTTCAAATCTTTTTAATTTAAAACTTATCCTTTCTTAACTTCCTTATCTTATCTTTCTTACCTACTTTATCTTATCTTTAATTTAAAATATTTTCTGTCTTCTTTTAAATTTTAAATTAAATCTTTTTCAAATCTTTTCAATTCTTATCTTATCTTGTTGACCTTTTCAAATATTTTCAAATTCAAATCTTTTCTAATCTTCTATCTTATCTTGTTTTCAAATCTTTCTTAATTAGTTACTTGTTTTCTCTTCTTTTTCAGAACTTCCCAACTAATTCCTCTCTCTTCTAATTTTTGAAATTTCTTCT
This sequence comes from Arachis ipaensis, assembly GCF_000816755.2. Lineage (NCBI taxonomy): Eukaryota > Viridiplantae > Streptophyta > Magnoliopsida > Fabales > Fabaceae > Arachis > Arachis ipaensis. Next base: position 107,930,082 of record NC_029792.2, on the reverse strand, counting down.
TCTCTTTCTCTCTCTTCTTTTTCGAATTCATTAATTAATTTTCAATTATTTTTAATTACTTAACCTTTATTTTCGAATTTAATTAATAAATAAAATAAACACAAAAATATTTTAATCATAATTTACATCTTGTTCCTTAATTCTTCTTCTTCTCCTACCTTTCTTCATCATGAATCCAAATGGGAATGAAGAGTTCAGAAGAACTCTGGGGTCCTATACAAACCCCACTGCTGACTTCTATGGAAGAAGTATTAGCATACCTCACATCAGAGCAAGTAGCTTTGAACTAAACCCTCAACTCATTACTTTAGTGCAGCAAAACTGCCAGTATTCTGGACTTCTACAGGAAGAACCTACAGAGTTCCTAGCAGATTTCTTAAAGATTGCTGACACAGTACACAATGAGGGAGTAGACTAAGATGTCTACAGATTATTACTCTTTCCTTTTGCTGTAAAGGACCAAGCAAAGAGGTGGTTGGATAACCAGCCTAAAGCTAGCTTGAAAACTTGGAAACAGTTAGTAGACAAGTTTTTAAATCAATACTTTCCTCCAAGAAAGATGACCCAGCTGAGACTGGACATCCAAGACTTCAAACAAGGAGATAATGAATCTCTTCATGATGCCTGGGAAAGGTATAGAAGGATGCTAAGAAAATGTCCCACTGAATTATTTTCAGAATGGGTACAGTTAGACGTCTTCTACTATGAACTTTTAGACATGGCTAAAATATCTCTGGACCACTCTGATGGTGGTTCCATACATATGAGAAAGACTATTGAAGAGGCTCACGAGCTTATTGAGACAGTTGCCACTAATCAGCATCTGTACTCATTTGATGAGACTTCTATGAAAGGAGAGGTTAAGGAAATATCTACTGAATCTAACTCTCCAAAATAGAATGAGTCTTTAGCTCAGCAACTACACTCCCTTGTACAGCAAATGTTGAAATTGCAAGAGATACTGCAAGAAGCTCGAGCCTCTAATAGAACTATAGAGGCACAGTTGAATCAAACTAGACAGCACTTATCTGAACAGATAAGAGAAGAGTGTCTGGCCCTCATTAGTACCAAGGAGGCTGAGCCTCAGATGGTACACACTGTTGAGGAACTAAATGAAGAAGAGACTTAAGAAGAGGCTGGGAGCACATTGTTGCACGCACCTCTTATGGGAAGAAAGCCTGAAGTACCACACCCTCAGATGCCCCAAAAGGATACCAAGGATGAGCAATACTCACAATCCTTGGAAGGCTCTGAAAAGATACAAATCAATATTCCTTTTGTTGAGGTTGTGGAGCAATGGTCTCTATCTATTGGAAGAAACCTCTCTGATGCTGAGAGAGGCGAATTAGTGATGAGGTTACAGAAGGATTACATGGTTATCAAGGTCCTTCAACCTCCACTACCCCTTGACAAAGGAGGTACTTCCATGCAGAGTACAATATTGGAGCCTCCTCCCCTGGTGAAAAATCATACAGTTTCTCCAAACATCAAACTTAAGTTTGGTGTTGGGCAGTCATCACCTACCAAAGAGGAAGGTTCCAAGAGAAAAATGCATAAGGGATGGAGAAATAATACAACCCCTACCCTAACAAGCAAGGAGAATCAAGCTCATCACACTAAAAGAAAGCTTGTTAGGAGGAATAAAAATCTGAGGGCACTAATCTCCTCCTCTTCTCCCATGGAGTCATTTCTGTTAACCAACTGAAAAAAGAGGAAGAAAGTCAGCAATCGAGTGTCAAGCTAATGACATTAAAGAAGCACTTGTTGGGAGGCAACCCAACCATGAGTAAAGTATTTCTGTTCTTATTTCTTTTGTTTATTTTCATTTGAGTTTATTTTAGCTTATTTTTAGAGATTTCCCTTGCTTTTTAATGTTTGTGATCATGTGTAGTAGTCAGAACAGAGAATAGAAAGGTTCAGCAATGAAAACAGACCACTCTGGATTGAGTGTCTTGCTGCAGGGAGCACTGGTTGGGCATTCAACGCCACAACTGGGAGGAAAGCTGGCGTTAAACGCCAGCCATGGTATAGTAGCTGGGCATTCAACGCCGATACGGAGGGCAGAAAATTTGAATTTCCTAGCCTCTCAGGACCAGTAGGTCCTACAGAATCTCCATCTACCCCACCTTCTTCCACCCTATTCTTCCCCATCGTTCATATTTGCTCGAAGATGAGCAAAACTCTTAAGTTTGGTGTTGCAAAAGCTTTGCTTTTTGACTTCTACCACTCCTAAAGGGCTATGTGGGAAGAACAACAGAGAGAAGGGAGTGACATTGAAGAGATCAAGCACTACATTGGATCCTCAAGGAGGAGTACTAGCCGCCACCATTAAAGGTGGATTCGTTCTCTTTTATCTCCTTTTCTTTTGTTATTTTTCTGTTTTCTGTTATATTATCTATTCTCTTGTTCTTATTGCATGATCATTTCCATTTATGTCTTAAAGTTGTAAAATGTTCCATATGTCTCTCACCTTGCTTAAAAAGAAAATTTTAATTGAAAATAATTGAGAGATACATAAATTTCAAGTTTTATAAAAAGAATAGTTCAATTATTTTGATGTGGTGGCATTGCTTTAGTTTTCTAAATGTATAAATAAACAGTGCATACTTGAAGTTGAAATTAAGAATGTTGGCTCTTGAAAGAATGATGAAAAAGGAAAAGTATTATTGGTAATCTGAAAAAATCCAAAAATTGATTCTTGAAGCAAGAAAAAGCAGCAAAAAGAAAAAGAAAAAGCATGTTGCAAAAAAAATAATAAAAATAATAGATGCATGCGAAAAAAATAAAAAAAATAAAAAGCAGAAAAAGCCAATAGCTCTTTAAACTAAAAGGCAAGAGGAAAAAGCCAATAACCCTTTAAACCAAAAGGCAAGGGTAAAAGGATCCAAGGCTTTGAGCATCAATGGTTAGGAGGGCCTATAAAGAATAAAATTCTAGCCTAAGCTGCTTAACTAAGCTGTCCCTAACCATATGCTTGTGGTGTGAAGGTGTCAAGTGAAAATCTTGAGACTGAGCAGTTAAAGTCGTGGTCCAAAGCAAAAAGAGTGTGCTTAAGAACACTGGACACCTCTATCTGAGGATTCTAGCAAAGCTGAATCACAATCCAAAAGGGTTCACCCAGTTAAAGTGTCTATGGCATTTATGTATCTGGTGGTAATAATGGAAAATAAAGTGCTTAGGGTCACGGCCAAGACTCTAAAAAGCTGTGTTCAAGAATAAAAAAGAACTAAACTAGGAGAGTCAATAATATCATCTGGATTCTAAGTTCCTAAAGAGACCAACACTTCTGAGTTTCAATGGATAGTGAGATGCCAAAACTATTCGGAAGCAAAAAGCTACTAAGTCCCGCTCATCTAATTAAAACTGAGCTTCATTGGAAACTCTGAGATTTATTGTATCTTACTCTTCTTTTTATCCTACTGTGTTTTTACTTGCTTGGGGACAAGCAACTGTTTAAGTTTTAGCATGTTTTGTCTAAGTTTTATTAAGTTTTCATAGGTTTTAGGGCAAAATTCACATTTTTTTATTTTACTTTGAGTTTGTGTGTTTTTGTACAACTTCAGATATTTTCTGGCTGAAATCGAGGAGCTGGAGCAAAAGTCTAATTCAGAGACAGAGAAAGCACTGCAGATGCTGTCCGGATCTGACCTCCTTGCACTCAAAAGAGGTTTTCTGGAGTTACAGAAGTCCAAATGGAGCGTTCTCAATGGCTATAGAAATATGACTTCCAGAGCTTTCCAGCAATATATAATAGTCTATACTTTGCTTCAGAATTGAAGGCCCAAAACTGGCATCCAACGCCAGCCTCCTGCCCCAGTCCAGGCGTCCAGCGCGCAAAGGAGGAGACCAGCGTCCAAACGCCCAAAGAGGACCCCCTAGCCAGTGTTCAACGCCCTAGAGGCCTCCTAGCACATGGATCTCATCAAAGCTCAGCCCAAACACTCAACAAGTGGGTTCCGGAAGTGATTTTTGCACTAAAAGACTGTTTTACCCTTTCTTATGTAATCCTTAGTCATTAGTTTAGTATTTAAAGAACTTTTACACCTCTCATAAAAGGAGATCTGCCATATTAATTTTTCCTATTGTATTTTCTATCAGTATGAGTTTCTAAACCTCTTAGGTTGAGGGGAGGAGCCCTGCTGAGTTTTATGGATTAATAAAAGTACTACTGTTCTTTCTCAATTCGTGTTTGATTCTCTATTCTAAGATGTATCTTTGTTCTTTATCAATATGAATGCGTTGAACTGGCATAAGGTTATCACATTCTACATGGGTTCAGAGTGAGTCTTTCATCGGACAATGATGAACCACCAGCTTGATTATACATCTCTTAGACGGCTAATCCACGACTTCGTTGGGGACTTCTCGAGACACCAGTTCAGCCGAAGTATGGGGAGATTAGGGTCTCTGTGGTAGAGGCTAGAACCCAAAGGCGCAGCATTCTCTGATCCAGAAGATCCGACCTTGTCTATGGCGTTTTGAGTAGGATCATTAAGGAGAATGGACTGCAGGAGCTTCACCCTCAATCAGAATAGATCCGCACTAACCCTGGAGTTCAGATCTGGAGGAGTATTGGCGGCTTCTCAAACCAGCGTCAATCACATGCAGCCTGTCATAGAAGAAATCATTCACAGTTGAAGAAGACAGTAAGACCAGAGTTAATCCAGAAGGACAAAGTATCTCCAAGCCTTAACCATCTTCTTATCATTGTAAACAGGTCAACCTAGCATAGATCTCACAAATCCAACAACTCTTCTATCTGCCTGATTAAGATCTGCAAGATAACCATAGCTTGCTTCAAACCACAATCTTCGTGGGATCGACCCTGACTCGCTCAGGTATTACTTGGACGACCCAGTGCACTTGCTAGTTCAGTTGTACGAAGTGTGGGGATTCGTGCACCAGGTGTATGCGACATCTTCGAGTGCCGAGGTGCCGTCGTTCGATGTCTTGGTGAAGATGGAGGGTGGTACCTACAAGAGATTTCGATACTTAAGTTAGCAAAGGTTTTAGGCATATTTTTAGTAGATTGGAGTTCGAGGAATACCTGAGAGTATCAGGGTGTTTATAAGTGTAGATGTAGAGTTAATAGCTACCTTTAGAGTAGTTCCACCTTTGATGATGGGTTCGTTACTCCTTTTTGTTGGAGAGGTTGTTGAGATCTCCTTTCTAAATGAGTAGGAGAGATAGTTACTTATTTAGGTAAATAAGGCTAGGCCCATATCGCCCTGTCCGACCTCTATGGTGTAGTTTGGAACAATATTTGTAGAGTGTTAATTGGGCTTTATTCATTTTAGTCCTGACTAAGTTGTGAGTCAGAGTATTAACAAATAGTATCCATTACATCCTTATACATATCATCATCCACATTTTTATAATTTTTCCAATAAAAAAAATGCATTTTTCAATGTATACTTCCTAGTTTTTGGTATTTTAGAATTCTCTGCTAAAAAAAGTACTCAACAAGGAATGCAACTATTACACATTTAGTTATTAAAGAAAACAAATCTATTTACTCGTGCTATTTTTATTTATACTTATTTCACATTAAGGACAAACTATTAAAATAATATTTGAAAATTTATATTGGAGACAAAAATAATCTTAAAACAATAGAAAAGACAAATATATTTCAAGAAGAATTAAAAATATGACGAAAATATGACAAAAAAAGTTACGTAGCATCCCTACAACCTTGTGAGAGTAAACCCTAGCAGAGAAAGAGTACGTACTCCGTACTCAGAGAGAATGAGAGAAGGAGAGAGCGGGAACGAGTGTTTGAGGGCGAAACACAGTGAGCATGGCGGCCATGCCGTCGGAAGAGATAAGGGGGAGAGTGTGGGTGGGGGTGCATCCGGTGCCAAGGAGGGTTTTTCACGAGGGGGTTTTTCAAATCCTACAAAGATCTCCTTTAGAGATAAAGTCATTGGTCCAGAGAAATCGAAGGCGTTTGCACTTGCAGGATCTCTATCTGGGGATAGTATAGCCACGGTGGTGGGCAAGCAGGGCGATTCCCAACCTCCATGTGTAAACTTCACTGAAGAAGCCAAGCTTTGTTTGGTAGAGCCTTATCGAGAAGCTTTAGTGATTAAGGTTCTTGATAAAAATTATAGTTACACAGCTCTTTCACACAAGCTTCGGATGGTTTGGCGCATTAAAGGTGGCTTTGATCTGCTTGATGTGGGGTTTGGGTACTTCATGGTAAAATTCGATGCATGTGAAGATCGTGAGAAGGTCATGCTTGGTGGTCCGTGGTTGATTGATGGGCACTATGTTGCTGTAAAACCGTGGGATATAGATTTTCGGCCATGTGAGCAATCCTTCGGGTCTACGCTTGTATGGGTTCGGATTTCGGGGCTCCCAATCTGGTGCTATCAGGAACAGGCCATGATGCGTATTGCTTCTGCAATAGGAGTTCCCATCAAAGTGGACTTAGCCACTAAATTGGCTGAGAGAGGACGATATGCCCGAGTATGTGTTCAAATAAATTTAGGACTGCCAGTGATCAAGCATATCATTGTGGAAGGCGTAACTCATGTAGTGGAGTATGAAAGTTTAAATTTAATTTGTAACTCTTGTGCACGTTATGGTCACGATATGGCACAGTGCTTGGGTAGAGACTCTAGGGAAGGAAAGAATGTTGATTCCGATGCCACCAAGCCACGGGACGGTACAAAGGCAGTGCTACATCCTGAGACCAAAATTCACAATTCAAATGAAGTAGAACCTAATGTGGTAGGTGGCGTTACTGGCGAGAATCCTGCATCGAATTTGCAAGAAGATTTGGAGGCTAATAATTTGGAAAGAAATAATGTTGAGGAGGCTTGCATGCATGATGAACCAGGCTGGGAGCAAGTTGTGAGGAAAGGTAAAACCAAGCTGGGTCAGAAGCAATCTAACAAGGTCCAAAGAGGCATTCAATCCAGAATCGATTCGGGTAGAGTAATCAGGCGCACCATTCACTTCTCTCACACGAATGGATCAAGCTCCTATCGTGCTAGGGTCGGGTCACGAGTCAAGGTCGGACACAGCGCTTCCCGTGTTGGTGAGACGTTGATCTCCTCAACCCGACACACCCCAGTGCCTTGCGGGTCCTCTCTCCGGAAACGACCAAGGTTGGGGTCCCTACAGAGCTCGCCAGTTGAGAAGAATGGAGGCACGGTGGTGGAAGCATCGTCATGTCTTCCTGCAACCGTGAAGGAGGGTGTTACCGTGGTGGTTCCATTGGAGAAGGAAGGCGCATTGCCGGCTGTTACTGCGTCGGTAGGCGGGATTAAGGAGATATTCCAGGGAGATCCGGCAAACCTGAAGGTCACGGGAGTCACTTCCGCTGGGCAAGCCTCGGTTTGAGGTTGGTGAAGCACTTTGATTTCCTTGTTTTATATTTTTATAATTTATATTATGGATAGTTTAAATATAATAGCTTGGAATATTAGGGGTGCTTCTAATAAGTTAGCCCGGGTGAATTGTAAAGAGCTGGTTAGGAAATTTAAACCTGTAATTTTTATTGTGGTTGAAACTCACTGTCCTTTTCAACACTTGAAAATGTTCTGGGAAAGACTTGGTTATCACCCTCTATAAACGCCTATTCTGCCAGTCGGAGGATGTAGACTTAGGTTGTCTTGGTGATGTGCCACTACCTTCCCTGAATGATGAAGCCTGTTGTACCCTCACAGCGCCAGTTACTCTGGAAGAAGTTAAGTCGGTTGTTTTCAGTATGCATTCTTTTAAGGCGCCGGGCCCTGATGGGTTTCAGGCTTTCTTCTTTAAAGAATACTGGAAGATTGTTGGTATTGATGTTTGGACTATGGTTCGTCATGCGTTCTCTGGTTTGGATATGGATCCAAGGATGATGGAAACTCTTGTGGTTCTTATTCCAAAGGTAGAAAACTCGATTTCCATGAAGGATTTCTGACCTATCAGTCTCTGTAATGTGGTTTACAAAGTTATAACGAAGGTCCTGGTCAATAGACTTCGTCCCCATCTCAAAGAGATTATTGGGCCCCTTCAAGGAGGGTTTATCCCGGGGAGAGGAACCCCAGACAACATCATTGTAGCACAAGAGGTTCTCCATTTCATGAAGAAGACAAAGTCAAAGAAAGGCACCCTGGCCTTTAAGATTGATTTGAAGAAAGCGTACGATAGAGTGGATTGGGGATTTCTGAAACAAACCCTGGTGAGTTTTGGCTTTCCTCCTCCGACAGTCAATCTGATTATGCGTTGTGTCACTGCTTCCTCACTGTCTATCCTCTGGAATGGGGATAGATTAAATAACTTTACTCCGAGCAGGGGTCTTAGGCAAGGAGATCCTATATCACCGTATCTGTTTGTGTTGTGTATGGAGAGATTGTCCTGTTCTATTAATCAGCAAGTTGATAAGGGCGTGTGGAAGCCAGTTGCGGTTTCTAGAGGGGGTCCAAGAATTTCTCATTTGATGTTTGCCGATGATTTGCTTCTTTTCTGTAAAGCTGAAAAACAGCAAGTTCAAACTGTAATGGTAGCTTTGGAAAATTGCTGCAGAGCCTCTGGGATGAAGGTTAATATGGAAAAATCTAAAGCGCTATGCTCCAGGAATGTTTCAGCGACAAGAAAAGAGATTTTCACTGGAGTCTCCTCCATCAGATTCGTTCAGAACTTGGGCAAGTATTTAGGGGTGAACCTTAATCACTCTCGGGTGACACGCGCAACTTTCAACGATGTTTTGGACAAGATTCGGGGAAGGCTAGCCAGCTGGAAAGGAAGATTGCTTAATAAGGCAGGCAGACTCTGTTTGCTCAACTCGGTAGTGACTGCGATTCCTACTTATCGCATGCAAGTATCTCTCTTCCCTAAAGGGGTAACTAATAAGATAGAATCCATGATGCGAAACTTTCTATGGAAGGGTCAAGCTGATGGTAGAGGCCTGAATCTAGTTAACTGGAAAGTGTTGGTCACTCCTAAGAAGTTTGGAGGTCTGGGAATTAGAGATCCTTTTTGTGCCAATATTGCTCTTCTTGGAAAACTAATTTGGCAACTTTTTCACAATCCCAACAAGCTATGGGTTCAACTGTTGACGAAGAAATACCATTCTTCTAAGGATGATTATTTTAGTCGGTCTCGAGGAAGTGGATCTTATGTTTGGAAGAGTATATGTCAAGCTTGGGATATCCTAAACTTGGAAATGGCGTGCTGATCTTCGGTTGATCTTGAGAGATGCAAATACAGTAGCAGACATCATGGCAAAGACTGCAATGAGGACTATTTCTCCCCAAGTGGAGCTTCCATTGCCCTGGAAGGAGTTTGAGAGTAGTATTCAGCGAGACTGCCTTTCTTAAGCAGTTTCTTATTTTTTTTCTTTCTTAGTTTTTGTTTATTTTCTTTTAAGTCACAAAAAAAAAAATATAACGAAAATAACAAAAATGTTTTTTTTTTTAAAGCGGTGAACAACTTATATATTTGATTAAAAAATGCAAAAAAACAATTACTTAAAATTACCAAAGTCTAAAGATTATAGTCTCATTTCTTAAATCATATTTATAAAATTCATCAGATTTCAATCTCTAAATTTCTTCTTGAAGACATATATTTAACACATTATTTTTATTGCGTTTTTCATTCTTTAAAAAATTTTACTCATTAGTAAGTTGTTTTTATCAGCAATATCAATTTTGTAATATCATTTTAGTCATTTACTTTCAGCTCAACTTTAACTTCCTACCATTCAATGAAGTTGAAATATCCGGATCAAGAGGTTCAGGATTATTTGATGAAGTTGAAAAATCCGAATGAAAAGAGATTCTAGATTATTTGATGCAAAAATAAGATAGAAGTCAAAACTTTAAATGTTTTCGTTCAATTCAGAAATTGATGAAAAAAAATTTTCTAAAGCTAAATGTCAACTTTAAGATAGAAAATATTAAAATATTTACATTAGCACCAAAAGAAAATACTAAAGATTTAATTTCTTTCTGTTTAAAAAAAAGTATATTTACTTAAAAAAGTATCACCAGCAGAAGTACATAATTTTAGATTACAGCACGAACAAAATATTTAACTATATAAACAATGAAGTTGAATGGAGCACATCAATGAAATTCTCAACTTTTGTTTTTAATCTTTTTCCCACACTTCCGTTTTTCTTTTTTATTTTTTTCCTTTTCTTTTCTTCTTTTCCTTTTTCATCAATATCCCTTCAAAAATAAGCAGTTGAATAGATTGTCACCAAACAAAAAGAGGATCATGACGGGGTCCAACCTACGAAGACACTCCAACTGTACGGACAAATCTAATACAATTCGTGACATCCTCAATTCCTCATATCTTCATTGTTCATTCCAATTAAAAATCAATGCCCACCACTTATGCCGCTTCAACAGCCAGACGAAAATAGAGACATTATTTAACTTCATCTCCACCTACTTGGGGATCTAGATATCTAAATATCCTCCATGTAACAAACTTCCAAAAATTAAGCCAGCGGTCCCATTACCTTTTAATATTTTTCTATCAATTTTTTTTATTGTTTTTGACTAGACATTTAAGACACTCCGGTGCAACCAATATCTCGCCATCTTAAGAATCAAATTAAGTAGTAGTACCCAAGTTGCTTTGCGGCTTTGACTCTGTTCTGACATAGGTGAGACCCCGACTCGCAGGTTGAGATGTATTGCCACTACTAGATGTACCATTGTCAGATTGACCACCAGCGTCTCGCTTCCACTGCAAGCTCCGAGCACCCAGTTTAGCCGGAGGCCGAGCTCTAAATGCACCAGGAATGCCTCTTGCAAAAGGAAGTCTGGAAAACCTAGCAGCAGGAAATGGAGATCCCCTAACAACACGTGGCCATGTCATGGTTAAAGATGGTTCTTGGGGTGCAGCACTTTTCTTAACCACCTGCAAATGGGTAGTAACAAACACAGTAATTAAGCAACATTGTCTTAAGCTTAAAAGCTACAACATTTGCATACATTAATTGACGCGTACTTCCACATTAGGCCACAAAGTTACTTCATCCAAACACGTTTAGTATTATCTAACAATGCAAGTATCAAACCCAAGGTAATAACTAAAAATGACCAGGACGAGATACTAAGTTATAAAACTAACCAAGTTCACTGTCTAAAATCTAAGTACATGTACCCAAGTATATTAATAGTTGCTATAGCATTTTTCATCTCTAAAATGGAAAGGAATTAAAAGGAGAAAAATGCCTGGAGCAAAGTAGATTTCACGAGGGGGGAAAGCCCTATGAATCAGATGAATACATTATCAAGCTGTTTCAATACCTTGAGAATCCGGGACAAGTAAGAAGTGCCATCGAGAGATAATGCACTCTCTGCCGCTTCTTTACGCATGAACTCAACATAAGCAGCCCTGCTCAAGTAATGGGGAATCAATATAAAGTACAAAGTGTAGTTATACTGAACATTTGATATCCAAATGTGCCACACAAACTTGAAACATCTTACCCTTTTGGCTGCCCTGTTGCTGCATCAGTAAGTATAACCACTTTTAACACCTCCCCGAATTTATTAAAATGACGGGACAAACCATCTTTGGTGGCAGCAAAATGAACCTGTGATAATCAACAAAAGGAAATTTCAGAAACAAAAATAAATCCCACCTCTCACAAAAGCTTCCTCTCCTCCACCAAGAAAATAAGAGTTCAGAGTTATTACATTGCTAATGAAAATGGTTCTGGAATCAGCATCTTCTGAAGGACGACCAGAAGCACTCAAACCTACAAACACAATATGCAATCAATCATACTCTTTAATGCATAAATACTTTGTTTGGGTCACATATACATAATGTATACATATATAAATATATGCACCAAATATTACCACCTTAAGAGTTCTTTTCTTTGTAACCAATATTTTGAACTACAAGATGAGGTTTTCTTTCTATTTACATGGGGATGAGACCAATTGTCATATCTAAAATCTTAAAAAATTATAATTATTATAAATGTTTTCTTAAGAGTATCATAAATTATAAATAGATTTGGGTCATTTTTTGGAATAAAAAGAATTTCATTAGGATGAGAACAGTAATACAAGATTGGTACAAGAGTTTCCTAGTACAAAAGCAAAGCAAAGGAAGATTTCATTATAAAGATTTGGATCATTTGATGTGTTACATTGCAGTATGGCATCATTTGAACTATGTAGCTGACTCTGACTCCACCTAGTAGGATAAGGCATATGTCTTCGATGTTATATTATAAATGTTTCAGTCGGATATATAAATATAATGTTTTATTTGATGTATCATGTTCCACCGTTATTTTACATTTTACAATTTATTAAAATTGTTTTTATGTATCATATCATATAAAGCAATTGTATCACACTTCAGTAGCCTTCAAGCAAAATTATTTCATTCCACTTGGAAGCAAGAATTGTTCCATCAAAGTTTAGAACATACCTGAAGAAAATTGTGCCTTGTTGGATTCTTTCTGAACATCAGGAGCAGCATTTACCTGTTAAATCACATAATATCAATGAAAATGATCTCAAATTGAAAGCTTTAAGCATAATGTTAATTGATTAACAGAGAAGTCTATGCATGTATGTGTGAGCAACCCACAATTCCATTACTAGTTTTCAGAGTGCTAGCATTTTCCTTCACTAGTCGCAAGCCAGTTCTGGGAGCTCCTATTTTACTGTCCATGGTATTATAACCATCTATTTCTTTAACCTCCCTTGGTTCATGATAGTGCGGTGGCTTCCACGTATTTACATTAACAGATATATTCACAATCTTATGTGAAGTGTTAGGTGCACCAGAAATTTGCTCCTGCTCTCTATTGCATTTTAGGCGCAAGCCATCTTCCGCATTTTTGGCTACACTATACTGCAACATCAATGAATCATTGCCCCTGTTCCGAGAAGCTCCAGTCACCCTATGACCCATAACATTAACATCATCAAACCCTTCATTATCCGAAGTTGAATCATAAGGAAAACCAGTTTCACGTTCCACCATAGTCTCATTTGACTGTCCAATGTAATCAGAAGTTCGAAGAAATAGTGATTGGTCATGCTCCTGATTTTGATAATTATCTTCTGGTGGATTGTTGTCATCTGATGGATCCATCCCACGACCTAGTCGATCGAATACACTACGAGAGGATCTGTATTTTATCACGTCTTTTGCAGCATCTGCCACAGCTTTAAGTACTGGCGCCATTGGATTTGCAACCTTGGACGCAGACTGTATCCGCTGGGGACGTTCCACCAATGATGTCTCGCCAATTGATGTCGAAACAACAGAACGAAGTCGTTTCAATGATGGTTCTACTGATGAGCCCAAACTGGAAGGCCTAGAAGTGGCAACAGCATCTCGCACAGCAAACTGAAGCAGCCGTCGAGGAGCAGCAATATTCATTTGGGATCCTGCATCTCTCTGTCAAGGTTACTTTGTCAGATGTTTGAAAGCAAAGGATCAAGAGATACTCTTGTTTACAAGAAGAGAAATGATACAATCCTCCTATTTAGTGTGCCTAAATATCTCCCTAATTTAATATCTTACATTTATTCTTCATCTTTGCATGATGTGTAAATTACAACACGTCATTCAGAGTGGAGTTTTAATCACGATGGTAGTAAGGCAACCATTATGAAGCTATATCAATACATCAAAATATAATACCAAAACGTAGGGGAAAAAATAATGGTAACAAGGAAAATAGCATACACTACTAGTAATTTTATCTGCATAGGGATTTCCTTACACTTACTAGGTAATGGAAAGAGGCATAAGAATCCATGATACAAGAATGCAGATAAAAATTCAGGGCTCAAAATTGAATGCAATTTATATATGCAATTTGCAAACATATCGAGCAATCATGAAAATTACTATAGCAGCTCAAACCTTTGTCCACTGAGGTTCATCAGCTCGGCCCCTTTTCTTCTGAACTGGAGATTTAGGAGACAGTGACCTTTCACCACGATGTATCCTAGATTGTGATTTATCCTCCACATGGGTAGTGTCAACAACACAGCTGCGAATGGGAGGTGGTTCTGCTTCACCCCTGACCAATCCTTTCCAATCTTTGTTATGCCGACTTCTAGATAACTTATCAGACTTCCCTCTTTCCAACTCTTCAGATTGGACCTCTGATGTGAGCTTTTTCTTAGAAGCCTCATTCAGCAATTCTTTTGGTTGTACATATGAGCCTAAATGCAACTCTAGATGATCCCACAACCTGTTACCATAATGAATACATATACAAAGAATAATGGGGTGTAAATACCATACTGGTTTAAATTAAATAATCTTAAAACTTATCAATCAAATTGGAGACGGAACTCAAATTACCAAGATACAAAAGAATCACTGTCATCCCCCAAAAAAACATTTAACTCATTCCTTGCTTCATCTTTCTTCCTTCCATTCCTCAATAACACGATAACATATTCCTGCCATTGCATAAGAACTTTAGTTTACTCGATAAAATCAAATGACTTTGATGAAATATTTATAACTTCATATTCATTTGTCTTTACTCACTAGTTAATAACTCCAATTACAACATTATACTACTTATATAATAAAATTTAAAGAGAATAAGTAAATAAATAAAGGAAACCATTCTTATCATTCAACTACTACTAATAATTATAATAGTAACAAACTAACAATCATATGTGGATTACATATAACCAAAACATTGGCCAAAAATAAATATATGGAAGAAACAGTTGAAGACATTCAATCTGAATTACACATTATAATTCAGCAAGTCAGCCTCTATACAATAACAAAAATTATGTCTTATCCCACTAGGTGATGGTCTAATAAAAACCAATACCAAAATCCATTTGAAATAAATTATTTTTAATGGATTCTCCCAAAAATATAAAATAAAACATCCTGGTCTTCCTCTACCATATTTAATCTCACTGTCTTCCAATTTCCATTTTTCATATGCTTTTCTAAGTGGTGGCTCCATTTGTCTTTTACTGACATGAAGAAAACCACCTTAGGTAAGTTTCACTCGTCTCCTCATCTATCATCTGGTGCTACTATACCTTGATCTCAACTACTTATGTTTCTAATCTTATCTTCCCCTACATGTTCACACATCCAGCTTAACATTCTCACCTCTATTAAAACTATTATTTGCTCTTGTTGGTATTACATTGCAAAACATTCACTGTCCAGCTTACATTATAACCGTTATCTCATTACACAGTTTCATGTCATCTCCAAACAACTATCCAGCCTTCTTATAATATGGAAAACTGACAGGAACACAAACAAACATCCAAATAATGGTTCTAAATCAGGTTGACCCTGACTATCCATGCAAGGTAATGACCACTACAATCTTCAATCTGGAAGGTAATGACCACTAATCAGGAAAACTAAACAAAAATCAAGTACTATCACCAAGATTTGGACACTAGATAAACCCACAGCCTATCCTTGCATGCAGGCATTTCAGTACATTCTAGAAGGAAAAACTTACACAAACTAGTGCTTAAGTTGAATATTCCTCTGAAATTTGAAGTATTAGCACAGAAGGTGATTGTTTAAAGTTGTTACTTATAAACTATAGGACACAGATTTAAATGCTCAAGACAGCCTCTCTGCTTGTACGGTTAGGCTCAGTACATCAACAGTTCCCATTCCCCAAATTCCACCAGGTGCAAGCCTTGACTCTCGAGAACCTTTTTTCAGAAATGATTCCCTAAAATAAACATTGCTCATATACTAAACCTTCTTATTCATCATAAGTCTTCTATCCATGCCAAAGGTAAACTTTCACAAAGTTGTCAATAATTTTCAAACTAGAACTCTAGCATCATGTTTCAACACTGCATATTTACCGTGTATAATTGCAGAGTCATGCTATATGTGCATATGAATACACCTGCCACATATCAGAAGCAGCCTACATATGCAGCATGTGCAACACAGTTCCACCCAATAATAACAAAGTCAAAAACTAGCAGCAGCACAAAAGAAATTAGTATGCATTAGAACCTGCAACAGGCGTTCAATCAGAGGACAGATAGCCTTCAATTCTATTACCAGAAGTGGCCTCTAATTAAAATTTATATTTCTACTACTAAATTCATAGAATTCTAAACCTTATATGCACATTTTACAGGGAATTTCAATAGAAACCCTTCTCCAATTCATCCAACTGAACTCATTCCACATCAGAATATTCAGAAACTGACGCACTTGACTCATCAAAGAGAAAACCAAAGCATCCAACACATCAGTTACCAAATGCAGAACATTTGAAATTACACTTGGACTTCGCTTCCAAATACAAAATATCCGGAAAACGCACACCACATTATTCAGAAACGGTGTCGAATTAGGTCGTACCACTAGAGTGTCATCAGTGTACTCCCCCATGAACTCCTTAAGCTTCTCCTTCACACTCTCCTTCAGCTTCGCCGCACCATCGGCGGTGAAATTCGCCTTGAAAGCACGATCCCCATCCCGATCAACGCTCCCCATCTCCAATCCCCGAACAAAAAGAAAACCCTAACGAAGAGAGTGAGTCTTAGTCTCTCTTTCTCTCCCTATATATATGAACCAAAATTGCGATGTTCTCAAAACCCTAACAAACTCTTTATCGGGGCTTATCGAAATCTGCGGGAAGAACTCAGAACCAGGGTAGAGTATGGCGAAGAGAGGCAGTATCGGATTTTTCTCGGGAAAGTGTGGGAAAATTTTGGCGCAGTCATGGAAAATCTCTCACAGGTAGCGAGAGAATACCAAGATAGAAGAGAGAAGAAAGAAAGAAAGAAGGTAGCAGGGAACCTAATATATACTCTCTCAGTCGGTTAAGTGCAGTGATACCCCAAAGATGGCGCAAAGGAAAGGAGAGAAAGAGGTTTGTTTTCTTCGCTATTGTTGGGGTGTAAAGTGGGTAATATACTTAGTCATTTGCCGTTAATGGAATCACGAAAAAAAAAAAAAATTTACGTTAACGGGCTTAATGCACATTTACTGCTAATATTTCCGTCAGAAATTAATATTTATATATTTTTTGTGCGCATTGTTTTTTATATCTTTATTTTGTAGTGTGAAATACAAATGTTTTATTATTTTATTACTTCTTATTAATCACTTTCAATATAAGAATAAAAAATTATATAAAAGTAGTACATAAAATGTTCCCCTATTTACATTCTCTTTCCTAATCAATCGTTAACCTGCCGTTAAAACACTTAAAAAATATATACTTAATAAAAATTACTCAATTAAAATTATATAATTGATCTTCACATTATTACATAGTTTTTCGTTAGGATTAAGTACGATTTTTTTCCTTAAGGTATAGGTTGAAATTTTTTTCGTTCTCAATCTTTTTTTGCATACAAAATTATCCCTAAGATTTAACTTGATTTTAAAATCCTCTTTCAAACCACAATATCATTCTCCTTCTTTAACAAAATACTCAGTTTCTATTCTTTTTTTTTCATTACAACAATATCTTTTCTTTTTCTTCCTCTTCAACAATAATAACAATGAAGCAGAAACAATATAATAAACATTAAAAAAAAATCAGAAACAAAAATAGAAGCAGAAGCATAATTGAAAACAGAAATAGAAGCAGAATCAAAAACAGAAGTAGAAGTAAAAGCAGAAGCAGAAAGCAGAATCAGAAGCATAAGAAACAGAAGAACTATGGATTAACAAAATCAAAAACAGAATCAGAATTGGAAACAATATGATTAACAATTAACAAAATCAGAATCAGAATAATAAAATCAGAATAAAAAATAATGTGATTAATAAAATTAGAAACAGAAGCAGAATTGGAACCCTAAGACGGAGCAGCGGCGCGGAGTAGTCGCCGTCAAGCACCGTGAGAGGGATGAGAGAGCGCAATCACCGAGAAAGGGCAGAGAGAGAATAGATCGGAGAAGGAGAAGGGGGGCCACTGCGCTATCACTAAGCTTTTGGCGCCGTCGCCGAACCGCTGCAGTTGAGTTCCCAAGAAGAAGGACGAGGAACAGCGGCGACATGCGAAGAGCAGTAGTGAGTGACGAACTAGCGAGCAGGAGGAGTAGAACGGCGACACGGCAGACGTTCTCCTCGCCGATCTACTGGCGTTGTCGTCGTCACCACCTTCCCTTACCTTCCCTTCTTCTTCTTCCCCTACCCCCCAACGTGATTCCCTGACTCCCTCTCTCCCTCTCTCAGTCCGTTCTCTTTTTCTTTTATTATTTTATTCTATAATCTTTTTTGTTAAGGGTAATTTAGTAATAAAATTTAAAATTTAAGAAAAAATCACGATTTTAAAATCAAGTTAAAGAGCATTTGGCAGACACTTTAGCTATACTACTCTAGTGCATCGGTTGAAGAGCATTTGGCAGATGAAAAGAGGTTGCGATATTATGGATGTCGGGTTTGGCTATTTTTCTGTAAAGTGCGATTGACAGAGGATCGTGATAAGGTTTTGATAGGAGGCCCTTGCGGTTAAGCCTTGGATGGCGTCCTTTCAACCAAATGAGAAAACTTTTGGTTCCACACCAGTGTGGGTACGAGTTGTTGGATTAAACATCTTGTATTACCAGGATAAGGCCATGTGCAAGATAGCTTCAGTAATTGGGAAGCCAATAAAGATCGATCTTGGTACCAAGGAAGCAGAACGTGGAAAGTTTGCAAGAGTGTGTGTACAAATTGATTTGGGTCTATTGATGATAATTGAAATCATTGTGATGGAGCAAGATTCGATGTTGAATATGAGAACTTAGATCTTATTTGGGAAAATTTTAATTGTTTTGGCCATGTGAATGAAGGTTGTACAAGACATAAAGGGAATATGTGGGTGGTGGTGGGGTGTTTGTAGCAGTGGTGCCTCAGCCCGTGGTATTAATGTCAGAAAAAGAAGAAGAATCAGAGTATTTTTGAATTTGGAAACACCAATAATGAGGAAGCAAAAAATCAGAAGAAGAAGGATATTGTGGCTAATACGTTGCATGTTGATGATTTTCTTGCAATTAATGTTCATGTGAACGAAGGTGAGTGGGTCCAAGTTGTTAATAGAAAAAGAAAAAAGAAGGTTCACTCCTTTAACGTTGGCCCATCTTCAAAAGGTGAGAAGTTCCCAACAAGGCCAAAAAAAGGCTTTCCCATGGCAAAGAAAATGCTAGACTTGACCTATTTACCATCAAACTAAAAGTTGGTCTTGTGCATTCAAATGTTGGAGTACATGAACGTAAGGTTGGAACGGTGATGAAACAAGGAACGACCTCCTCATTGCAAGCTTCTCCGGTGGCTGAACAGTCATCAAAAGTTGGTCAACCTATCCCTGCTCAGCAAAATGAACTAAGCAGTGGCTGCAGTATAGAGCTGCAGTATGGACAGTTAATTTTTTAGTGTGAAATATTAGGGGAGTTTCAAATAAAATGGTTTGTGTGCATTGCAAAGAACTTATTAGAAAATTCAATCTTTCTTTTTATTTTATTTTGTTAGAGACTCATGTTGTCTTTGATAGAGTTAGTTCCTTTTGGTCTCAACTTGGGTATCATATTGTTGGTTGTTCTGAAGCTAAGGGTTATAGTGGTGGTGTGTGGATTCTCTCCAATTCACCTATTAATCGGTGCTCAATTATTAGTGTTCATGACCAATGTGTTTGCATTGAAGTTAATTAGGACAGCAACAAATAGTGGTTTAGTGCTATTTATGGTGGTCCTAATGCTTCTTAGAGGAAAGATCTTTAGCCATTACTCAAATCTATAGCGAAAAATGTGATCTATCATTGGCTTCTTGTTGGGGATTTTAATGAGATTTTGCTGCCAAGTGATGTTAGATGTGATAATTTCCATGTTCAAAGGGCTAAATTATTTTCTAAAGTTATGAATTATTGTGGTTTGATGAACCTTGAGCCATTGGAAGATCTTTTACCTGGTACAGTAGGGTTAGCGGTGGGATGGATGTTACTAAGAAGTTAGATCAAGCCTGTACTAATTTGGGGTGGTGTACTCTTTTCCGGAGACATATGAGGATGTGCTTAATGGATTACACTCAGATCATTATCCTATTCTCATTAGGTGTCAGAGATACCTACATCGCTAGATTGATCCTAAACCTTTTCGATTTCAGGCTGCTTGGACTACCCATCTATCTTTTGATGGTATTGTTAAAAGTGCTTGGAATATGGGTTCACCTTTTGTAACTTCTAGTTTGTGAGAGGTGTAACAGAAAGCTTTAAAATTCAATAAGGGGGTCTTTGGGAATATTTTTGTTAAAAAGAGAAAGCTAGAGGATCAAATTAAAAGGGTGCAGATTTTGCTTGAGAGCTCTTTTTCTTTATCTCTCTCTCCCTCTCAAGAGGAAACAAGATTGAATGAAGAGTACAACAGAATTTTCCTTTAGGAAGAAATTTTATGGTATCAAAAGTCCAGAGAATAGTGAATAAAATTTGGTGATAGGAATACCAAATTATTGCACACAAAAACCCTTATCAAATGAAAATAGAATAGGATCAATGATATTTTCTTAGATGATAGTACCTAGGTCATTGATTTCGAGGTTCTGAAATTTGAAGCAAATAAATTCTTTCAGAGTCTCTTTTGCTCTATGGATGATGTGAACATTATTGTGCTCGGGAATATATCGCTTCCTCAGTTAAGTAATGAAGCCTGTAAGAGGTTGACAAAACGGTCTTTCTAGATGAGGTGAGGAATGCTATTATGAGTATGAAATCCTACAAGGCTCCTGACTTGATGGTTTTCAAACTTTCTTCTTCAAAGAGTATTATGACTTTACTGCTCCTGATATCTAGCAGATTATGCAAAGGGCTTTTTCTAGTGACATTATTGAATCATTGGTGTTTGAGACTCTCATTGTTTTGATTCCTAAGTCTAATAAGCCAAAGCATACGAGGGATTTTCGGCCTATTAGTCTATTAATGTTGTATATAAGATTATCACTAAGGTGCTTGTTAACCATTTTTGCCCCTTTCTTGAGGAAGTAGTTAGTCCCTCCAAGGGGGTTTTATCCCTGGAAGGGGTACAACTATGGTTCTGAAAAACGAACCAGACTGGCTAGTTCAACCAGGTTAATCGGAAACCGATCACCTGGCCGATTTGGTTGAAGTGAAAAACCAATTGGCAAAAAATCGATGAAAGAACTAGACAAACTAGTGGTTAACTGGTAAACTGATTGAACTAACCAGTTCTTTTTTAAAGATTTTCGATTTTGAAAATTATATAAAAAAAGAAAACACCTCTCCCCATATCTTTATCTCACACTTCACAAACCAAACCTAACCTTGCTAAACCCTATTAGAGACAACGACTGCAGCCCCCAACCACTAGCTACCACTCGCCCCCTTCTCTTCGTCGTGAAATCTCTGTTCGAACACATTGCCGTTGCTCGCATCGCCCACCTCATCGTCAAATGTCGCTCGCGTTGCCCCTTACCGTGGACATTGCTCATCTTGTCGCTCGCCTCTTCGGTCACCTCGTCGTTGCTCACCTCAACAGTAAGCACTCACTAGCTCCTCCCCCACTAGCCACTACTTGCCGCTTGCTTGCTTCAATGCTTCGTCAGTTTTATTTTTAGAAATTTTATTGATTTATTCTTCAATGCTTTTTCTCTCGATCATTGTTGTTGTCGTTGTCCTGCATCCCTTTTCTCGCTACTTCACGATTCATCTAAGGCAAGAACCCAAGGTAAGAAACCAGCTTCCGCTTCCAAGAAACCGGCCTCAAAAACCAAGAATTCGGTTGAGCAAGTCATTGTGCTACGGAGTCCTGACTTATCTGTACCGACACAAGATCTTGTTAGGTTTTTCAACCGGTATTGTGCACTTCAATATAGGAAATTTTGGGACATCAAGAAGTTGCATGTCGAGCGGCAACTAAAGATGGAGAAGCTACACTCTGAGCTTCAGGCATTAGTGAATTCTCACATTGAAAGCCGGGGGTGGAACTTTTTTGATAGGGAATTGAGGGAGGCGAATGAATCATGGGTGTTGGAGTTTTATGCCAACTTTCACAATGCCAACCTCAAGTCCGTTCTTGTCCGAGGTACACAAATTCCCATCACGAAAGCTGCGATTGCGGAGATTATGAACATCCCGCCTAAGATAAAAGGGTGGTGTGCTTATGCGAAGGCGCAAGCCGACCGCCAACTAGGCACCTTGGATTGGTATAGGATTCTGAAAAAGATAGCTATTCCGGACTCGGCATGGGTTATGAGTTTGGAGGATAATACTAAGCCAATCAAACTCTCGGTTAAGCAACTTACTTATGATGCTCGCATATGGCAACAACTCTTAACTAACTATGCCATACCGATTACTCATGAGACTACTATTACATGGGAAATGGCTGTTTTTGGTTTGGGTTGTGTTAGAGAGAGAGCCGGTGAATTTGCCCAAGGTTATCAAGCATTCGATGTGGAAGGTGCCGAGATCTATCAAGCAGAAGTTGGCTTTTTCGGTTATGGTCACTGAGATGATTGCCAAAGCTGGCCTTGAGTGGAAGACAGTTGATTATCTACCTACCTTAGCGAATAAGGACTTGTACATCCCTCATGGCGATTGGCTGAAGGATTACCCAGGCTTTGGTGATGTAAGGAAGAATAAGAAGAGAAAAGTAACCACCGGAGAGCCGAGCCAACCTCCAACACCATCATCATCTAGTCTTCAGGCCCCCATGACTCAAGAGCTCAGTCTCAAGATCTTGAAGCGGCTAGAGCACTTAGAGAGGCACATGAACCGGAGACATGAAAATATCAAGCTGCAGAACAGAGAGTGGGATCCCATGATTGAAGAGTTGGACACTCTTGAGGAGCTTTCAGAGGCTGAGGATGCTGAGCCCGCAGCTGAGGTGCAGGTCGAGACTGAGACACAAGCGACAGATGCTGAGATGCCAGTGGCTGACGTTAAGGTAGCTTTGTCCCCACAGCCTGAGGCCGCACCACCTACCCCTCCCGTTGATTGACACTTTTGTTAGCACGGAGGACCATGCTAAGTTTAAGTGTGGGGGGAGGATTTGCAACACTTTTGGGTTGTAAATTTTTACTCCGAACACTTTGCATTATGTTTTGCTTTTAGTTTCACTCTATTTCGCTTTAGTTATTAGAGCTTTGTGGATATTTGCTACTTTTGACTTTTACATTGCGCACTTTTATTTTGGATGGATATATATTTTGGTTTAGCTCTAGTTTCATTTCTAGTATGGCATGCTCTTTTATCTTAGTTAGTGTATATATTGCCTTCTATTTTAGTATACATGCTATGGATAGTAGTTGTGATTAGATGATTATGAATAGTTGATAGTGCCTAGCTCATGCTTGTTTTCCTAAATATCATGATTGATTTTTGGATAGTGAAGTTAGGAATTTTGGTTTGCATCCAACACATAGTACATGTAAACCCCATAAAACTAGCAAATAATTAATCAATAAATTAATTTTTAATAAAAAAAATTTTAAATAGAAAATTTATAGTTTTATGAGATAGAGCTAATTAAAATAAAAATTTTGACACTAATTTTATAGAATTTGGTCTAAGATTGGGTCGAACAGGCCAAACCGAGTCCAAACCGGGCCCGTGGGCCCAACCAACCTTCCACTTAATGAGCTCAGCTCATTCCCTTCCCATTTTGCATGCAAACACGCTAGGAAGCTAGCCAAAGGGGAAGAACATGTAACAAATCCCAATCCCTTGAATTTCATTCAAATCCACACAACTTTTTACTCCGAGCTCTGATCGCCACGCCATTTGTGGCCACGCGACCGCAGTGTCAAGCTCTAAAAATCCTATCAATAATTAGGTAAGAAAACTACTTCTGTGTTCCAATTTCTTCCTTCCCAATTTCGAAATTTATAAGCAATTATGTTGAAAATTGTTTAATTCCGATGTTTAGGCTCGAATTAGTTTGAGGGAAATGCTTAATCTTGCTTCATCGGTGCCTAACTAAGGTGAGAATCCTAGAACCCTAATTAACTCTTTGATTTTGTATTTTGGGTATTAAGTTTTGGGTATACATATGTAGGAATGTGTATTAGGTGTGTATATATGTAAATTGGAGCTTGATTGGAAACATTGGAGTCTTGGTGGAGCTTTGGGTGTCATTGCCTTGGATTCTTGGGGCTGAATTTTGAACATTTTGGTGGTGCCTCTGGGTTATATGAGAAAATCAGCCAAGTTATAGTTTAGGTTTCTCGTATTTAATATGTAATGTCTTGTGAAAACTTAGACTAGATGACCATAGGATAGGATTGAATGCATGAGTGTGTTAATTGCTTAGTGCCTTGATGATAATTGTGAACCAAGTTGAATATGGGTTTGTTGTTTAAAGTTTGGAATGAAATTGAATGTTGAATGATGATTTAATGATGGTTGACAAATTGAGAATGATGAATATGTATAGATGGTAGATTGATGATGATCTTGTTGATATAATTGTGAAGTTATGTATGAGAATTGTTTAAAAATTGAGGTATGATGGATGATGGAAGGGTGTAGAGCTGTGTTGTTGTGATATTGCATATGTTGGAACTAATTTTGAGTGTAGGAAGATTGATATTGAATGGTGAATTAATGAAAATAAAGGTTTGAGGGTTTTTGTGTAAAATTAATTTTTGGCCGAATATCGGCGAGCCATAACTTGGCTTCCGGATCCCCAAATTATTTCAAACTTATTTTGTATAAAAATTTGATCCGTGAAGTTTAGCTGTTTGAAGAATGGATGAAAAATATTTTAAAACGAGAAAGTTATGCATGTCGAAAGTTTGGTATGTAAAGTTAAAATTCTGCAGCTTAACCATTTTTTACTGTTCTGCACTGTATGCGTACACGAACCCTTCCATACGCAGAGGGGCGTTTCTGTTTGGCATGTATGCGTACCCAGACGAGGTAATGCGTATGTAAACATGGGCAAAAGAGACCCTTGTGTACGCGAACATAAGGCTTCATACGCGGACGTTTGGTTCTGTCCAACGTGCATGCGTACGCGGACGAGGCAAAGCGTGCGCGTAATGGGCAAAACTTCACTCCCACGCATACGCGTGGCCTCTGTTTCAGCAAACATAGATTTGTGTTTTAAAGCTTAATTTCAAACATCTAAACCTATATTTTCATTCTTTTAACCCTAGATCATAGAAGTATGCCTAGTAATGAGATGAAGCTAGGAATAGGTGGTAACTTGGAGATAAAGAAAGTTTGAGAAGTGATGATGGATGATTTAGGTATGAGAAGGTAGGTTGTATAATACATATACTTCTTATATTATATGGCTAACTAAAGAAAAGAATAAATGTTATATCTGAGCACTCTTTCTTGAAAGTGCGACCCCAAGAGATGGTGGAAGGTGAGGATCCCCTTCTTTGTTCCTCCTAGTATTGTAAAATCGCTCCCAGCGAGATGGTGGGAGGTTAGGATCCCCTCCTTTGTTCCTCCTTGACATATGAGAACATACCTCCTGGGTAGACGCAAGGGTTGTGGTTTCACCCCCACTTGCTCCAGGTTGGTTAGTATAGAGGCTCCTCGAGTAGATGCAAGGGTATGGTTCGCCTCACTTGCTCTGGATTATGATGAATGATGTATGAAAAGTGCAAAGACATGGTGTATAAGTGATGTTATGGCTAAATTAAATGATAATGAAATGTTTATGAACGGATATGAATGCTTAAATGGCCTATGCACTTATTTTATCTAAGATACGAGTTTTTCTGGGTAAAGTACTGTGGCTTGCCACTACGTGTTCTAGGTTGAGACTCGATACTCTATTGACCCTACGACGTAAGAGGTGACCGGGCACTTATAAATTCCCGGGAAGGTTAACCCCATTGAGCAATTTTATATATATGAGAAAAAGCTATGCATAGACTCTTGGAGATGTGCGTCGGGGGACAGTCCAGGGTTTAGTAGCCGGACTTGTCGAGTTGGCTTGATAACCGACAGATGAGACTCATCAGCCATAGGATAGGCATGCATCATATGCATATTATTTGAATTTCTTGCTTATGCATTAATTGGGATTGCTTAAGTGATTATAATATGCTATTTGTTATATTTGCTATCTGTATTACTTGTATTCTACCTGTGTTTGCCATTGTCTGCTTGTTTGTCCTTGTAATTTCACCGGAGATGGAGGAACGGAGGAAAGGCAGAGAGATATAGGGTTCTAGTTAAGTTTTAGTTAGGTTTAGGAACCCCTAGAGGACTACCCATTCATGGTTTCTGTTTTAATTATTTAAGCTTTATAATCTGAATGTCGGCATTCTAGGATTGCCTCTGGCTTTTCTAGGACCTTATATCTTATGTATGCAGCACTTTTACTATACTGAGAACCCCTGGTTCTCATTTCATACGGATATTTATGGTTTTCAGATGTAGGTCAGGCAGCACCTCACTAGGCGTCTAGAGACCTTCTGCAGCGAAGTGGGCTTTTTGGGATTTTATATTTTATTCTATTTTGATATATCTATATGTATAGACTCTCCTTATGTATATATGTTTTACTGTTGCACCTCTTAGAGGTTTATGGAGAACTAGGGTCACTTTAATGTATTTTGGGGTTATGGTTCCTTATATGTATTTATATGACTATTCTCCGGCCAGCCTTAGCTTTGCAGGCTGAGTTCGGAGCTTGATATTTTGTACTTTTGATCCTCTACTCTTGCTCTTGTATATATGTGTATGTGTGTGTGTGTGTGTGTGTGTGTTTGAACCTTAGCTTTCTTCATACGCAAGTTACGTTATTTCTGAGCGTTGCACTTTTAATTTTGCGATTTTGCTTTACCTATTCTTCAAGGCTCCTCGTATATTATATCCTTTCAATTACTATCTGTATATATTTTATTTTAGAGGTCATAATACCACACCACCTTTATTTTACGGCTTAAGCGTAAAGCTCTGTGTGGTAGGGTGTTACAGTACATACATACATAAAGAATAAGTTGGTAAAAACAACAAAAAATTCTCCAAGGAAGATTTACTTTTAAGGGCATCTTATTGAATTGATTTGAGAAATTGCTTTTGAACTTGCTTAAAATGTTTTGTGGAGTATAGGAAAGAGCTAGAACAAGCAACCTTGTGAGTTGTTGAACCTTAATGCGTGGTTGTATATTTCAACCACAAACTCTATTCTTGTGTGTTATACTCCTTCTTTGATTGTGATCTTATTTTTTCTTAATTCTTTATATCCGATATTTGATGTTTTGAATGCATTTAGCATGATTGAGGCCATCATTTCAATTGAAACTCACTAACCCATATGGCCATACCCTTACATCTACCTTTGTAGCCAATTTTGAGCTTTTGAATCCCCTTTTGTTCTATGTGTTACCACATCATTAACCATAAGTGAAAAACCATGAATAACCTTGGATTGCATTTATGATTAGCTTAGGTTGAGGTGTGTGTGTGTTAATTAAGTGTGGAAAAATTTTCGGGAGACATTGGTAGTGAATGAAAAATTTTGTTTGGGTACTTCATTAAAAATATTGGAAAATGGGTGTGCATTCGTGTGTCAATTTGCTTAACCATATGCAATTAGTGTTGATAAAAGGAAAGAAAAACAAAATTTTACAATTAAGAATATATCTTTTCTTAATTAAAAAAACAACAATAACACTAAAATGGGGACAAAATGCCTCAAAGTAAAGAAATGGTAATAACGCATATGTGTAATGACTAAAAAGGGAATTGGTGCACGAAATTGTGATCTCTGGTAATGGCTCCAAAAACTTGGTGCTCTAATCTCAATTCATAATTTGTCACAACTTCGATACAACTAACCAGCAAGTGCACTGGGTCGTCCAAGTAATAAACCTTACGCGAGTAAGGGTCGATCCCACGGAGATTGTTGGTATGAAGCAAGCTATGGTCACCTTGTAAATCTCAGTCAGGCGGATAATAATTGATTATGGAGTTTTCGAAAATAATACTAATTAAATAGAAAATAAGGATATAAACGCTTATGTAATTCATTGGTGAGAATTTCAGATAAGCGTGTAGAGATGCTTTCGTTCCTCTGAATCTCTGCTTTCCCGCTGTCTTCATCCAATCAGTCTTACTCCTTTTCATGGCCGGCTTTATGCAAGGGTATCACCATTGTCAATGGTTACATCCCCTCCTCTTGTGAAAATGATCCAAATGCTCTGTCATAGCACGGCTAATCATCAGAGGTTCCCGATCATGCTGGAATAGGATTCACCCTCCTTTTGCGTCTGTCACTACACCCAGCAATCGCGAGTTTGAAGCTCGTCACAGTCATTCAATCCCTGAATCCTACCCGGAATACCACAGACAAGGTTTAGACTTTCCGGATTCTCATGAATGCCGCCATCAATCTAGCTTACACCACGAAGATTCTGATTAAGAGATCCAAGAGATAATCATTCAATCTAAGGTAGAACGGAAGTGGTTGTCAGGCACGCGTTCATAGGGAATGATGATGATTGTCACGTTCATCACATTCAGGTTGAAGTGCAAATGAATATCTTAGAAGCGGAACAAGTTGAATTGAATAGAAAAACAGTAGTACTTTGCATTAATCTTTGAGGAACAGGAGAGCTCCACACCTTAATCTATGGAGTGTAGAAACTCTACCGTTTGAAAATACATAAGTGATGAAGGTCCAGGCATGGCCGAATGGCCAGCCCCTCTGATCTAAGAACCAGGCGTCCAAAGATGATTCCAAAGATGTCTAATACAATAGTAAACAGTCCTATTTATACTAAACTAGTTGCTAGGGTTTACAAAAGTAAGTAATTGATGCATAAATCCACTTTCTGGGCCCACTTGGTGTGTGCTTGGGCTGAGCTTGAATGTTACACGTGCAGAGGCTCTTTCTGGAGTTGAACGCCAGGTTGTAACATATTTCTGGCGTTCAACTCTAGTTTGTGACTTGTTTCTGGCGTTTAACTCTAGACAGCAGCGTAGAACTGGCGTTCAACGCCCTTTTACATCGTCTAAACTCATTCAAAGTATGGACTATTATATATTGCTGGAAAGCCCTGGATGTCTACCTTCCAACGCAATTGGAAGCGCGCCATTTTGAGTTTTGTAGCTCCAGAAAATCCACTTTGAGTGCAGGGAGGTTAGAATCCAACAGCATCAGCAGTCCTTCTTCTACCTCTGAATCTGATTTTTGCTCAAGTCCCTCAATTTCAGCCAGAAAATACCTAAAATCACAGAAAAACACACAAACTCATAGTAAAGTCTAGAAATGTGAATTTAACATAAAAACTAATGAAAACATCCCTAAAAGTAACTAGATTCTACTAAAAACATACTAAAAACAATGCCAAAAAGCGTATAAATTATCCGCTCATCACAACACCAACCTTAAATTGTTGCTTGTCCCCAAGCAACTAAAAATCAATTAGGATAAAAAGAAGAGAATATACTATAAATTCCAAACTATTAATGAAACATAGCTCCAATTAAATGAGCGGGACTTATAGCTTTTTGCCTCTTGAATAGTTTTGGCATCTCACTTTATCCATTGAGGTTCAGAATGATTGGCATCTATAGGAACTCAGAGTTCAGATAGTATTATTGATTCTCCTAGTTCAGTATGATGCTTCTTGAACACAGCTATTTTATGAGTCTTGGCCGTGGCCCTAAGCACTTTGTTTTCCAGTATTACCACCGGATACATAAATGCCACAGACACATAATTGGGTGAACCTTTTCAGATTGTGACTCAGCTTTGCTAAAGTCCCCAATTAGAGGTGTCCAGGGTTCTTAAGCACACTCTTCTTTTGCTTTGGACCTTGACTTTAACCGCTCAGTCTCAAGTTTTCACTTGACACATTCATGCCACAAGCACATGGTTAGGGACAGCTTGGTTTAGCCGCTTAGGCCAGGATTTTATTCCTTTGGGCCCACCTATCCACTGATGCTCAAAGCCTTGGGATCCTTTTTATTACCCTTGCCTTTTGGTTTTAAGGGCTATTGGCTTTTTGCTCTTGCCTCTTGGTTTTAAGAGCTTTTGGCTTTTTCTGCTTGCTTTTTCTTTTTCTTTCTATTTTTTTCGCCTATTTTTTTTTCTGCAAGCTTTGTTCTTTGCTGCTTTTTCTTGCTTCAAGAGTCATTTTTATGATTTTTCAGATTATCAAATAACATGTCTCCTTATCATCATTCTTTCAAGAGCCAACATATTTAACATTCATGAACAACAACTTCAAAAGACATATGCACTGTTCAAGCATACATTCAGAAAACAAGAAGCATTGTCACCACATCAATCTAATTAAACTAAGTTCAAGGATAAATTCTAAACTCATGTACTTCTTGTTCTTTTGAATTAAAACATTTTTCATTTTAAGAGAGGTGATGGATTCAAAGGACATTCATAACTTTAAGACATAGTTACTAACTTCTAATGATCATGTAATGAAGACACAAACATAGATAAGCACTTAACATAGAGAAAACGAAAAACAGAAAGTGAGAACAAGGAATGAGTCCACCTTAGTGATGGTGGCGTTTCCTTCTTGAGGAACCAATGATGTCCTTGAGCTCTTCTATGTCTCTTCCTTGAAAGCTTATGCTTTTACCACACCAAACTTAGAATTTTGCTCGCCCTCGAGCAAAAGAAGAAAGAATGGATGAAGAAGAAGAAGAAAATATGGAGAGGAGGGGGGAGGTGTGTTTCGGCCAAGAAGAGAAAGGAGGGTTGTGTTGTGAGAAAATGAGGAAGAATGGAGGGTTATATATAGGGAAGGGAGGGGGGGTAAGTTCGGCCATATAGGGTGGGTTTGGGTGGGAAATTGATTTTGAATTTTGAAGGTAGGTGGTGTTTATGAGGTAGGTTTATGGGGAAGAGTGGATGGATGTGAGTGGTGAAGTGGTGATAGGGAAGAGAGATTGAGGTGATTGGTGAAGGGTTTGGGGGAAGAGTGTTTATGGGATTGTGTGAAAGAGGGGTGAGAAGAAGTAAGTGGAGGTAGGTAGGGATCCTGTGGGGTCCACAGATCCTGAGGTGATCCTGTGGGGTCCACAAATCCTAAGGTGTTCAAGGATTTACAACCTTGCACCCAATTAGGCATGCAAAATGTCCTTGCACACAACTCTAGGTGTTCAGCGCCAGATTGGTGCTTGTTCTGGGCGTTGGACGCCCATTTGTTGCCCATTTCTGGCGTTGAATGCTAGAACCATGCTTATTCTGGGCGTTCAGTGCCAGCTCTTCTCCAGGGTGCATTTCTGGCGTTCAGCGCCAGAACCATGCTTTGTTCTGGCGTTGAACGCCCAAAACATGCTTCTTACTGGCGTTTAAACGCCAGTAAGGTCTTCCTCCAGGGTGTGATTTTTCTTCTGCTGTTTTTGATTCCATTTTCAATTTTTATATTTATTTTATGACTCAACATGATCATGTACCTAATAAAACATGAAAAACAATGAAAATTAGATAAATAAACATTGGGTTGCCTCCCAACAAGTGCTTCTTTAATGTCAATAGCTTGACAGTGGGCTCTCATGGAGCCTCACAGATGTGCAGAGCTTTGTTGAGACTTCCCAATACCAAACTTAGAGTTTGGATATGGGGGTTTGACATCAAACTTAGAGTTTGGTTGTGGCCTCCCAACACCAAACTTAGAGTTTGACTGTGGGGGCTTTGTTTGACTCTGCTTTGAGAGAAGCTTTTTATGCTTCCTCTCCATGGATGCAGAGAGAGATCCTTGAGTTGTAAACACAAGGTTGTCCTCATTTATTTGAAGGATCAATTCTCCTCTGTCCACATCAATCACAGCTCTTGCTGTGGCTAGGAAGGGTCTTCTAAGGATGATGAATTCATCCTCATACTTCCCAGTATCTAGGACTATGAAATCAGCAGGGATGTAAAGGCCTTCAACCTTTACTAACACGTCCTCTACTTGTCCATAAGCCTGTTTTCTTGAATTGTCTGCCATATCTAGTGAGATTTTAGTGGCTTGCACCCCAAAGATTCCCAGTTTCTCTATTACAGAGAGGGGCATGAGGTTTATTCCTGAACCAAGGTCACACAGAGCCTTAAAGATCATGGTGCCTATGGCACAAGGTATTAAGAACTTTCCAGGATCTTGTTTCTTCTGAGGCAATGTCAGTTGATCCAGATCACTTAGTTCATTGTTGAACAAGGGAGGTTCATTTTCCCAAGTTTCAATGTCAAAATAATTTGGCATTCAGCTTCATGATTGCACCAAGGTACTTGGTGACTTGCTCCTTAGTGACATCCTCATTCTCTTCAGAAGAGGAATACTCATCAGAGCTCATGAATGGCATAAG
>NC_029792.2:107860251-107897762 GCF_000816755.2 Arachis ipaensis | reverse complement strand
TGCTTATGTCAATGGCCTTGCACTCTCCTTTTGGATTCTCTTCTGTATTGCTTGGGAGAGTACTAGGAGGGATTTCAGTGATCCTTTTACTCAGCTGGCCCACTTGTGCTTCCAGATTTCTAATGAAAGACCTTGTTTCATTCATGAAACTTACATTGGCCTTAGATAGATCAGAGACTAAGTTTGCTAAATTAGAAGTATTTTGTTCAGAGTTCTCTGTCTGTTGCTGAGTGGATGATGGAAAAGGTTTATTATTGTTAAACCTGTTTCTTCCACCATTATTAAAGCCTTGTTGAGGCTTTTGATCCTTCCATGAGAAATTTGAAGGATTTCTCCATGATGAGTTATAGGTGTTTCCGTAAGGTTCACCTAAGTAATTCACCTCTGCTATTGCAGGGTTCTCAGGATTATAAGCTTCTTCTGCATAAGGAGCTTCTTGAGTACTGTTGGATGCAGCTTGCATTCCATTCAGACTCTGAGAAATCATATTGACTTGCTGAGTCAATATTTTGTTCTGAGCCAATATGGCATTCAGAGTATCAACTTCAAGAACTCCCTTCTTCATAGGCGTCCCATTACTCACAGGATTCCTCTCAGAGGTGTACATGAACTGGTTATTAGCAACCATGTCAATGGGTTCTTGAGCTTCTGCAGGCGTTTTCTTTAGGTGAATGGATCCACCTGCAGAGGTATCCAATGACATCTTAGATAACTCAGACAGACCATCATAGAATATATCCAGGATGGTCCATTCTTAAAGCATGTCAGAAGGACACTTTTTGGTCAACTGTTTGTATCTTTCCCAAGCTTCATAGAGGGATTCACCTTCTTTCTGTCTGAAGGTTTGAACATCCACTCTAAGCTTGCTCAGCTTTTGAGGAGGAAAGAACTTGGCTAAGAAAGCCGTGACCAGCTTGTCCCAAGAGTTCAGGCTATCTCTGGGTTGAGAATCCAACCACACTCTAGCTCTGTCTCTTACAGCAAAAGGGAAAAGCATGAGCCTGTAGACTTTAGGATCTACTCCATTAGTCTTAACAGTATCACATATCTGCAAGAATTCAGTTAAGAACTGAAAAGGATCTTTAGATAGAAGTCCATGAAACTTGCAGTTCTGCTGCATCAGAGAAACTAGCTGAGGTTTCAGCTCAAAGTTGTTTGCTCCAATGGCCGGAATGGAGATGCTTCTTCCATGTAAATTGGAATTAGGTGCAGTAAAGTCACCAAGCATTCTCCTTGCATTATTATTATTATTTTCGGCTGCTATCTCCTCTTCCTGTTCGAAAATTTCTGAAAGGTTCTCTCTGGATTGTTGTAATTTAGCTTCTCTTAGTTTCCTCTTCAGAGTCCTTTCAGG
Source organism: Arachis ipaensis (assembly GCF_000816755.2). Lineage (NCBI taxonomy): Eukaryota > Viridiplantae > Streptophyta > Magnoliopsida > Fabales > Fabaceae > Arachis > Arachis ipaensis. The sequence continues at coordinate 107,896,408 of NC_029792.2, read as the reverse complement.
TTCTGGGTCTGCTTCAACAAGAATATTCTTGTCCTTGTTCCTGCTCATATGACAAAGAAGAGGACACAGAAAAAATAATAATAATAATAATAGGGATCCTTTATACCACAGTATAGAAGTCCCTGTGTGAGTGGAAGAAAGGAAGGGGACAAAGAATGTAATGTAAAGAAAGAAATACAAGGGTGAGAATAGCAGAGATGTGAGGTGAGGAGATGTTAATAGATGAATAAATAAATAGAAATAAGATGAGAGGGGGAGAATTTCAAAAATAATTTTTGAAAAAGAGTTAGTGATTTTCGAAAATAGTTTTTGAAAAAGGTTAGTAATTTTTGAAAATAAAAAAAATCAAAAATTAAAATAATTAGTTAATTAAAAAGAATTTTTGAAAAAGAGGGAAGATATTTTCGAAAATTAGAGAGAGAGAGTTAGTTAGGTAGTTTTGAAAAAGATAAGAAACAAACAAAAAGTTAGTTAGTTAGTTGAAACAAAATTTGAAAAGATAAGAAGTTAGGAAGTTAGAAAAGATATTTTGAAATCAAATTTTTGAAAAAGATAAGATAAGAAGGTAATTTTGAAAAGATATGATTTAAATTATTTTTTGAAAAAGATTTGATTTTTAAAATCACAATTAATGACTTGATTCACAAGAAATCACAAGATATGATTCTAGAACTCAAAGTTTGAATCTTTCTTAACAAGCAAGTAACAAACTTGAAATTTTTAAATCAAAACATTAATTGATGATGTTATTTTCGAAAATTATGAGATAAAATTAAGAAAAAGATTTTTGAAAAATATTTTTATAATTTTCGAAAATAACTAAGAAAAATGAAAAAGATTTGATTTTTGAAAAAGATTTTGGAAAAGATAAGATTTTTAAATTGAAAATTTGATTTGACTCATAAAAACAACTAGATTTTAAAATTTTTTGAAAAAGTCAAATCTAATTTTCGAAATTTTAAGAGAGAAAAAGGGAAAGATTTTTTTTTATTTTTGAATTTTTAATGATGAGAGAGAAAAACAATGAAAATGATGCAATGCATGGAATTTTTAGATCAAAACAATGAATGCATGCAAGAATACTATGAATGTCAAGATGAACACCAAGAACACTTTGAATGTCAAGATGAACATTAAGAACTTATTTTTGAAAAATTTTTTATGCAAAGAAAACATGCAAGACACCAAACTTAGAAATCTTTCATGTTTAGACTCTAACAAACGAAAAATGCATATGAAAAACAAGAAAAGATGCAAAACCAGAAAATATGAAGATCAAACAAGAAGACTTACCAAGAACAACTTGAAGATCATGAAGAACACTATGAATGCATGAATTTTCAAAAAATGCAAGATGAACATGCAATTGACACCAAACTTAAAAATTGACTCAAGACTCAAACAAGAAACACAAAATATTTTTTATTTTTATGATTTTATGATTTTTTTGTATTTTCTTTTAATTTTTTCGAAATTCATTTTGAAAAAGAAAAATAAGGATTCCAAAATTTTTAATATGAATTCCAGGAATCTTATGCTCTTTAGTCTAAAGCTCCAATCAAAGGGTCAGGCATGGCATAATAGCCAGCCAAGCTTTAGCATGTAACTCAGATATGACATGCCTAACATGCCCTACCCAGAAGGATTAGACATGGCTTTACAGCCAGCCAGGCTTCAACATGCTTCATGAAACACTAGAATTCATTCTTAAAAATTCTGAAGAAAAAATATATTTTTTTGAAAAGCTTTTTTTTATTTTAAAATTTTTTTTTCGAAAACAAAGGAGAAATTTTTGAAAGATTTTTGAAAATTTTTTTAAAATAAAACAGAAAGAAAATTACTTAATCTGAGCAACAAGATGAACCGTCAGTTGTCCAAACTCAAACAATCCCCGGCAACAGCGCCAAAAACTTGGTGCACGAAATTGTGATCTCTGGTAATGGCTCCAAAAACTTGGTGCTCTAATCTCAATTCATAATTTGTCACAACTTCGATACAACTAACCAGCAAGTGCACTGGGTCATCCAAGTAATAAACCTTACGCGAGTAAGGGTCGATCCCACGGAGATTGTTGGTATGAAGCAAGCTATGGCCACCTTGTAAATCTCAGTTAGGCGGATAATAATTGATTATGGAGTTTTCGAAAATAATACTAATTAAACAGAAAATAAGGATAGAAACACTTATGTAATTCATTGGTGAGAATTTCAGATAAGCGTGTAGAGATGCTTTCGTTCCTCTGAATCTCTGTAGTCCTATTTATACTAAACTAGTTGCTAGGGTTTACAGAAGTAAGTAATTGATGCATAAATCCACTTTCGGGGCCCACTTGGTGTGTGCTTGGACTGAGCTTGAATGTTACACGTGAAGAGGCTCTTTCTGGAGTTGAACGCCAGGTTGTAACGTATTTCTGGCGTTCAACTCTAGTTTGTGACTTGTTTCTGGTGTTTAACTCCAGACAGCAGCGTAGAACTGGCGTTCAACGCCCTTTTACGTTATCTAAACGCGTTCAAAGTATGGACTATTATATATTGCTGGAAAGTCCTGGATGTCTACTTTCCAACGCAATTGGAAGCGCGCCATTTTGAGTTCTGTAGCTCTAGAAAATCCACTTTGAGTGCAGGGAGGTCAGAATCCAACAGCATCAGCAGTCCTTCTTCTACCTATGAATCTGATTTTTGCTCAAGTCCCTCAATTTCAGCCAGAAAATACCTGAAATCACAGAAAAACACACAAACTCATAGTAAAGTCCAGAAATGTGAATTTAACATAAAAAGTAATGAAAACATCCCTAAAAGTAACTTGATTCTACTAAAAACATACTAAAAACAATGCCAAAAAGCGTATAAATTATCCGCTCATCAGGAATGCATGAATGTGTAAAAAGGAAGTGGTGGCTAGTTAGGTTGCATTTTTGGTGATTAGCTGATATAGGTTGTGTGGATACTTAAACTAATCAAAGATCCAATTAAAAAGTCCACTTAACCATATTAATCCTGCCTTGACCCTAGCCCCATTACAACCCTCTAAAGACCTCATGATATTTGTGTTCATGCATCAAATACTTGTTGATTGTTAGATGGAGAGCAAATTTGAGAAAGCATGATTAGAGGAGAATTGAGTGAGTACACCCTAAACACTGAGTGATTAGGGTGTACACACATCCAGTGAGGGGTTCGATTGCTCAATTCTATTTCTCCACGCCTTGTTTATATTGTATTGCAAGTTGCTCAATTATGAACTTGAATCAATTCTTTGGATTATGATTGCATTGCAATTGTGACTCGTTTTAGCCCTATGTGCTTATATGTTTGCTTGGGAGTTTGGTTGTTTGTTTTTACCAATTTCATAGGATATTATAGTATAGATATAGATAGATACTATACATTAGCATAGTTGCATACACATGAGTAGCTCCATTTAATAACTTTTTCACCCCTTCTTTTACTTTCTCATTGTGATTAGCATGAGGATATGCTATTATCTAAGTATGGGGGAATTGATGAATCCATATTTGATGATAAATTTTGGCTTGAATTGAATAGATTTCATCACATAAACTCACATTTATTCACTGAAATAGCATACATTTGTGATTTCCTTCCAAATTGTACTTAATTGCAAAAATATGCTTTTAGGCTCCAAAAATGCTAATTTTTGTTCTCTTAAAATCCATTCGATGCATTGATATGTCTGTTAAGTGATTTCAGGTCTTAAAAATCAAGGTTAGATTGGAAGAGATGGAAAAAAAGCAAGCAAGAGTAGAAAATCATGAATAAATAAAGATTTTAGACTTTTGTATCTGTGCGTACACATCATTGCAGACGTGTGTACGCATCCTTCATTTTCTCTTCATATGCGGAAATGCTGGCACGTGCTTCATTAAAGAAAATACACTAGGGCGATTTCTGAGCTTCCTTTGGCCCAGTTTGAAGCCCAATTCGAAGATTAGAGGCTGGGGGTGAAGCAAGCTTGAAGACACACATTCCATTAGTTTAGTTTTACATAGTTTTTGAGTTTTAGAGAGAGAAACTCCTCCTTCTCTCTAGATTTTAGTGTTCCTTGTTTATTTTCACTTCAATCCAAGGATTAGACTCTTGTTAAATTCAGTTTTTGTTACTCTAATTGTAGTTTTTACTCTCTAATTTTACTTAGCACCCTTGCAATTTTAGTTATTTTGGGTTATGCTTTTGGATCTTGTTGGATTTGAATTTTAGTAATGCATTGAGGTTTTTCATATTCCATTTGTGTTATTTGAATTGTTATTGTTGATTATTGATAGTGGGTACCTTTAATTTGGATTGTTTTCTCAATTTTATAATGCTTTTTATCATTGTTCATCAAGTGTTTGAAGAAATGTCACTTATGACTATGGAGTAGATTTCCTTTCTTGGCCTTGAGGTGAAATAATTAGAGACTCTTGAATTGCAAGAATTTAAGGTTAATTGATAATTGAATATTGCTTGTTAGCTTGAACTCCACTAAATCTAGTCTTTCACTAGGATTTGACTAGGACTTGTGGACTAGAGTTAATGTTGCTCACTTGACTTTTCTTCAAATGTTAGAGGATAACTCAGTGAGAGCAATAGGCATTTATCATCACACTTGAGGAATGCAATGAGGATAGAAATCCTAATTCCCACCCCTAGCCAAGGTTTCTTACATTGATTGATTGACTTTTCTCTTGTTGACTTTGATTCCTTATTTCTCTTAGCTTGATTACTTACATTTAGTTATATGTTATTTTATTGCTATCTTTCTATTGCATGCTTGATAGTTAATTAATTGTTGATTGATAGTATTAGTTGCTTCAACTTACTTGTTAGTTGCTCACTGTTTTAAATTCTAATCACTTTACTTTTCCCGTACTCAACTCAAAAACCCCCCAAAAATTCCTAACCAATGATGTGCATCATGTTGCAATTTCTAGGAAAAATGACTCGGGATCCTACTCTCGGTTATTGAATTTATTGTTGTGACATTCTTCTAAATTTTGACTCGGGGTCACTTGTCGGTTTAGGCTATACTTGCGACATTGAGTTGAAAAATCCTTTGGTAAATTCTAAGCCAGCATTTATCCAGCGTCACATAGTTCTTTTCTTAATAAATCGAGCTCAAAACACAAATCTTTTCTCAATAAATCAAACCCAAAGCGTAATCCTTTTCTTAATAATTCGAACTCAAAACATAATTTCTTTCTTAAATAATTCAAAATCAAAATATAATTCTCTCTTCAAATAAATCAAACTCGAAACATAAACCTTTCCTTGATCAATCGAATGCAAAATAGTATAATTCTTTTCTTAAATAAATAAAACTCAAAACAAAATCTTTTTCTTAATAACTCGAACATAATTCATTTCTTTTCTTAATAAATCAAAATCAAATATTATAATTCTTAAATCAAATTTTCTTTTAAATAACGCTTCAAACAAACTCTCATAGTTTTATAAAAATTTCAACATCATCTCCTCTATAATTCGGATATTTGCCACCCTTCAAGGGTCTCAAAAACTAAACCAAACATCTCCCAATCATTCAAATCACTTCCAATAAACTGTTACCACAATAATACCAACTCAACTCAAGGAATCAACAAGGTTCAGAACTCAAACAACCAATCTCATCAATCACAATTCAAACCAACTTCAACAAAATCAATTCATAATTCAGAATTCTCAGCCTTCTCAAGCAGTTTTCAAAATCAAACCATTCTTTAATATAAACATATATAAATCAGATTTCCAATACAACTCATTTCTCAATATAAAGATACCAATCAGATTTCTAAATTAAGCTTTCATTAACTATCATAAAGCCAGCTCAATTAATCAAGAATTCAATCAAGTAAACAATTACATTCTTTCAAAATAACTCAGTCCATCCATAAGACTCACATAATCACCAAAAATATATTTTTGCATCAATATCAATTTATAACAATTCTTCACAATAAAATGAGTTAAGGGGCTACAATAAAATGAGTTAAGGAAAGCGCCCATACCTCAATCGTGATTCAACTATGTGACAAAATTCCGTTTTCTCACGTTAACATAGAACATAATACTAATTTCACAATTTTCAGAAACAAAGACGCTTACCGTATTAAGCAGTAACGACTGAACCAACTAATGGCAGTCCCTGTGGTGGTTCCGACGGCCACATCAAGTTTCCCGATGGCCAGGCACGGCCACGAGGCCTCCTCCTTCTCTGGCTAGCCTGCCTTCTCCCTTCGTTCACGTCTAGTTGCATCTCCCTCTCTCCCATTCGAGCTTCTCCCTGTGGCAGAACCCATCAGGGATAGTGGCAACCTAAACTACGGCAACAACGCAGTGGCTTCATCGACAGCGCGGCGGTGCCAGGGCCGCGACCCTCTCTCTCTGTGTCACTCACTCTCTCACTCGCGACTCTCTCCTTTGCAGCTCTGCTCCTCGACGGCGATGCGACGGTGGCGGCGAGATGGACGTGGCTAGGCGGCGATGGCAGCGTGGCACAGGACGGCTCTCTTTTCTCTTCTCTCCCTCTTTCTCGAGCTCTCTCCTCTCTCTGCTGCGTGTGTTGTGTGCTACGCGTGAGGGGGAAAGGGAAATGGGGGGTTGGCAGCTGCTGATGGGGAGAAGGGAAGGTGTGGGAGTGTTGTGTTTAGTTGTATTAGGGTTAGGGTTTTAATTTGGGAAAAAAGAGTAAGGGTAAGTTGGTAATTTCAAATAAAAATAGGGATAATATAATAATTGAAAACTAATTTTAATCCAACAATAATTATATATAAAAATATTATTTGTTCATCAATTTACAAATTATTTTCAAATAAATACTCCAATCCAAAAATTAGAGATAATATGATAAAAAAATTTTATTCATAAAAATTAAAGTATTAAATTCTAAAATCTCAATTATTTAAATCAAATCATATAAAATTTTTATTATTTTATAATTACTAAACTTTATAATTTAAATATAAAAATTATCCAATAATTATAAAATTAGATAAAAATTTTAATTTAATTATCAAACTTGATTTAATTAGCTTTAATAAAATAATTTATGAAATTAAAGTCTTTAATGAATAAATAAATTGAAATTAACTCATAATAAGATTTTCTAAAAGTTTTGGGTCTTACAACAGGGTTGGCTAAAATTGACTATAATTATTATTGTTATTAGACAATTCGTAATAGATATTATTTTATTCTAACATTAGAGAGAAATACATTAAATTTGTTTAAAACATTCCCTTCGTATTCTCTATTCATAGACAATTTAACAGGAAACAAATTACTCTTTTCCTATTTAATGTAATATTACAGTATATTAAAAACTATAATATTATAATATTCATTTATGTTGTTATCTGAACTTATATAGAAGCATCGGTAAAGAAACGTATGAGGCATTCACTATAAAAGAGGTGGTAGATAGCAGCGGCTATTTAGCGATGGTTGGTCAAGCTGCAGCTATCTCTCAATTTTGTGGCGGTTATAGCAACAAATCTGGTGAACGCTACTAATCTGTTTTAAACACCTTCTGCCGCTCTGTCCCTCAGTCTCATTATCGTTTCTTTCTTAGGACAAACAAACATAACCCTAGCCCTCAATCGTTCTCTCATCTTCAAATCTCAGATCCTACCAAACTCAAGTTCGTCGCCGCTAACCTTGTCACAAGCACCCTTTCCTCTTCAAAAAAAGCACTGCTTCTGCCGGATTCGAAGTCGTCATCGTGCTCCTCTGCTCTGTCTCTTCCGCCAGATTCACTCATGATTTCCTCCTACGCAGTGCGTGGTTCAAATAGGATGCAGCTGCAAGAGAGTTCTACCGCCGTCACTTCCAGCCTCCGTTGCTGGCACCACCTATCACAGGTTCAGACCGGTCCTACCTAATCTTTGACGTCTACGCCTGCTCTTTCGAATCTGCTGCCAGAAGCTCCTCTTCCTTGGAGCATTGCAGATCCAAACACCGCGCTTATGTTCTGAACAAGGTGAGTGGTTTGAAATTTGTCCCTAATTATACTAATTATGTTTTACAAGTCTAATATCTATTTTAGGTAAATTATTGTTGTGCTAAAATCTGTTGCAAAATGGTTACAACTTGCTTTCATTTCTATTTTTTGCTGATTTAATAATCTATTTTTGCTTAATTTTATTATATTTTAGATTTGTTTTGTAAATTTATTTCAAATTGAAAAAGTTACACATTTCCACCTTCATTTTTGAGGGAGGTACAAAAACAGGTAAGGCCTCAATTATAGTTGACAAAAATTTATGTCAAATGGGGCCCCAATTTTTATATGTTAAAATTTGTGTACAAGTTAGCATTATTTCAACTCACTTTTTTAGGAAGATAGCCTTTCGAAATTGATAGGTCATAGTTGTTTACTTCACAGATTATATGACATTAAGAATATGCTTTATGATTATTTCAAAAGGTTGAAGTGAAAATAATTTTTTACTTGTTGGCTGATACAACAAAAATGTAAAGGGACTTAATGCAGAATACTGTAAATTTTTTAATAAGATTTCATATTAGAAATATTGGTCCAACATCCTATGTATTTAATTATGTTTATGACTAGTTTACATCTTGTTTGTCAAATGTGTTAGAATAATATGCTTAGCAATTGCTAGAGTGACAATGTCATGGTTAACTTCAAAAGCAAATTTATAGTATTTAAGGCTTCACTGATTTTTATAGGATTTGAAAGCCATGTGATCAGGATTGTGTATTACCTAGTTTTACTTTTGAAAGTCATATTTAAGTGTACTTAAGTCTTGTTTCCTCACATTTGCAATAGTAGTTTTCAATTTTGAATAGTTCCAGCTGGGTTGTTCTGGAATGTTTGGGTTCTCACACTTGCACCCTTTTTTTGTCCTTATTAATGGACAATCAGACTTTGTCAACACATTCCACCTGATCACATGATGTTAGGCTTTCTCTACATGTTAATGAAACATGTCTTCTTTTGCAATATAGGTGGTTCAAGCATGCTACCAAGACATACATTAAAATACCTTTCTTTGGAGCTATTTCATACCTGACTTTGGCTGTTTCTCTATTTTGTATCACCTTTGCAGTTCTCTGGGTAGTTTATCCCACTCACTCGTTTGGATGGATTGGCCAAGATATACTTGTAAGGATAATTTTCTCCATTCTTAAATGTTTATGCTATCCTTTTTAGATATATCATGTTAACTCTCAAGTGATAAAAAAAAGTTCATCCTTACTTTCTTCATGACAATTTCAAAGAGAGTACATTTCTTGTAGTTTAGTGGTGCTTTGTATGTGTATAATATCCCTGTTATGAGTACCAACAGATTAGCTTTTGTTATTTTTGTTGATGATAGATTGATAGTGCTGTATTTGAATATTTTGGTAGATGATAAATCTTTTATATTTGAAGCTTCTTGATTTTTCTTAGTTGTTGAATTTATATAAGTAGAAAAATTTGCATACTGGGATTAAGTTATGATGTGGTGAAACTGGGGTGTATACACTCTATATGCACTTAATCTCATACATGATTAAGACTCGGGAATTTCTAGGTAACAAGTCATGGTATTAACATAGGGTTTTACTTGTGAGAAGTATAAGTGTACAACCCTATAAGAAAATTGGACTCTTTTTGGCTATATGCATTATTTCTCTTTGCATTTTACACTTTCTATATGTTGATCTCGTTATCTTTTCTTATCCATCTTCAAACAAAGCTTTATTGTCAGTAGAAAGCAAATAGAGTTGCATTTGTTTTTCTTTTTATGAAATTATTATTTAATCATTTTCTTATATATCGGTGTTCAAGTATGGAGTTTGTGTGGGGAGGTGTTGCTGGAGTTTTGGGAAGGAATGATGCATCCAGTTGATATCATTAAAATCCAAATACAAAGCCAAGCTATTCATCCTGGAATTCATGTTTTTTGGCGACCCATGGATAAAATATCCTGTATTTTATATGCTCACAAACACAACATACACTAACATTTGAAAGTTCCATAGAAGTTTCTGTTCATATATACTTCTATCTAAACTTTTTTGCTTTCCTGCAAACATTAAAATCAAAAGAGCATATTGCAGATGGTGCGACTTGTCTAGCATGATGATAGTATAAGAGGTATGTTATTTTGATTATTTCCATGTTGTGGATTAATTTTTACAGTATTTTAAATATAAATTCCTTTTGTTAACTGATAGGGAAGCTTCTTTTGTTTTAAAAAAAAAACTTATAGTCAATTATTTTTAAGAGAGCTGTTGGCAAAAATCTTTTCCATTTTTCTTCTCTTTGAGTATAAAATTAACGTGTGATTATATTGTACACTTAGCCATCATTCACAAGAATTTTATCATGCCATCAAAATCAACTTTGTTGTTATTATTATGTTCTACACGGCGTCCAACTTGAAAATATGTGCCTTTCGAGATTGGTTTAAATTGTGTAGACTTTTACAGGGGTGTAGCACCTAACGTTATTGGGTCTCTTGCAACTGGTGCAACATATTTTGGTGTTATAAAGTCCACTAAAAAGTGGATTGAGGATTTACATCCTAGACTTAAGGGCCATTGGACACATTTCATTACTAGAGCTGTTGGTAAGCTAATTTGGAGAAAATTATTCGGCTTTGTTCAGGAAATCCTTCTTGTTATTTTCAATGCCACTGTCAATGCTTCCTTTCTTAGTTTTTCTTGTCTAAATTAATCGAACACCCTTTGGTTTCTTGTTTGTCTTTCTCTTTCATATTGTATCTTTCTTTTATATTTTTTCTTTTCCAATTATGTGCCCTTAGTTTACTCTGATTATTAATATATTTAGAGAAGTCAATTTTGGACCTAGTGTAGAGAAAAAATTATATAGTTGAGAATTTTCATCATGTTCTAATTAAGAAGGTAGCTAGTTATTTATCATGTTTGTAAATAGGAATAGTGATGGTGGTATTATGCGATGAAATCTTCAGGAGATGTTTGGATGTGAAAGCACCTTTGTTATAGGTACATGATTCTATCTTGTATGTGATTTTGCCGCGATACTTAATTACTTAATATATTATGAAATGAAATTTGGAGAAAAAGAATTATTGATCTTAATTCCTTATTGTTGGTATCTTCTCAGACGTAGAGAGCTACAAGGGAAAGTGCAGAAAGTTCAAATACCAGTTGAAGAACAGGGGGATATGGTAAGAAATTTGGACAAGAGAGAAACCGAGTATATGAGGCTGCTTCAAAGAAGTAAAGTTGGAGTTGATGATTTTGAGCAATTAATAGTAATTGGCAAAGGTGCTCTTGGTGAGGTACATAATAAATATTTTAGATCATGTTATATTAGATAGTGCTAAACTGAAGTACCTTTAAGGCATTCTAATTGGTAAAATTCATTTGCAGGTGATGAATTTGATAGGTGATGTAAAAGAAAAGGTAGCCGTCATGGTCGATGACATGATTGATACAGCTGGTGAGTTTGTGTCGAACTTGTTTGGCAACTACAATAATTTTATATTGCATATTAAAGATGAAATAGTTACTTGTCTAGTTCTATACCTAACCACTTAAATTATATTCCTTTATTATAATTATTTTCAAGAGCTTGACATGAGATTGTATGCAACTTCTAAGATTCTTGATTGTTTGTCAGTAATTTCTCTTTATTTTCCCTTTGATAATGGTAGAAAATGTGCTTTTAATGACACTGGTAGTAAGCAAACCCTTTGGTGCGTGAAATTAGAACTCGCACAACTGAACCGACAAGTGCACCGGGTCGTCCAATTAATACCTCAGGTGAGTGAAGGTCGATCCCACGAGGATTGTTGGATTGAGCAAGTTGTGGTTATCTTACAGATCTTAGTCAGGCAAATAGAAAAGATAATTGTTGTTGTAGGTGCATAAAATAAAACAATAAAGAAAACAATACTGAATTGGTGTAGAAACAATGATGGGGAATTAGTTTAAGGCCTTTTAGATGCTTGTTCTTCTGGATTAATACTTCTTACTAACTACTTTAACAATGAGTGATTCATTCAATGGCAAGGCTGTAAGTGATTAAAGTCGGGGCTAGTGGTCATTAATCTCATCTGATCCAGATCACACGCCGGTGCTAATGGTCATCCAATCTGAACGAGGGTGAAGCTTATGCAATTCAGTCTCTGGTGATCCTACTCAAAATGTCAAAGACAAGGTCAGATCTTCCGGATCGGAGAATGATGCTCTATATTCTAGCCTTAGCACCACAAAGACCTCAATTATCCATGACTAACAAGATTTCATGTCATGTATCCCAAATAGCCCAGATACTCTCTTGGAACCTGTGATGTATTCTCAAGCTGTAGCTCAATACTATCCGGCTAAGGCTTCGTAAGAGCTCATGTAGAATAAGGGGTCATACTCTCGTTTCACCCCAGATTCATAAATATGAAGAATGAAAATACATCATAAAATGGAATCAAACATGTATTAAAGTAGAAAAGTAATGATATTAATCCATAGGAATAAGCAGAGCTCCTACCCTTAACTCAGAAGGTTTAGCTACTCATACTTTACAGAAATAATGTGTGAAAAGTTCTGAGAGGCTGAAGATCATAAACATGGGTGATCTTCTCCTATATATACTAATCTAATAATTAAAAATTACAAAAATGAGATAAACTTAGCAAAAGGTGCGACAATCCACTTCTGGGCCCACTTGGTGAGTGTTTGGGCTAAGCTTGGCGTCCAACTTGGATGAGTGGACATTGAACGCCCACTAGGGGGTGTCCACGCTGCCTTGTGCTCCCTTGGTGGCGTTGAACGCTAGTTTTGGGCGTTCAACGCTGGCCTTGGTCCTTCTTAGGCGTTGAACGCTAGAAAGGGGGTAAGTTGGGCGTTCAACACCCGTTTTGGGCAGTCCTTTCCAAAGAAAAGTATAAACTATTATATATTGGTGGAAAGCTCTGGAAGTTAGCTTTCTAACACCTTTGAGAACGCGTCAATTGAACCTTTGTAGCTCCAGATATGCTCGTTGGAATGTACGGAGTTCAGAATTTGACAGCATCTGCTATCCTTTCTTTGCCTCTGAATCAGACTTTGCCAAAACTTGCCATTTTCACCCAAAAATTACCTGAAATCATAATAAAAATACAAAAACTCAAAGTAGCATCTAAAAGGTGAATTTTGCGCTAAAACCTACTAAAAGTTGATAAAATGTAACTGAAAACACTAAGAAAATGATACTAAAAAGGATATAAAATATCTGCTCATCACCCTTCTAGGTTCTGTAGTTTTTCTATTGCTTTCTTGATCTTCTGTTTCTTCTTGAGAGTTTTTTCAAAGTAATTTTACTATACTGTTCTCATTTACTATTATTGTTTCTGTTGCTGGTGGAATTTTCTTGTATATGCTTTAGCCAAATAATACATAATTTTTTTGATTCTATATTATTATGCAACTTTTTCTTAATATTGTTTATTTAGTGTTCTTTAATACTAAAATCTCAAGTTTAATAAAGAGTTTTGTAAAGAGAATAGGTTATAGTAAAGAAAAAGGGCCTAAACTATTGTAATTAGTCATTTTTTTAAGCCCATGTATGAAATTATGATGGTTCAAAACTGTCGCATTTTTTAAAAAAAAACCTCACACATATTTGCGGCAGTTTTAAAACTGCTGCAATTTTTTTAAATCCACTGACCAAATAGCGGCGGTTTTGAAACCGCCGCAAAATCAAATCTCCACCCCTTAACCCGCAACGTTTCTAGAAGCGCTGGTATGTCATTTTGCAGCAATTTAAAACCGCCGCAAATCCATAAAAAAACCGCCACAAATTCCAGTTTCTCTTGTAGTGGTTGAACCCTAATTCCAATACATTAAAATTAAAAGAGATATAATAGGAAGAAACATAAATCATGGTCGGTGGTCTTCTCTTGATATTCTCCAATAGCCCAACCCTGTTGCAAATGGCTGGAACATCGAAGAAAAACTGAAAGAAAAGGAACATAGCCGTTGAGTGCGGATGTTTGCTTAATCTTCTTCCTCATAACATATGAGTGAAGATTGTCATAAAGGTTGCATCGAATTCGGTTTAGGATCTGTTCCATATGCAGGCAACTTGCAAGGTGTTTTTGGATGCAGCGAGATCGGACGTTATCTGCAAGTATGCGTCGATGTGGTATCTACCGCTAGTGTCCTTTTTGTATTACTTTGACCGGCCTGAAAGGAGGTTCATTAATCGCTACGTGGAAGCAAGAAATCCGGATGCTATACTCCGGCATAGGATGACATATTATTTCTGGATTGGGCATCGTGTCATTGGAATAGATCTGCTGACTAGGGCTACGACATAGGGCAGTGTTGAAGCCGGTTACTTATATGCCATGCTGCTACTATGTATTAACGAAGACGAAGATCGCAGAAGAAGGGGTGTTAAATTTTTTGAAGTTATACATGCTTTTGGGGAGGTCGAAAGGTGAAGAAAGGTTTTCACGGAATTGTTCGAGGAGCAGTGGGTGGATGAGGAACCTTCAGATCCTAGACAGCCCGTGGCTTGTCGGTCCACCAATTGCCCTACCTGCAGCACTATGGGTGATGTCCAAGATATGTTCGGTGCCTCGTGTGTGCACTGCCTGACTGATTATGAGGTGAGGGCCTTCCTGAAAATGTTTACGTTTCAATGAACATTGCTATTTAGTAATTTCTTTTGTTCGAGTGTGTTGTTGTTTATGCTTCTCTTATCTGACAGTACAGTAGTTAGCAATGTCTCATGTTTTGTTATGAACGATTACCCATCCTTAACATATGGATTATGTTTTTATTATATTTCTATTTTTATGTGTGAAAAAATCTCAGTTTAATCTGGTATAAGATTTAGAGATAATTAAAATACATGTTTGTGAAATTTAGTTTTGATGAGTTACTATCCGTAAAATTACTATTGAACTAATTAACATAATTTACATATACTAACTTATCATTTGAAATTATACACTATTTAATTTATACTAATAAATATAATTGTTTGTTCAAAATATATCTAAGTTTCGGTAATAGTATAGTCCAATAAGTGCATAGCATAAGCCTAATTATGGTTTCATGTGAAATGCGTGCCTGTATGGTAGGATTTGATATTAATTTTTTCATTATCGATGTGATTGATGGTTGAATAGACTATAGAGTATTGATTTAATGTATTCAATTTTTTTATGCTTCATATTATGTAATAATTTAGGATCTCATAGTAGTTGTAGATATGAACCGGTAATTTGGTAAGGTAATAGGTAGTGACGGAAAAGAATAATTTAATCAGTTGGAGCAAAAATTTATTTTATAAAAAAGGATTTGATATGAAATGACAAAACAAATGAGTTATATTTTTTAGATAAAAAATATGTTAGTATTAACAAGTCTCATATGTATGCTTCCTGGTGAACGTAAATTCATATTTGAATCTTTTATATAAAAAAAAAAACTTATGAATTGTTAAAAGAAATTGGATACTCATTAATAATTTTTTTTAATTTATCTCTTTACAATAAACTCATGTGATTGCCATATCTTATTATTCGCAATAAATCAACTTTAGTAAATAATGTTTGTCTTGGTGTTAAATAAGATTAAATTGGATCTCCAGTACTTCATGTAACACCCTAATATTCAAATTCTTATGCTCGAGTCATAAGTCAATGATATTACGGTGGTACGACTCTCAGGTGGATTTTTAATATATAAATATAGGTAATTTTGAAAAGAGTATTAATCGAGAAGCCTGAAAAGAGTAGAAATAAAATCGCGAAGACGTATCACTCACGTTTCGACAACAAAAGATAAATCGTGAAGCCGAAAACGATATACGGACAAGGCGTAGAGGAGATTAAGAGATAGATAACAGATAGATATATATAACATAAGTAAATAGCCACTAGTCGCGACCCGCGAAGTTTAGGCCGGCTAGGGTACAGTATGAAAGTAGATGACAACAGTATATCCTGATCTCTCCCAAAGGAAACATAAGAGCCTTTATAGGCAAGTTCCAAAAGAGTTCAATACATAATATAATCTTTTCAAAACATAGGTGGAGAGATTCTAATCAAACACAAAGTAGAGGAAATAAAGATCTTCGCCGTCTCTCAGACGACCCACAAACTCACTTCTAAGCACCTGGACCTGTATCTGAAAAACAAGAGATATATACGGAATGAGAACCCCGGGCCCATGGGTTCCCAGTACGGTAAAAGTGCCAAATAAATACAATGCACTGCAATAAAAACTCACCAAGCATCCTAAACTCCTTTTCACCAAGTATCCAGCCTAGATTCTCACTAATCTATAAATAGGCATCTGTCGTAAGGGAATACTAAATCTAGATCACATCTCATATGACTCCCAACTCGCTGACTCTCCTACGAATCAGATTTCAGAATCATAAATAAAGCCATCATCAGTCGTGCTGTCTCAGCAATTCTATATCAATATATCATGCCCTCCCTGGAACTAGTGAAACCACATCACTGCGTCCACCCAGGGAGCTCAAATCATCTCAACTAATGATCACCATCATCATGCAATCGCATCATCAATTCATCTCATCAAGAACAGCCCTCAACCTCCACCGACACCAACATGAGGGGCCTCTCAGTTGTACAAACACAAGCAATACAGGCAAGTAATACACAATTAGGGTACGAGTAGAACAAGTAGCACATAATCAAGTAACTTAGCATATATAATGTAGAAATCCAAAACAAATAGGCAAACCCAAACAATTCAAACATATGCAAATGATGAATGCCTGCCCTATGGCTGATGATATCATCTGTCGGTTATCAAGCCAACCCGACATGTCCGGTAGCTAACCCGGGCACAGTCTCTCTGTTGCGTATTAATATCATTAGAGGGAATATGTGCCCTGTCACCATTAGAGGGTATCTGCGCCCTGTCGCCATTAGAGGGTATCGGTGCCCTGTCACCCTTACAACCAGAGAGAAAACACAAGCATGCTTACATTCAACATTTTTCATCATTATTCATTTATCATATTCATTAATTTATCATATATGCCTTTATACTCAGCCATAATCCATAATGGCTTTGTCGTAACTCGACAATAACTCAGCCACCCGGCTCACAGTTCAATCCAGAACTAGCCAATTTATCAACATGGCTCTGCCGTATCTGGCAAGAACTCAGCCATCCGGCTCATGGTCCAATCAAGAACCAACCATTTATCAATAAATATAGCCATTCGGCTCATGGCATATACGGTACTTCCACCGCCATCTTCCATATCTCATATAATCATATCTGATCATCATTGATCATAACCTTTTCCCTTGCTTCACTCGCAAGTTACCACATCCCCTAGCTCCTTCCTCATTGCTAGGCATACCATAATGATTTGATACATAAGGGGTGAGATCGAAGGCTTAAAAGTATAAGGTTTGGCTTTAAAAACTCAAAAATCAACTTTAGCATGAAAACAGGGCCACGCGTACGCGCACTCCACGCGCACGCGTGGATGGCCAAAAACTCATCGACGCGCAAGCGTCATACGCGCGAACGCGTGGGTTGAAAAATATCCAAACGGCGCGCAAGCGTCAGCCACGCGTACGCGTGGGTGCTCTTGCGCCCAGGCACAAAACTGGCACGACCCTGGCACAACTCTCTGGAAAATAGCTGGGCATTTGGTACAGCGCATCGACGCGCCCGCGCACACCACGCGACGCGTGAATGATGCTTTCTGGAAGAACGGCGCGCACGCGCCAGGTGCGCCTACGCGCGTAGGGTCGTTCTGCTAAAAATTTTCTAAATTAAAAGTTGTAGAATTTACAGATTCAACCCCCAATCTTCCGACGAACATAACTCTCTCATTTTAAATCGTTTTTCACCCGTCCTTCGAACGGCATGGACATCCCGGATCCAATTTCATTTCTAAACAGATTTGGCAGAAAACAGAGATTTGTAGTCCAGGTTATGTCCCATCAAAGTATGCCCCAAAACCATGTTTCCATACAAAACCACAAAGTGCCATTTTCAAAACAAGCCATTTTCAACTCTTTTCAAAATCAATCAAAACATGCCAATTTCAGCCTTTTCTTTGAAATCAATCAAAATATACCAAAATCAACATCAAGCCTCCTCAACTCGCACGTTGACACTTTCTCAAACTCAAACACATTTACATATCATATACTCTTTCTCATGCTAAATTTCAACAACACTATTTCCAATCAACTATCATTATACATAATCAATATCGTACTCACTATCACGTGGCTTTACCCACAAATCAACCTTAATCATTCCTCAAGCATATATCACGACAAACATATCTCTAATGCATCATCATACCATCAAGGCAGCAATAATCATAATCACATATATGACCATATAATATATCTAGAGACAAAATGTAGGACTGGTGCCAACAGTTCATCACGAAAGAAAGAACTCACTGAGCCGACCAATCTCCCAATTGTGCACCAACATCACCAAATACACTAACATAACCAATATCACATACATACATCAACCTAGGGCTCATAAAAATGACAAGTCACAAGGGTTTGAGCACTTCTTACCTCAGCCCATATGATGTAGGGATAGAATCCACTTAGAATCCATGTTGGAGTATCCCTAAATACCCAAAATCACAAGATTTCAACACTAATTACCCAAAAACGTGTAACAGTGGGGAATTTCGAAAACTGGGCAGAGATGAATGTAATACTCACCACAAAACTTATATAGAATTGTAGAGGATGAGAAGAGCGACGCGTTGCCGCAAACGGCTCGTCAATCGGAGCTCCGTAGCTCAAGTTATGGTGGTTTGAAGATCAAAGAGAGTTAGGTTTTCTCTCTTCTCTTCTATCTTCCCAATTTCAGCGCCCAACACCCCTTCTTTAGGGCAAAATGAGCTGAAATGCTCATAACTAATGTTTATATATGTTGGGTCTTGGGCCCACTTAGGCCCGGTTCACTTATTTTTGCCCATTGACCCAATTTTGGGCCAAAACCTTTAAGATTAGCGCTCTAAATTGCACTTTAAATATTTCTACCTTCCCTAATTATAGTTCCTCATTTATTAATCTTATTTACCCATAATCAATTTCCTCAGCTGTAGTACCAGACAGATCTCAGCCGGTACTGCCAGTCAAAATTCCACTGCGCGCTTTTACGCAGAAAACTATGTTTTCCGACTCGAAAAAATTCACTGAATCCAAATATCATATTTGAATTATCAAATTCCAATTGCCAAATCTTCCAACCATATTCGCTCTTATTTAACTTATTATTTAATTAATTTCGGTTAGACCGGGTATTACACTTCAGGTTGACAATGAAATAATGCATCGTTTGCTTATCCCAATCACTCTTTTCAACCATTATAACGAGTGAAATTAAAGGGTCCGAGCGAAACTTAGCATTATAACATTGAGTCCCTTTTCCACTATGAGAAATTCCCGTGGATCTCATCCATGCCATTTTTTTATGAGCAGGATCCTCTGTAGAGGCAAGCTTAGAGCATACTTTATGGCACTGGATTGAGGAAGAAGGAAATAATACTAGCTAAGCTTTCAGAGAGAGAAAGAAAATTTAGAACATCTTTTGAGATAGAAAAAGTGGATATATTACAATGTTCCTTGAGATCTGATTACAACTGGGGTGAGCACCTCCTTTTATAGAGGTCGCTAGATAGAAGTGATATCTTACGAAGTCTAAACAAACCTATCATACAATGCCAACTGGAGGATAAGGATAAGCCTTATCTTTTACGAAATCTAGACAAACCTATCATACAATGCTAACTGGAGGATAAGGATTGGCCTTATCTTTTTTGGCGTTTTCTAGGCATGTGACTGAGGTCACTTTATTTCAGCACACTCATAATTATACATAGTGGGAACAACAGTGTCCTAATAAAGGGATGGTTTGAAATAGTCTTCTGGGAGGGTCCCATCACCATCTGAGAAGGATTATGTGTCTTTAGAAGCCAAGTTGACCGCTATAAGATCCATATCCGAGTCATGTAGATAGGCAAACGGGTCTTCAGTATTCTCTTCATTTGGATCTTGGGCATCTTGTAGATATGGGTCATATGGGTCTGAGTTTGAGCCTTCAGCATCATTGGGTATTCCTGCATCAACTCTAGTTGGGCTTGGTGGTAAGGCATACACTCTTCCACCTGGATCTTTAGAATTCAGATCTTCTTCAGTATTTCTGTTTGGAATATGTGCAGACGTACTGGGCTGGTCTCTTAGAGCATAAAAAGAGTATTGTCCAAATTGATTGATTATTCCAGAAGTTATGAATCTGGACTGGAACTCTTGGAGGGTTATTGGGGGAACCTCTGTTTGAAACGGGAGCCCTTCAACTACATCTCCTTCTCCATATAAACCAGGTTGCCAAAGTTGACAAAGGTATTTGGCCAAGGCATTCAGGACTGTCTTCTCATCCGTGGGCCACATGGTAGAGTATCCAACAATATCGACTCTGTTCATGGTGTGAGGATCTCTTCCAGTGAAATAACTCCTCTGTAAGGTGATAAAACAACAGAATTTCTATTTTTCCTTAGAGGATTTATTCCATAGTTGGTGCCGCTCGAGCATATTATACAACATTCATCTCCATGCATCAAGTGGTGCATACATAGAGAATAACCTGACTAGATGAGACTGAGATTACATAGAGAATAACCTGACTAGATGAGACTGGGCTTGAGAGCGGTTACACAGGATGTGATATACAGGAAAAAGGGGCAATATGATAGCACATGTATACATGGAAGAAAGAGCCCAGATATACCACATCATTTTCTCTGGGATAGGTCCTTGGATTATTGGTACAGTGCAAAAGGGGGTATCCATGTTGAAATACCTTGGATTTGGATGGATTTGGGTTATGATAAGGAGCTGGTGTAGCCAGTAAAATAAGATTTGTCTGGCTAGACTGTCTATTTGAAACTCTGTCTAGGGTGTTGCTTGGAGTGGAAAAGGGCCAATCTTTCTTCTGTATGGGCTTCTGTGAAGTGGGCAGTCAGGGAATGGAATGGTGTATGAGGGCTTGTAGGAACTCATGGTGCAGATGTAATGGATTGATTTTGGGATTGGTTCTTTGGTAGGTCTAGAGAGGAAATCAGCAAGTGTATTTTGATGTCCTTTGATATGTTTCACCTCGAATTTATAGCGGGAGAACCAATCTTTCTACCTTAGCAATTGAGAGTTTGGCAGGATTTTTTTCTTGATTTTCAGCATTGACGGGAAAGAGGTGTTATCCATTTCCACAGTGAAATGATAAGCACTGAGATGAAAATTGAATTTTTCTATTCCTCTCTTGACAGCAAGAATCTCCTTGTAAGTGGCATGGTAATGTTTTTCAGATTCTTTGAACTGTTCACTAGCATGCGCACAATAGTGTCTTGTCCCATCAATTTCTTCAAGTAGCACAGCTCCCCAGAATTCATCACTAGCATCTATCTGCAATATTCTTTTTCCTGTGCTGGGAATCTTTAAAGGTGGGGGTCTTGTGCTATCTTCTTCAGGATTTTGACAGCTGTGGTTTGCTCAGGTGGTGGGGGCTTCTTTTTTAGGAGTTTGGACAGCTGGCTGGTGTGTCTGGTCACATCTGGGATAAAGTCCCTGATGTAGTTTACAATTCCCAGGAATTGTTGGACTTGTTTGACCGTCATGTTTTCATCAGAAAAGTGGATTAACTCTTTGGCAAGATGTTCTCCTGGTTGAAAAAATCCATCTTCGAAGATCATCCCAAGGAATTCAATTTTTTTCTGAGCTCTTTTTTGAAGATAGCATGATTCCTTGATCTTTGATGATTTAAGTGAATTGGGCCAGGAGTGCCTTGTGGGCTTACTGTCTTTTGAGAATAGTAAGATATCATCAATGTAGATGAGTGTGGAGTGTAATATGGGCTCAAAGATTTTGGTCATTGCCTTTTGGAAAAGAGATGGGGCTACTTTGAGTCCAAATGGCATTATTGTCCACTGGTATTGGGCTTTAGGAATACAGAATGCTATTTTGTACCTATCTTCAGGATGGAGCCCGATTTGCCAAAACCCAGATTTTAAGTCATATTTGCTGAATATCTTTGCTCCACTTAATCTCTGTGTGATAACTGAGATTCTTGGTAGAGAAAACTTGTCATCTTGTAAGAAGACATTAAGTGGTTTATAATCAATGACAAGCCTCTTCTTTCCTCTATTTTGCTCGGCTCTTTTTTCAACATAGAATGCTTGACATGCCCAGTTAGAATTGGTTGGTTCAATAAGTCCTTGAACAAGTAGGGCTGCACATTCAGCTCTTGCCAACTTAAGATCTTCAGGGTTCATCCCTGAATGTGTGGTCTTTGTAGGGTTGATGTCTTCATTCTTCTTGAAGGGAAGTCGGACATAAAATTCTGGATTCTTCCACAAAGGAGCATAGTGGTTGAATTGATCATGACTGTCACAACAGGCACTAAGGAGTAGCTGTTGGATCTCCTTATATTCTTCTGGAGCTTCTTGGATTTCAAGGATGCTTTGTATCCCTGTAAAAGGCAAAAACTGCCATTTGTAACTTAGACCAGTGGGTTTGATATGTAACCCATGGGTTCGGAAGAAGGCATCAAATTCGAACAAAACATCTTTGTTTGGGAGATAACTTCTCAGTACTCTAAGCCAAGTGGTCTGGCCTGCAAATATCTCCAATCCAACTGGTTTTTTGGAGATAAGATTGATGGTGAAGACTTCACTGTTAGCTGCTGCAAACCTCTTGGAAAAAGGTGCCCACATTTCTTTTGGTAAGACATGTGGTTTTAGGACAGTAGCACAAGATCCGGTGTCCATCAGTGCAACAGCCTTTATTGGGTTATCATAGATGGATGTCTTGACCTTTAAATCGAAATGAGGTCGAGGAGTACCATCAATTTGTTTTACTCCTAAAGATCCAAGATATCCAAGTTCTTCTTCTGGAATACTCGATCCCTTAGGAATTCTTGTGGTGATGGAAGCAATGGATGAGATGGTAAAGATAGACCTTTTTGGTGGGAGGTCTTCCTCTGAACTATTCCCTTCTGAGTCAGAGTCTTGGAAAACATATTCAGTTTCATCATTTTTGCTTCTTTGTTCCTCAAGTACTGATTCTAGATCTTCTTCATCACCAATGGAAGCAGAATCCATTAAAGACTGGAGCATTTTTATCTCCTTCTTTGTCTTGTGAGGACATGACTTAGCAAAGTGGCCTTGTTTTCCACAAATGAAGCATTTGTTTAACTTAGTATGAGGTTTTCTCCTTTTGAAGTAACGATACTTTTGCTTGGTTTTTCTCCTCCTGAATGCTTTCTGATGAAATGTTTTGGCTGGTGGTTGCTAATGCATCTTTTTCTTTGGCTCGCATTCACACATACTTGGCTCTTTGCATTTGATCTTCAAATAAGATTTGCTGCATGCTCCTTTGAGTTTGCCTGAGTTTTTGTTAAGCTGTTTGAACATTTGTTGTTGTTCACACAATTTGTCCAAGGCAGCTAGAGCTAGCTGATATATTTCTCCAATGGTTGTGGTAGCTACTTTCTTGCGAAGAGTCATCATCATTCACTGTATCTCTGGCTGAAGTTCATCTGGCAAGGATGCTATGAAGACTTGTTTAAGTGACGGATTATTATTTCCTCCAAGAGGATAATATTTGGCAGTCATCTTCTTGTAATGTCTCTCCAAGTCCTTCCTGTTGAGTGAACAACACTTCACTTTCAAAATATTCTTGAGAATTTCTTTTCTGGATAATTGTAATGTCTCCCAGAAATTCTTGATGTATTATCCCCAGAAACTGTGAAGAGGTGCCATTGATGAGCCGGAGTCTTTCATACTCAGAAAGGTTATTCACCCATTCTCCGAGATTGCCAATCATCCGATTTATGAAATCTGCAAGGACTTGTCTGCTTGTGAGGTTTGGGTTAGCCATGGTGGTCTCAATCCAAGCACTGAATTCATTTAACCTTTCCCCGTATCTTGCTGGTGGAATATCATCAAAGGTGAACCATTTGTTAGAAGTTTTGACTTCAGCCGACCCTGTATGAGTGTGACAAGCTGAAGCTTCTGGTTCATCTCTTTTAGAGGTTATCTCTTCCTCTTCTTCTTCTACAGGGTTGACCATGGCTATTGCTGAAAGGTCTGCTTCATAATTCTCTTCAGACCCCTCATCTACTTCTTCATTGGTCTCAGTAGTCTCATCTTCTGATTCTTCAGTGATTTCTTCACTGTGTGATTGATTATCCAGAGTAAGGGTATAAATTGATCGTCCTGGAGCAGGCGACCCTTCTTTGATGCCCTTATCTTTCGTAGAGACATTAGAAGATGTTTCTTCTCTAAAAAAATTTCCTGGTTTCCAAGGAGGATGAGGTCTGGGTTGGAGAGATGGCTGAGATTGTTGTGGCTGGGGCTGGGATGAGTAACGCCGACCTTGGGGAGAGATAGATCTTTTAGTGTTTGCCTACCTGGCTAAATGGTAGGTGGATTTGAAGATGGAGTCATAATCTGGAGTTTCTGGTGGTGAATATGTGGAAGAAAATAAGAAAGGTGAATATGAGGGAAATGGTTTGGGATACATGGATAATGAATCTATAGCCAGTGTCTGGGGTACAGCTGTTTTATTTTTGTCCATCTCGATTTGTCGAAGTTGGGCCTTGACTTGATCCAGTTCTCTATTCTTCTTTTGGAATTCTGGGCCAAAGTAGCGATTATCAATGTAGGCTTTGAGTTCCTGGTCAAGTTGAAAAGCTTGTACAGAGAGTCGATCTCTGAGTTCCGCCACTTGTTGTGCCACAGAACCTAATTGTGCTGAGAGACCTTCAGTTTTTTCTACAAGAGTGTCAAGAGTGTGATCTATCCAGAGTAGTACTTTATTTTGGCTGACTGCGTTATCTGTATGCCAATTAAGCACTTCCTCTTGAGGAGTTGTTGCTTGATGTCCATGTGGAGTGATTCCTTGAGGTATCACATAAGGTCTCCTAGTGATTTTTTTTTCATCAGTTTGGGTTACTAAAGGTGGGAATTCTTCCTCATAAGGTCTGAGAGTGGCGATACATGGGATTGTATCGACTGGCTGATAATCCATGGAGCCTTTTCGAGACAGTTTCGTCTTCTTGAGCATTGGCTTCTTTCTGAGCATTGGAGCTGATTCAGCATCATCAGGAGGCTCAAGTCTTTTAAGGAGCATGGGGCCTGTAGTAACTTCTTCTTCTTTTTCTTGTTCCTTTGTCTCCTAGTGTAATCTTCATCATCAGTGTCACTCCATTGGTCAGCACAGTCGTAGTCAGAATCACACATGGAGGGATCAACATCCCAGATGAAGTGGCCATTTATGTGAGAGACATAAACAGGTTTTTCATTCTTATAAAAGTACACCGGTGGATCATTCTGATCGTGAGTTGTCTGTACTTGAACATGAGAGATCATATTGATTCTTCTGAAGGATGGTCCTCGCAGTGAAGTTTGTTTGGTCATTCCAGGTCTCTGGAAAACAGTTGTCACCGTTCCATCACTATTATGAGTAATAGTTGGAGGTGTTGTAGTATGAACATCAAACTGTTCCTTTGGGAAGGCTTTCTCATAATCAGTAATCCATTCCAATGGAATGATAGAAGAAAGTTCTTCAGTAGTGATCATCCTTGGAATATTTACGATTGCAGGCCCTCCAGCACTATCTGTAAACATAAATAATGCTTCTCCAGTAGTGTTTGGGAGATTGAGATCAAGAGCATGGTCTTGAACTCTGTAGAGAACTTAGTGATATAAGCTGGCCTGTTCAGCATTAGAGTCTTGAATTACTCCAACCAATTGTATTTGGATTTTCAGCCTCTGACTTATCGTTGGATCTGATAATCTCATGGTGAAGTTGGGAGCTATAGTAAGAATAACACTTCCATTTGATAGTGTAGTTACTAATGCTCCGATCAAGGCATGTTGGTATTCTTTGAAAGTAGTATCTAAAAGAGCAACTTTGGCCGTTACTGGAAGAGATCTTCTTCCATGAAGGGTAAGGATAAGCCTAACTGCTCCTAGATGCAAATGAGTATAGCCTTGGCTTTGATAATTTTGAATGACCTCTTGTGGAATTTCTAAAGTTATGTATTGTTCAGCAGTAGTGGCCTTTAGACCACACTGTTGTAGACGGGAGGACTGGATGACCTCTTTGAGAGGAGGAGAAGGGTTTCTGTGGATAAGATGGTGGATAGAAGTGAAGGTTGATTTCTTTTGTCTTTGGTAGAAAGAGTAAGGACTCATAAGAGGGTATTCAGTGGCTAGAGTTCGAGAGTCTTCTGGAACATGAGTGAATTCTACTAACTGATCAATTTTATTGCCAAGGGTTTTCTTTAAACTGGAGGGTAATCGGTCTATACTTAGAAGAGTAGAGTGATGTATAGGTTGTGAAGAGTTTGAAGAATTTGAGAAGTTCATATTTTGTGGTTCTCTCTTACTTGCTTTTACTAGTAAAAAATTTGAAGGGTGATAATTTTTTCACCGTCATTTTTTTTCCAAAAACGATTATAGCTACATTAAACGAATTTAGTTCTTGAAAAAAAAAAGCTATTGATATATTAACAAAAAAAAAGCTATTGATATATTAACAATTCTAATACGTGATGCATAAAATGCTTTTCAAACAAAAAATATGTTTTACTCAGAATACCTGTTTTATGTATGTTTAAAAATATATAACATATTTTACGAAAATGAAAATACTCTAGCATAATTTATGTTTACATAGTAGTGTTTAAGTGAAGAAAAATAACAAATATTAAATGCATGGCTTACGTAGTGTTCAGACGATAAAAAAAAGCAAACATTGCATGCATGACAATAGTCAAAAGCTAATAGTTATCTTTATTAGGAAAGTTGGTAAGAAAAATGCTACTTGTCCTTAAAAATTCAGTCTTTAGTCAACCAGTATCCAAAATTAATTTTAGATCAGATAATATCATTAACATATTTTCAGAGATTTTATTCTTTTTAAGAGAATAAATAAAAAAATTAAAAAAATAAAATAAAGTGAAGATGAAGAAGAAAAAGATGAAAAAGAAAAAGTAGTAGAAGATGAGAAAAAAAAGAGGAGAAAGAGTTTTGAATTATGCAGAACGAGTCCAAATGCACCTTAATTCACTCAGAAATTAACTAAAATTACATAACGAATTGCGACACAATTAACTTAGAAATAAACCAAAATTACATAATTAATTACGATACAGTTAACTCAGAAATAAACCGATACAATTAACTCAGTTCGAAAACAATCATACAAACAATACTGAATCATGATGATGATAACGATAACGATGATGATCATGATGATGACAATGATGGAGGAGGAGAAGAAAAAGAAAGGAGAAGAAGAAATTCAAATGAGAAAATGAGGGTGAGGTGGTGGTAGTGTTGGTGATGACAATAACGAAGGAGAAAGATAACGAAGAAGAAGAACTTGCGTGCGCAAATTTAAAAGAAAAAGTAGTTTGCCGTTTATGTTAAAAGTGGGAAGTTGTTTATGTTTAAAAGTCAATAGCGCATGGATGTAAAGGAGGTTATAAAAACTTTGTTGGACTTGGTTAGTGAAATTACTTGAATACAGAGCATTATTGAAGAACTAAAATAACAATTTGAGCTTAACTAAGAAAATCATATATTTTGTAAAACTAGCTAACTAAGGGCCGTTTGGAAAGTTTCAAAAGTTACTTTTTTGAGCTTGACTTATAAAAAGTAATAGTATTAATGTCGGGTGCAATTTTCAAAATTAAATTGTTTGGGTGAGCTTTTTAAAAAAGATCTTTTTTCGAGTTATCTTTTTTTAAAAGATCTTATAGAGAAGTAAAAGTAATTTTATGTTTGGATATCTCATGTAAAAAGGTCTTTTTATCAATCAATTACGTTTGGGTATAACAATATAAAAGTACTTTTTTGTTTATTTATTACATGAAAAACATCTTTTTCTTTAAGGAAAAAGATCTTTTAAAAAAAGATGTAAATTACAGCTTCTCAAAAAAGATCTTTTTTTTTATTTTACTAGTGCTTTTACTTTTACTACTAGAAATTTGCCAAACACGTTAAAAAATAAAAAAAAGATCTTTTTTCATTGAAAAAAGATCTTTTTTTAACAAAATAATGGCGCCCAAACATGTACTAAAGAAGTTAAAAAAATGACTTCTCTCATAATAAAAAAACTTTTTATTACATTTCTTTTAAAATAAACACTTTTAGAAAAGCTCATTTGAGCGTCTTGAACGTCCCATTTTCATGTTTGGCAACTTTTTGGAACCCCTAACCTAGAAGTGCTTTCACTTCTGAACGTACGTTCACGTGAAGCTAAATTCAAGCTTCTGCGTTCACGTTGGGAAAATTAATTACCGTTGGAGGAATTAGATAAAAAATTTATTTCATATCTACCAACTGTACCCTTCATTTCTTTTATAAAAAGGATGCAGATAACCACATAATTTCACACTCTCTGTATGTTCTTCTCTGTATGTTCTTGGTTACAAAATTTTTTTTTCAGATTTGTTTTCATCACTTCCAAGGTAAAAATTTTATTTTATTTTATTTTATTTTTAGTTCTTTCTTTCGTATTTTGATTTTTATGTTTTTTATTGTATTTTTTATTTATATGATAAATATTTTTCATATCATTTTTCTGATGTGATTTATTCAAATATCTAAAGTAAAATAATAGAATAATATTCAAAATTATTTTAATTGATGTCTCTTTTAATAATTTTTTATATAAAAGTGATTTTGAATAGTATAATCCAAACAACATTTATTTTACTATAATCCATTTTGACATAAAAATTGCCAAACATAAATCACGTTAACACAAACTTACTTTTTATCAAAATCAAATTTGCAAAATCAATTCTATACAAACGGAGACAAACTATAATCCAAACACATACTAAATGATTCCTAATAAAATCAAATAAAAGAAATAGTTCCACACTCTTCTCTACCTCTTTTTCTCCTTTTTTTTTCCCACCAATATCTC
The DNA here is from genome assembly GCF_000816755.2 of Arachis ipaensis. Lineage (NCBI taxonomy): Eukaryota > Viridiplantae > Streptophyta > Magnoliopsida > Fabales > Fabaceae > Arachis > Arachis ipaensis. The sequence goes on along the minus strand of NC_029792.2, from coordinate 107,867,454 downwards.
TCTGACAATAATATAAAAAAGATAATTACTTGCATCATCTTGGCTGGAAAGTAGCAAAGTAGCACCACAAGAATAGTAGAATAAGAGAGATGCGTGGCGGCAACAGCGAATGGAGAACTACCAAAATTATGAAATAAAAACTTATAGAAAAATTATAGCGTACAGAGCTTATTTTGGTACAGAGATAAAGAGATTCTCGTTTCTTTAATAGATAAGTGACACATGGCACTATTTTTCTTGTGAGGGAGCAACTGAGCTAAGGCTGTTTTAGGGATGAAGGGTGGCTGGCTTGTAATGTGATGGAGCTGCAACTGTACAAAAGATTGGGTGAGACTTAATGGGCTTGACAAATGGCTCTTTGATATAAACAAAATATAAACAATGTTCTCATTAATATTAAAAAATACGGCATTAAAACTAATTGGAAGAAAATGTGAAAAATAAGTAACAACCAAACTAAGTAGAAAACAAAATAAACAATGGAAATGCACGAGTATATTTGAAATGAAATACATAGATTTGGTGAACAATAATCAACATTACTATTAATAACAACAACAAATTACATCTTAAAGTGATCCTTAAAATTTATAAATTGTATTGATTTAATTCTCAATTTACAAAAATTGTATTATTTATATCTTTGACATTATAAAAAATTAGAATAAAATCCGTACATTATGCAAACTCAAATAAATGATAGTAACAATTCAAAAACAACAACATCAAATTCAACATACAATAAAAAGAAAATCAGAAAAATAACAGAAGCAGAAGTAGAAGCAGAATCAGAAGCAGAAGCCAAAGCCAAAACAAAAGCAGAAGTCGAATCGAAAGCAAAAGCAGAAACAGAAGTAGAATTGGCGAGGTACAGCGGCAAGGACGTGAAGTGGCGACAAGGTCAGTAGCAGCAACACCACCACCACCACCATCACCTCCCCGAGGATGACGAGGAATACGAGGAAGGTGAGGGTCAGGTGCATTGCTGTGAGGGGGAGTCACGGTGATGGCGAGGGGGAGTCACAATACTGCAAGGGCGACGGTGAATCGCGGCGCTACAAGAGCGACGGTGAATCGCGGTGCTACAAGGGCAACAGTGAGTTGCGATCGCGACGGCCAAGCACGGCGAGGCTTCCTTCTCTTTAAGTCTCTGCTTCTCTTTCTCTCTCTTCTGAAGATGTCAATGAGAAAAAGAGGTGATGAACACCCCCTCATCTTCCCTTCCCCTCTTCCTCCCCCGGCGTTCTTTCCTTTTTTTTTAATTTATATTTTTATTAAAATTGACGATTTTAATACCAAAAATAATGTTAAGGATGATTTTAAATCTAAAATAATATTGGGGACGAATTTGATTTTTATCTCGTCATGTTGTCTTCTTGGAGCATCACATATTTTCTCGTTTTTTCTCCTTTGAGTATATTCCTCCCACTCAGTCACCTTTCTTTACTAACCCCAATGTTGACCTTTTTCCTAGTGATGATTCTGCAGGTTCTATCTTGGGTCATCCTCTACAGCCTCCTGCTCTTCCGCCTTCTCCATCTCCCGATGATTCCAGACCGGATGGCAATCCCGCTCCTACCGTCATGCCTCCTCCTCCCACTCGTTCTTCTAGGGTAAGGAATCCACCTCCTTATATTCTTGTTCATTATTGCTTTTCTACTATTCTTCATCAACATGAACCTAAGTCGTTTAGAGAAGCCTCCACAAATCCAAATTGGCAACAAGCAATGCAGGAAGAAATACAGGCACTTGAAAAAACACACACTTTGAATTTGGTTGATCCTCCTTCTAATCAGGAAGTTGTGGGCAGTAGATGGGTATACAAGATCAAGACTCGCTCTGATGGATCTATTGACCGTTATAAGGCACGCTTGGTTGCTCAAGGTTGTACGCAAGAGTATGGTATTGACTATGAAGAGACTTTTGCTCCTGTTGCTCGTCTCACATCTGTTAGAGCTCTTCTTGCCATTGCTGCGGTAAAAAAATGGGTATAAAACGAATATATTTGGGTGTAATACAAAGATATTTGGGTGTAAAACGAAGATATTTGGGTGTATTTTTATTCTGATGAGTTCTGCATAATTCAGACCTCTTCCTCTTCCTCCTCCTCATCTTCTGTTGCTTCTTCTTCTTCTTCTTCTTATTTCATATTCTCATAATTCTTTTGGGAGGAAAAAATCAAACAAAGAAGAAAAAAATACATAATGTTGCAAAATCAAAAGAAGAAGGAGGAGAAACACGACGATGAAGATGAAACACGCGAAGAAAAAGGAGGAGAAACACAAAGAAGGAGGAGAAGAAGAAGGAAGAAGAGGAGGAGGAGGAGAAACGCGAAGAAAAATGACAGTTGTGGTTTTCATCGAGGAAGAAGAAGAAGATTCGTTCATAATGGTGAGTAGCGCGCTTTGAAAACAGGAAGTGATTAAGTAACGTGCGTGTATTTATTCTTAAATGTGAGAATTTAATGCGCGTGTGTTTTGTTGGATTTGTGCCAACTTGTAAGATTTATAAGCAAAAAAAGCTTGTATGTGCAGTATACCTGTAAAACAAATTACTTTTGTTAAAGACAAATAGAAATGGATTTTATTGAAGAGCATCACGCTGTATATAGAAGCCAATTTAACCCTAAGAGAATAAATAATTTTTTCTTTTATTTGTTATCTATATATATATATATATATATATATATATATATATATATATATATTATTATTATTATTATTATTATTATTATTATTATTATTATTATTATTATTATTATTATTATTATTATTATTATTATTATTATTATTATTATTATTATTATTATTATTATTATTATTATTATTATTATTATTATTCTAGATAATATATGATATGACCATGACTATTTAAGATTTTATAATTTATTTAATGTTTGGATCCTGAATCCAATCGCTCAGAGAAAGTAATAAGACACTCACAGATAGAATGTTACATAATTTAAAATATAAAATCCTTATATAATTGATCAGCCAAGCCAAACCAACCTTTTAACAAGTTATGGGTTAGCAGCTTTGATTGTTATAATAGCAGAAACACGTGTCTCAAAATTAGTATACCAAAAAAAAAATCTGTATATTAGCTCTGTACCGTAGTGTTACCCAAACTTATATTATGAATGTGACATAATGCTCGACTTTTCATAATAATTTTGCAACAATTTAAATTGGATTAGGACCTATTAGGATCTCATCTTTAAATTCAAGTCATAATCAAATTTGTAGTCTTCTTCAAAATCAATTACACTATTTAACTACCCTCACTGATTTTAAACTTCAACATACAAATATAAACTATATTTGTATTTTGTCTAAATAACCAAATATGAAATGCATCTATATATAACAAGAGAAGCAGAACTTACTTTATAGTTCTCAAAGTTGTCCAAACAAAACAGAAAACTTAAAATATTAAGAAATAAAAATGCATTCACCTAGAAATAAAAGTTCTATCATTAGAAGTGTGTGAATTGTGCTCCAGAAAAAATAATCTAGATACTGGCATACACTGCACATTGCCAACGTCTGAAACTAGAAAACTCAAAACTCCACTGCAGGTAAACTAAAAACTATTGGAATTTAAAAAAGGCTTGTGATCAAAGAAATAAAAGTAAATAATTTTCTCATTACCTCAGCTGAGAAAATTGTTTCAGTCATGCAATTCCAGAAAGATTTACCAAATCTAGGTCAATAAAATAGGAATACCAGAAAGTGCCACTACCAAGTTCATTCAGAGTGAGTTAGTGAAGCTTTGTCAATATTTAAAACAAAAAGGTACAACGCTTTAGAGCTCCATTTATATATGCCACTTTGAACTTTACTTTTTATCCAACGAGGATAAATGGTGGACCTAGTAATACAGATACGAATATACTATAATTTATTCTTGGTATCATGTTGGGGTAAATTATTGCAAGAAATTGCAGCTCAACTTCATGCTATAATAGTAGATTGCTATACCTTAATAGGGATGCTCCTTGCCAACAGCCAATTATTCAATTATTTTCACAATATTTATTTCTCCAACAAATAAAAAAAATGCTAAGAATAATGAACCCTTAATTCCTTTACAAAATATATACATATATACCTACTAAGATAAAATACGCCATAAGGCACACTGCATCTGAGAAATTCTTTCTCAAGCATATTGTGTGTCCCAGGCTAATGTATTTCGCAAAATCAATCACTTATTATGAACTCTAATAAATAAAAAGAAAGTACTTTTTGGACATAGGGCTGGAGGTATTTGCCTGTTTTCTTTCATTTTTTTAACTATAATTGCATACCAAGACCATCAGAATTGAATATGGATGTCAAATGGCCGACCGATAAATTAACACTACTTTCATTCATATCCAAATTATCATTAATCAAATTGTTAAATCGCCAATCCACCACAGCATATCGCAAAAAACAAAGGAAAAAGAACACAAATTATCAGAGCACAAGCATAAATCAACCCAAAACAAGTCAGAAACAAATGATCACCCACTCAAAAGAACAAAGCCCAAGCAATTAGATGACAATTCATGCATTTTATTGTTTTTCTGTTGGTTGTAATTCATACCATCTTCTAGAATAAATCAGTTTGATGAGTCGCCAACTCTGTTGCATATGAATCATTTTTTGTAGATTTGGAAGATTTCATGATTAGCTGAGCTGTGCATATTTATAGTGTAAGAACACATGTATATACATTGGACAAACTTATTCAGATAACAAGAAAGAAATATACAATCAATTTTACTTCAGCTTCTTTCCTATTTCTATTCTTCATCCTCTGATTTAATATGGTACCAGAGCTCAACAAAGAGCTCTGTTGACACCCACCATTTCTTATGGCCAAAACTTCAAATCCAAAATAAGCAATCTTCTTGTGAGAACCCCACCTCTATTCTTGTGACTCCAGTTCTAACAGAGAACAACTACCATTCTTAGAGCCATTATTTTTCCATGGCTGTCATATCTAGAACAAAATTAGTTTTTTTACCAGTTCTATTACTCTCCGATCTCCAGATGAAATCCTGTTTTCAATTTGGGAAAGATGCAACAACCTTGTTCTTTCATGACTTTTGCACTCCTTTCTCCCTCGATCACCTAGAGTTTTATCTTCTGCCCTCCGACGTCTGATCGGACTTCCGAGAACGCTTCTCAGAGTCCAATCTCCTCATAATTGCAGAACTTCAAGAAGAAGTCTACGCTCTGAAACAGAAAACTCTTTCCATCACTGAGTTTTACCATCTTTGAAGTCTCTTTGGGAAGAATTGGGAAGAATTGGAGAACTCAAAACCTCTACCTGCTTGCATTTGTCCAGCCAAAACAACAGATCCCAAGATTTATCATCAGATTTCTTAAGGGCCTTGATGAGCTTTTTTGGTGGTTTGCTCTCAAATCCTTTTACTCGATCCTCTTCCTCCAGTCAACAGAGTCTTTGCCCTTGTCATATTCAGCATGAACGACAACTGCAGTTGGCCTCGGGGCTACTCAACGAGCAGCTCACACTCACCGCCGCCGTCGATACTCGCCATGCCTCCATGGGACGCGGTTGAGGCTCTCCTTCCTCTGGTTCGAGTCGTGGCAGCACCTCTTCCCCCAAAGTGTGCACTCATTGTGGCCGAACCGGACACATGGTGGAGGTACGTTATGGAAAGCATGCTACCCACATGGACATCCGCGCTTTCCTGGTCGTCCTCGTCAACTTGGTCGCGGCAGTGGCTTTGTCAACAACGCAATCTCTGCACCACTCTCTCGTGCCCTAGTGAATGAAGAAAGGGCACCACTGAAGGCTTCAACAGAATCGCAATTGGGCCTCACTCCAGCCCAGCATAGCTCCCTCTTAGCTCTCCTTAAACAGGCTAAGACTCAAGACTTAGCTTGCAATGATAACTCTAAAGTTTCCACTTCTTATCAAACTGGGCTTCTTCTTAGCCTAAGTTTGGGGTACACACTTACTTTCTTCTTCATATTCCTTTTCTGTTTTGAATAATGCTTCATCTAATTTCAATTTTAATGGTGCTCGAGTCATTGATTCAGGAGCCACTGATCACATTACTTCTAATTTATCATGGTTTTCATCATATTATCCTATTAAACTTATCATTGTTTACATGCCTAATGATTCACATGTTATTGCTCATTACAAAGGGGTGGTCAAATTTTCTTCTTCATTAATTATTCATGATGTTCTTTAACTACCACATTTTAATTTTAATTTAATTTTTATTTCTAAATTACAAACAAACTTCATTGTGATTATAAATCAACCTAAAACAAGTCAGAAACAAATGATCAGCCCACTCAAAAGAACAAAGCCCAAGCAACCAAATGATAATCCATACATTTTATTGCTTTTCTGATTGTTGTATTTCATACCAGCTTCTAGAATAGATCAGTTTAATGAGTCGCCAATTCTATTAGCATATGATTTTTTTTTGTTGGTAGAATTGGAAGATTTCATGATGATTCGCTGAGCTATCAGCTATGCATATGATAGTGTAGGCGCATATGTATATATATTGTACAAACTTATTCAAATAACAAGCACGAAATATACAATCAATTTTACTTCAGCTTCTTCTTCCTATCTCTATTCTTCATCCTCTGTTTTACAAATCAAAGGAACAACAATAATTGCAATTTGCAACCATTGCATACTGAACTCTAAATTTAAAATTAAAATAAAAAACTGGTTTCACTTAACTAAATTGAAACTGAACTAAAACTGTTTTAAATAAACCAACTTTTTTAAATAAAAAACTGAACTGAAACCATAATTTTTATGAAAACTAGTTTATTAAAAATCAGTTTTTATGGTTCAGTTTAGTTTTAAACCAAATTAAAACTGGTTTTATTTAAATTCTAAAATTAGTTTTTACATATTCTTTCTCTCTCTCCCTTCACTTTCTCTCTCCCCTTCCTCTCTCTCTCCTCTTTCTCCCCTCTCTCCCTTCTCTCTTCTCTTTCTCCCACCTCTCCCTCTTCTCTCTCTCTTTCTCCTTTATTCTCTCTCTCTCTCTCTCCCCTCTTTGTCTCCCTCCTTTCTCTCTCTCTCTCTCCATCTCTCTTCCTCTCTCTCCCTTCTCTCTCTCCGTCTCTCTTCCTCTCTCTCCGTCTCTCTCCCCCTTCTCTCTCTCTTTTCCCCCTCTCTCTCCCTCTCTCTTTTTCTCTCCTCTTTTTTCCT
>NC_029792.2:107859710-107860245 GCF_000816755.2 Arachis ipaensis | reverse complement strand
ACCTTCTTCCCTTTTCTCTCTTTCTCTCTCCTCTTTTTCTCTCTCCCACTTTCCTTCTTTCTCTCTCCTCTTCTCTCTCTTTCTTCGCCCTCCTCTCTCTCTTTCTCCTCTTTCTTCCCTTCCTTTTTCTATTTTCTCTTTCTCTCTCAACCTTCTCTCACTCTATATCTCTCTTCTCTCTCTCCCCCTCTTTTTTCCAAAATAAGAGAGAGAAGAAGGAAGAGAGAAAAGAAAAAAATAGGGGAGAAGGAGAGATAGGAAAAAGAGAGAGAGGAGGAGGAGGAGGAGAGAGAGAAAGAGAGAGAAGGGAGGGGGAGAAAGAGCGCAAGAGAGAGGGAGGAAGAGAGAGAGGGAGAGAAAGTGAGAGAAATAGAGAGAAAGAGAGAGGGAGAGAGAGAGAGAGAGGGGAGGGGAAGAGGGAAGGAGAGAAAGTGAGAGAGAAAGAGAGAGGGAGAGGGAGAGGGAGAGGGGAAGGGGAAAAGGGAGGGAGAGAGAGGGAGAGAGAGATAGAGAGGAAGAGGCATAGGGATATGGG
>NC_029792.2:107859005-107859347 GCF_000816755.2 Arachis ipaensis | reverse complement strand
AAAAATGAGAGAAAGGGATAGAGGGAGAAAAGGGAGAGAGAAAGAAAGGGGATGGGGAGAAAGAGGGGCAGGGGAGAGAGAGATAGGAGGAGAAGAGAGAGGAAGATAAGAAGAGAGAGGGGAGAGAGAGGAAGACAAAGAGAGGGAGAGAGAGAGAAAGGGAGAGAAGGAGAGAGAGAAAGGAGGGAGAGCGAGGAAGAGAAGAGGAGAAAGAGAGGAAGAGGGAGAGAGGGGGAGAGAAGGAGAGAGAAAAAGAGAGAGAGAGAGATGGAGAGGAGGGAGAGAGAGAGGGGAAGAAAGAGAATGTAAAATCTATTTTTATATATGTTAAGAGAGAGAGGG
>NC_029792.2:107854670-107858326 GCF_000816755.2 Arachis ipaensis | reverse complement strand
GGAGAAATAGGGGAAGGGGGAGAGAGAGAAAAGGAAGAGAGAGAAAGGAGGGGGAGAGAGGGAGAGAGGGAGAGAAGAAGAGAGAGAGTGAGAGGGGAAGGAGAGAGAGAGAGTGGGAGAGAGAGAAAGAAGGGAGAGAGAGAGAGAGAGAGAGAGAGAGAGAGAAAAAGGGAGAAGGGAGAGAGAGAGAGGGGGAGAGAGAGAGAGGGAGAGGAAGAGAGAGAGAGGGGAGAGAGAGAGATAGAGAGAGGGGAGAGAGAGGGAGAGAAGAAGAGAGAGAGTGGGAGAGAGAGGGGGAAAGAGAAAATGTAAAAACTAATTTTATATATGTTAAAAGTTAAAACTAGTTTTAGCCTATAAACAGTTTAAACTGGTTTTTTCAATTAAAACTGGTTTTATTTTTATGAATTGGTTTAAACTGGTACACTGTATTGTAAATTAGTTTAAAACCAGTTTCTTATTTGACAAAGTAGTTTGGTTCAGTTTCTAAACTATTTAAAATGGTTTAGTGCAGTTTCAGTTCAGTTTATGAAAAAACTGAACCATGAACACCCCGAGGGACGGATATAGGGAGGCAGCGACGGGTTCTGAGCCATGGAAGGAAAAGCGACGATTGACGGTTTGTGTGAGAGAGCGAGTGTCGGCGAAGGATTTGCAAGAGGGAGTGAGAATCGATGGAGGCCTTGCGAGGAGAGAGTGAGCGCCGACGAAGGGTTACGTGTTTACAGCACCAACGGATGGAGTGCCGACAGAGGTAGTGCCGGCGGAGGTATTGTGAGAGAGGGTTGGAGCGAAGTTGACTAACCAGGGTGAGAGGGAGCGTCGGCTTGATGACGAGCGGTTCGAGTGATAGAGGGTTTGTCTATGTTTCTCTGTGAGAGGGTTCGAGTCTGTTAGGCGACATAACTAGGGTTGGAGTTGTTTGGATAATATTTGGTTGGAAGGAAAGAAATAAAAAAAATAAATAAATAAACAAAAAAATTTAATGGATTTTTGTTTTTTTAAGATGTATTTCCTTCAAACAAATATAGCTTTAGAGACCAAAAGTGAACCGAAAAAAATTGTGAAAAATCTAAACTTTTGGTGGAAACTTTGTTGTTATGTTTTTTAGGTGTCCAAATATTTATAGGAAATAGGCACGCTTTAAAAACGTGTCCATAACAAATATCACTGGCCAAACTTTAAAAGCGTGTCTATTTTTTTCTATTACCATGCTTTGGTAAACATGATATTTAAAATTGGCCAAATCAATAATCAATCGCCACCCTTATAAAAGTATGGCCATTGATCCTTTTCACTACGCTTTTATAGTGTAGCAAAAAAAAACATGGCAAAAACATAATTTTTTTCTTGTAGTATATTGAGCTTTTAAACTAGTGACTCGACCAATTTGTCAAAATGTTGGTTATAAATTATGATATTTAATTCGTTATTTTAAGTTGTAGTTTAAAATTGTGACGGTAAATTAGGGATGACAACAGATTTCCATAGAAGCGGGGATGTGCCCCCCGCCCCTCGCCTCCAAAACATGTCCCCGTCCCCGCGACAGGTAACGGGGACCCCGTATCTGCCAGGGACTGGAGTCTCCATGGATATCCGTGGATTTTTATAAAAAATAATAAACATAAAAAAAAATGAAAAAAACAGAAAAAAAAGATCATTCCCAATTATTATTACAAACATATTTTTTATTATCTCCAAATACTTAAAAGAGCAATATACAACAAACATCTCTACTAAATATATTTATAAAATATTAAAACAACCAAACATATTCAAAAACTAGAAAACATAATTCTCAAGCCTTCTTTCATTCTGTGATGGTAGTGGTTATAAATTCTGATTTATTTTAATCCTACATCAAACAAAAAATCATAAATCATAGGACTCATAAAATTTTAAAGAAATCACAAAAATCAAATCACAATGAGGAATAATCAGAATCAGAAATAATACTATAATAATTAACAAGTTTTTCAAAGTAAACTAAAATTAACAAATTGTTCAAAGCATATTAAAATAAATCAGAACAAGTTCTTCAAAGCAAATTAAGATAAATCAGAATAAATTCTTCAAAGCAAAATCAAATTAACAAGTTCTTCAAAACAAATTAAAATTAACAAGTTCTTCAAAGTAAAATAAAAATAACACATTCTTCAAAGCAAGTTAAAATAAATCAGTACTAATTCTGCAAAGTAAATTAAAATTATAGAGATAATATGATAGATAAATCCTAAAATCACAACTGAATAAATTTAAATGGTAGTTCACAAAACTTACCAGGAGGAAGAGCAGCTGAGCTGACGGTGAAGATTGGTGACAAGGGGAAGAGGCGAAGACGTGAAGACGAGAAGATGCGGAGAGGCGAAGATGCGAAGGTTGGCAAAAGGGCTCTGTAGCAACGTTGGTGCTGCTGCCTCGGCTGGGTTAGCCGGCGACGAAGATGCTCTCCTCGACTAAGTCAGGCGGAGATGGCGATGTTCTCCTCGGCTGGCCAGATGCGACGACGATGTTGCGATTGCAAACGGGATGACTAGTGAGACTCAAACACGCGAGAAGAGGGTAGGAGCTTCGTGTTGGCGGCAGTGAGGGGGTAGGAGATGGCGGATGACAGTGATGACTGGTAGTGGTGAGAGGAGAAGAGAGGAGTGGAAAGGAGAGGGAGAACGAGCTTCAGAGTTCAGAGTGAGCGAGTGTGAGTGACGGCTAGGGTTGAAAATTTGGGATTTTCAACTCTTCACTTTGATATATATATGGCAGGGGTATTATTGTCTTTTTATATATACGGGGATTATACGAGTCCCACGAGGCAGGGACCTCTATCCCCGCCTCCGCCCCGTATATTAAACAGGTCCCCGTCTCCCATCCCCGCAGGTACAAAATTTTCTCCACATCCGCCCCCCGCGCGGATAAATCCCTATAGGTACCCGCCCCACTGGGAATTTTTGCCATCCCTACTATAGATCTTTTTAGGGTCATCGTTTTATGAAACGATGATCACAAACTCTTATGTTATCCTTTAAAATCATGATTATAGACCATTTTCGGTCACAATTTTATCATAGATTATTTTAGGTCACATTTTAAAATGGTGACCACAGACCCTTTGAGGTCACGATTTTATAAAAACGTGACTATAAACTCTTTTAGGTCACTCTTTAAAACTGTGACCATAGATCTTTTTAGGTCACATTTTAAAATTATGACCACAAACTCTTTAAGGTCACGGTTTTATAAAAGTATGACTATAAACCCCTTTTAGGTCACTCTTAAAAATCATGACCATAATTAACACTTTAAAATTGTGACCACGGACTCTTTTAGGTCACAATTTTAAATCGTTACCATAGACTTTTTAAGGTCACAATTCAAAACTGCGACAATAAACCCTTTAGACCATAATTTCTATAAAACCGTGACCATATACTCTAGACACTTTTAAGTTATAATTTTTATGTGACAAAAAAATAAATAATTTTATTAAGAGAAGATCATCCTTTAAAATTATAACTATAATTATAACTATAGACATCTATAGTCATAATTTTTAAATAAATAGTAACCAAAAATATTTTTTAGATCACAACAAAAAATTGTAATCACAGAAAATTTTAGATTTTTAAACGTGACAAAAAAATCATAATTTAAAATTATTA
>NC_029792.2:107852200-107854645 GCF_000816755.2 Arachis ipaensis | reverse complement strand
TGCATGTGCATATGGAATTCCTTTATCATTTAGAATTTACAGTTCATAAAAAATATTTATCAAAAAATCACGTGTTATCTATCTTCAAATAAATAGCCTAAATGTCAAGTTTTACAAAATGCAAATTAAAAGATTACATTATATAATGCATTAGAAAATAAAAGAATTATACTCATAAAAGAATCTTTTAAGAAAAAGTGGATCATTAAATGTTTTTCTCTAAAGCTTTCAAATTCTGACGTGACATATACATGTAGGGGTGTTTAAAATCGATCCGGACCGAACTAAACTGACGAACCGAATTGAAATAACCGAAAATTGAATTAACCGAAAACCGAAAAAACCGAAAAAAATTATGTTGCTGTTTTTTAAGCGGTTCGGTTCGATTTTCGATTTTGACTTTGAAAACCCTAACTGAACCGAACCGAACCGGTTAGGAAAAAACCCTAAAAACGACTAACCCACTACTCAGTCGCTCTCGCTCCTCCGAATCCCGACGCCGACGCCGAAGCCTTCCTCTTCGCGGAGACGCCACCCACTGACCCAGAAGGCAGCACAGCACTGACCCAGAAGAGAGAGCACAGCACGACGCTGTCGCCAACTGACTCAACAGGGCAGCACAGCACCACGACGTCGCCGTTGAGACGCCACCACCCAGCGCCAGCAGTGTTTCTGGGTTCTCCCACTCAGCGCCACGATCATCAGTTCAACCCACTCCCAGCACCTCCCAGTCTCCCACTCAGCCTTCCTCCCAAGTCAATATAGACCCCGAGCCACCGATTCAGGTAATTTGAACCATTTGCTGTTTACTGGTGCATTGTTGATTTGTTGCTACTTGCTGTTTACTGGTGGGTGCATTGTTGATTTGATGAATTATTTGTTTGTTGGTTTTGTTGCTGGCTTGCTGCCTTGCTGGTTGCTGTTTAAGTGTTTATTGATTTATTGCTGCCTTTCTGTTTAAGTGTTTTAGTGTTTATTGCTGTTTAAGTCTTTTAAGTGTTTATTGATTTATTGCAGCCTTGCTGGTTGCTGTTTAAGTGTTTAAGTATTTCTTGCTGGTTGCTGTTTAAGTGTTTGTTGCTGTTTAAGTGTTTACTGATTGCTCCCTTGCTGGTTATAGATTTATTTTTCAGTTTATTGCTGGATGCTGGTTATTGAATGTGAAGCATATTGCAAAATTTATGTGCTATTTCAGGGTGATGGAGCCCTTATTGCATGGAGACTATCCCACTTCCATGAAGAAAATTGCAGGCGAAAGAATTCCAACCTTCACAGATCGTGAATCAAAACTAGTTAAGGGTTCATATGACTTCATAGGTTTAATTCACTACACAAATATTAATATCACAGACAATTCCTTGGTTCTGGAGAGCAATCTGAGAGATTTCAGTGCAGATATGGCCGTGCTCATGAGTAAGTAATTCATTGTGTAGCTATGTTTAATTCTAGTGAATCTAGTAAGAGACTGGGGTTGAGAGACTGGAGTTGTTCTATAAGCTTGAAATACTGAATGCATCGCTTATGTTTTTCTCATCCTTATGTGTAAATTACAACTGGCTCTTTGGTATTATTTAGCATTTTTCTCTAACAATTATCATTGTTTCACACAGCCATTCATCTGATTCTTTTTTGAATGATTAGTGGATGAAGGTAAATAACTAGGATTTTACTGGTTTTGCAGATGGATCTGATTTGTTTGCAAATGCTGAGGTAATGATCTAAAAGAAAACAAGGTTTCACATAATTATTTGATTCAGTTCTTTTGGTTACTTCACTGTATGACTAACTTTCTTTGCTTGACTCAGTACCCTATTGAACCATGGGGTCTGATTGAAGAACTGAATCATTTCAAGCTCAATTATGGCAAACCCCCAATGCTTCACTGTATAATTATTATTGTTGTTGTTCTTATTATGTAACTATTTTTTTTATTTCAGGTTGGTTTGCATTAAGAAGTTTAGCTATTTTGTTGGAGAAGACATCATAACTTTGCTATCAGTTTAATGATGATTTATTTTTATTTTCAGTTGTGTTGACTGTTGAACTATTGAACTTCTTTAATTGTCGTATTTGAATTCTATTGTCGTTAAATTTCATTAGATCAAGACTTTGTTAGCTATGTGTATTTCGGTTTGTCGATTTCAATGTTATGACTTTGTATAATAGTATGGTAGAATTTTTTTGATTTGATTGAAAAAACTGAACAAACCGAACCAAACCAAACCGATTTTAATTGGTTTGGTTTGGTTCGGATGACCTTGACAAAAAAACCGAACCAAACCGAACCGCACTTTAATTAGACGATCGGATCGGATGACTTTTTCCTAAAAAACCGAACCAAACCGCACCGCGAACACCCCTATGTATATGTAATATGCAAAGTTAAAAAAATCCACTCGGTCATCGAACTATTTTAACTAAAATAATTAAATTATAATAAATAGC
>NC_029792.2:107831634-107852155 GCF_000816755.2 Arachis ipaensis | reverse complement strand
CTAATATAAATTTTAAAATTATATAAATTAAAAAAATTTAATTAAAGTTTTATATATAATTCATGATATATTTTATTTCATAGAATAATAAAATATTACAATATATACACACAAAATTATTAGTTCTTTCTTTTATTTGAGAAATAAATTTAGATTATTGTTCATACCTTAGTCTAAAACATAAGTCAAGTCCAATAAGATTAAAAGGCCCAACTACAAGGATGGCCTCTAATACTCACCTGACCTCCTATAGAGGTCGGATTCGACGAAAGCAGGCCACTCATGCCTCCCCACGAAAGTAACTATTTTCTCAAATCTCTCACCCACTTCTAGAAGAGAGATCTCAACAATCCTAAGATAAAGGGGCGGTTATCCACCATAAGAAGTGGAACTACTTCAGCAGTGGTTATTGGCTTCTCCTATAAATACTCTGACACACTCAAGTATATTTAAGTTCCAATACACAAAAACCTGCTAAAATCCTTGCTGACTTAGGCATCGGAGTGTTTTGCAGGTACCACCCCCATCTCTCACGAACAACTCGGATGACGGGCATAGGACGTGAGAAGGAACTCACTCCATTGAGGATGTGGGCCTCACTTACAAGCCCAAAGGCGACCCAGTTTCAGGTAACCCTCGGAACATTGGTGCCGTTGTCGGGAACCTGGGATCTAGCACTATATGGCGGACGATCAGTATGAAGACGGACGTATAGCGTCTGAGTCAGATCAAGAATACCAAGACATGGTCAACAACGACCAAGCACTAGCAATACCTCCCCCAAGAATGTAGGAACCACATGGTGAAGGTACTTCTGGCGACCAACACCAAAGGAGAATCCCCTCTGAGGTTCGTTTCCCTAAAGGAGAAGAACAACCTCATAGTGCCGACCTCATAGGATTGCTGCATGGACATCAGGGCCGACTTGAGCAACTGGAGCAAGAATTAGAGCAACAGTGTGAGGTAGAGAGAAGCCTAAGGAAGCAGATCAAACGGCGAAGAGAGCTGGAGGAGAAGCTCTCAAAGTTAGAATCTAACCTTCAAAGCAAGGATTCCCGCACAGCTCAGGAAGATACCCCACTAGGGGGAGAAGATCCTTTTACTGAGGACATCTTGCGGGCTAAAGTTCCCAGAAACTTCAAGAGCCCTGGCATGAATCTATACAATGGGACAATCGACCCAAAGCATCACCTCGGCAATTTCAAAAGTTGGATGTACTTGGCCGACGCCTCAGATGCTACTCGCTGCAAGGCCTTCCCGACGACCTTGACAAAAGTGGCCATGAAATGGTTTGATAGCCTGCCCCCTAGATCGGTTACCAACTTCGACGACCTTGCGCACAAATTCCTTACACGATTTTCAATTCAAAAAGATAAGGTTAAGCATGCACCTAGCCTACCCAGAGTTAAACAAGAGGTCAAAGAGCCCCTGAGGGACTACATAGAGAGATTCAACAAAGTATGCTTGAAAATTCAGGACCTACCTACTGAGGCGGTAATAATAGAACTGGTCAACGGTCTCCGAGAAGGATCCTTCTCCCAGTCCATCTCAAAAAGACACCCAACTTCTTTGAACGATGTACAAGAGCGAGCTGAAAGGTATATCAACATGGAAGAAAACGCCAGATTACGAGAGCCGAGTTGGCGACTGGGGCACCCTCACCAGCCAAAGGAAAAAGAGAGGGAGCCCAAGAAAAAAAGAAGAAGTCTGCCCCGAGAAGCCCAGAAGGTACCACAATTATACTCCGTTACGAGTTTCCCTCGTGGATGTTTACAGGAAAATTTGTCACATCGAGAAGCTTCCTCCCCCGTGTCCGATAAAAACCAAAAAGGGCGGAAGCCATAATGAGTATTGTGAGTACCACAAGTTATACGGACATTCAACAAATGATTGTTACGACCTAAAAAATGTGATAGAAAAGCTGGCCACGGAAGGTCGGTTAGACAGATATCTCATGGAAAGGTCAGACAGTCACAGAAAAAGGAAAAAAGACGACGAAGACCTCGACCAAAGAGGTCCGCCCCCGCAGACTCCAGAACGACATGTTCACATGATATTGGGAGGATTTGCTGGCGGGGGGCTGATCAAGCGTCTCGGATGAGACATTTAAAAGAAGTTTACCATGTCGGAAATGATGGACCCGACCTCTCGACAATCTCCTTCACCAGAGAAGATGGGCAGGGCATTGTATCCGGGCATGACGACCCGGTAATAGTCCCCATAATCCTTGCCAATGCTCACTTGCACAGAATTCGACATACTTTTCAAGCCGGAATTCGACAAGTTAGGGCTAGAAGAAAGAAAGCTGAAATCCTACCCGGATACTTTTTTCGGGCTAGGAGATACTCCAATCAAACCCTTAAGGTTCATTTCCTTACATACCACCTTTGGGAAAGGGCTGGGATCAAGAACCCTAAGCGTGGACTACATTGTTATGGAAGTAACTTCAGCCTACAATACTCTAATTGGTAGAACAACTCTAAATCGGTTGGGAGCCGTGGTCTCTACTCCTCACCTCTGCATGAAATTTCCAACAGAGGACGGAATTGCAACCGTTAAGGGAGACCAAAAACTGGCAAGGAAATACTACAATGAAAGCTTGAATTTACGAGGAAAGGGCAAAGAAAGAACTACGACCACAGCTTGAAGGAAGGACGAAGGTAGTCCAGATTGCAGAAGAGGTCGGAAAGGACATCAACATAGGATCCAATATAAGAACGGAGTTAAAAATGACCTCATAAAACTCCTAAAGGATAATTCCAATCTCTTTGCTTGGAAGACTGCTGACATGTCCAGAGTAGACTCCGAACTCATGACATACAAGCTGGCAGTCTATCCCGAGTTTTCACCTGTTCAACAAAGAAGACGAAAGTTCGGACCAGAATGAGCTCAGGTGGTAGAAGAGCAAGTTCAAGCTTTGTTAGAGGCTGAATTAATTAGGGAAGTCAAATATCCGACATGGTTGGCAAATGTAGTATTGGTCAAAAAGCAAAACGGGAAGTGAAAAATGTGTGTTGACTACACTGACTTCAACAAAGCATGTCCAAAGGACCCCTACCACTTCCCAATATAGATGCTTTGGTGGACTCCAGCTCGGGATACCAGTACCTATCATTCATGGATGCCTACTAGGAATACAATCAAATCCCGATGTATAAGTCAGATCAGGAAAAGACAACCTTCATCACACCCAGAGGGAATTACTATTATGTAGTCACACCATTTGGATTAAAAAATGCAGACACCACATATCAAAGGCTGATGAACAAGATGTTTGCACCCCACCTTGGAAGCCTAATGGAAGTGTACGTGGACGATATGTTGGTAAAAACCAAGGAGGAGGCAAACCTCCTGACCGACCTCTCCCAAGTCTTCAGTACTATAAGAAGGCATGGGATGAGACTAAATCCTGTAAAATGCACATTTGTAGTAGAAGCAGGAAAGTTTTTAGTATTTATGCTCACACCGAGAGGAATTGAGGCTAACCCCGACAAATGTAGAGCAATCCTAAAAATGTGGAGTCCAACCTGCATAAAAGAAGTTCAACAGTTGAATGGACGACTTGCAGCTTTCTGGCAGGATTAGCCTTGAGATCCTTGCCACTTTTTTCTCTACTAAGAAAAGGGTGCCAATTTGAGTGGACCCTTAAGTGTGAAGAAGCTTTCCAAGAATTCAAGAAGTTCTTGAGTCAGCCACTAGTCCTTACCCGACCTAGAGCAGGAGAGGACCTTGTATTGTATCTAGTTGTGACTGAGAAAGCAGTAGCATCGGCACTAGTTCGAGAAGATGAGGTCGGACAGTATCCAGTTTATTTCACCAGCAAAGTCCTACAAGGATCCGAGTTGAGGTATCAAAAAATAGAAAAATTTGCATATGCCTTAATTCTGGCATCCAGGAGACTCCGACCTTATTTTCAAGCTCACACCATACGAGTCCAAACGAACTAGCCTATGAAGCAAATCCTTCAGAAAATAGACATTGCAGGACGAATGGTTAAATGGGCTATAGAACTATCCGAGTTCGACTTGAGATATGAAACTCAGACAGCAATTAAAGCCCAATGCCTTACCGACTTCTTGGCAGAATACACAGGCGATAAGAGCGAAGCCTCTACGACCTGCAGCCTTTATATAGATGGATTCTCTAATAAAGTTAGAAGTGGCATTGACATCATCTTAGTGAGTGAAGAGGGGACTCAAATAGAGGTCTCCCTGAAGTTTAAATTCCCTGCTTCCAACAACCAGGCTGAATATGAAGCCTTAATCACAGGCTTAAAACTTGCCAAAGAAGTCGGTGCGATCAAGGTAATAGTCTTGAATGACTTCCAAGTAGTAACTTCTCAAATCAATGAAGAGTACCAGGTAAAGGATCCTAATACGAAAAGGCACTTGGAAAAAACACGTGAGCATCTTAGGCAATTTCTTGAAACCGAGGTCAGGCACATAACTCAAAAACTTAACAGCAGAGCCGATGCCCTCTCCAAGTTAGCAAGTACCAAGCCTGGAGGAAATAGCAGAAGTCTGATACAAGAGACTCTCCAGGAGCCCTTAGTTATGAAGACGGATAACAAATTGGATGTTTTACCTGTTTCGGGCTTAAACCTCGGATGGATGACCCTGTTAGTCGAATACTTGAAATTCGACATTCTTCCAGAGGAACAGAGGAAGCCAAGAAACTTCAGAGGGAAGCATAGAACTACATTTTGGTACAAAATGTTCTTTATAAAAGAGGGATATCTACACCATTGTTAAAGTGCGTCCTGACCTCTAAGATAGAGGAAGTCCTGGAAGAAGTGCACAATAGCATTTGTGGGAATCACCTCGGAGCAAAGTCTTTAGCCAGGAAGGTGATCCGAGCTGGGTTCTTTTAGCTGACCATAAAAAAGGACTCCACCGACTTCGTTAAAAAGTGCCAACCATGTCAGATGCATGCTAACTTCCACGTCGCTCCCCCTGAGGAGCTCATTAGTGTAACCTCTCCCTGGCCTTTCGCGAAATAGGGATTGGACCTACTCGAGCCCTTTTCCCAAGCTCCTGGATAGGTCAAATACCTGATTGTAGGAGTGGATTACTTCACCAAGTGGATAGAAGCAGAACCACTGGCCACTATCACAGCTTAAAGAAGTCGGAGGTTCCTGTACAAGAATATCTTTATCTAATTTGGAGTCCCTCATTCCATTACCACAAATAATGGTACACAGTTCACCGACACAACATTCAGAAATCTGGTAGCTAGTATGAATATCAAGCATCAATTCACATCAGTAGAGCATCCTCTAGCCAATGGGCAGGCAGAAGCTGCCAATAAAGTTATATTGGCATAATTAAAAAAGAGGTTGCAGGACGCAAAGGGAGCTTGGGTTGAAGAGCTCCCTTAAGTGTTATGGGCTTATAGAACAACACCTCACTCCGCGACTGGGGAGACACCCTTTCGAGTTGCATATAGAATAGAAGCCATGATCCCAGTAGAGATAAATGAGCAAAGTCCAAGGGTAAGGTTTTACGACGAAGTCGGAAACATTCAAGCCCAAAAAGAAGAACTCGAGCTACTCCCAGAAGTCCAAAAACAAGCACAGAAAAGACAAGCAGCGTTAAAGCAAAGGGTGGCAATTAGATATAATTAAAAAGTCATTCGAAGAAGTTTCACCACAAATGACTTAGTCCTAATACGAAATGACATCGGAGTAAACAAGTCGGGAGAACAGAAGCTTGCTGTAACTTGGAAAGGACTTTTCAAGATAACTGAAGTCTTGGGAAAAGGCTATTACAAGATATCCGACTTGAATGGAGCCGAGCTTCCCAGGTCATGGCATGCTTGCAACTTAAAAAGATATTATAGCTAGAAGCGTACTTCGTTCCCTGATGTACTCTTTTTTCCAATTTCATGGTTTTTTCCGAGAAGGGTTTTCCTGAAGGGAGTTTTAATGAGGCATCAAAGCGGGGGTCTAGGGGCAAGAACTCAATTCTTTTAGTAGCAAAAGCATTTCGTGTAACATAGGTTTCTTAATAAAATATTATTTCCTTTTTAAATTCCATTATTTCTACGACACGCATTGACTTAAGCTCAATAAAACGCGAAAATCCGTTGCCCGACCTACATGGTTGGCAAGATGAAGCGACGAGGTACAAGTCGGTGTAAAGAGGGTATAAAAGATGATCACAAAAAACTCAGATGTAAACGACTTATAAGTTGGTAAGCGCCCGAGCAAAACAAAATGCATTGCAAAAATAGCCTAACTTATGAAAACGACTCAATAATAAAATTAAGATTGAGGACTTGCACTAAGTAATGGAAAAGGGAAGTCCTTTAAAAATCCAAAGTAAGGGCTATCCAAAAGCTTTCACGAAAGCCTCTCGAAGAGCCCAACAGAAGAGAAAAATCTTGATAAATACAAGATACTTAATGAAGGGTTACGTTAAAGCCTCATAAGCAATAACAAATGAGCCATGTTACGAAGACGAGCCCAATGAAATCTTAAAAAAGAAAGGATAAAATGATAAGGAGCTTCGAAAGAGCCTCATCAACTCCATAACCGTCGTAAGATCAAGACCAACATAATAAATCTTTGAAGGAAAATTCAAAAACCTTTCAAAATTACCCACAACCACTTAAGAGCAAAAGATAAATCCTATTAAAAAGGATAAATAAATGAAATAAGAGTTGTTAAAAAATCCTTTCCAAAAGGATCAATGTCAGCAGCAAGCATACCAGAGAAATATCAAAATATAAATAAAAGTATTCATAAAAAAGCTCCCACAAGTCAGGCTGACAATGGCCAAAAGTATAGGTTAGGAAATTGATTATCAAAATGGAATTGGCATTGTAAGTATAGTCCTAACCCAACAAATTAACCATCAATCAAATAATAAATTCAATACAAAATAACCGAGAGTATTTAACTCCCAGGTCGTCTTTCCTAGGAGTTGTAATGAAATGTACAATTATTGGCTATTAGAGGAGAGCATGGGGATTTGGGAATGAAAGCAAGAGAGCAAGAAAATGTAAATAACAAGAATTGAAACAAGTATGCAAGGAATTAAATGGAAAGCAATTAAAGCAATGAAAATGAAAATTAAATGCTAAAAAAAGACTCTTGGCAAGAATTGGGGAATTTAGGTTTCTTATCCTAGTTATGGACCACAAACATGACAATTGTGTGGAATCAATCCAAACTAGTCAATCCTCCTTGAGAATTAGTCAAAAGGTGTAATTGATCTCAATCATAAGTCCAAGTCAACTCACTAATTACTTAGTGAAAGACTAGCGTCAATGGAAACCAAACCAATTAACTATTCTCACACAATGCGGAATGGACATCCACAACTCAATTCCACCCAACACCCAATTTCTCAACCAAGAGTGTGAAAACTACACATGCAAGGAATTAAACATTAAAGTAATAAAAGTCAAAAGCAATTAAAGACGAGGAAAGGAAACTTTAAATGCAAGAAAATATCTTGGCAAGTAATTGAGAGCTAAGGCTACCTATCCTAGTCATTGACCACAAACACATGATGATTATGAAGAGTTAATCCTACTTAGTCAACCTTCAACCTAAGATAAGTCAAATAGGCATAGTTAATTTCAATCCCTAAGTCCTATGTCAACACTAAGGGGTCACATAGAGTCAAGGGAGACCAAATCATCTAACTACTCTAATATATCAAACAAGAATGGACATCAATGACTCAAGGATCACTAAAGTCAACAATTTCAAGCCAAGAGTGAAGAAAAACTAAGTGAAAAATAAGCCAAGCATTTTAGCAAACACTTGGTGTGCATGAAAATAAAATAATAGTAAATTGCATAGAAAATAAAAGCTAACTACCAAAAGTAAGAAAATCATAACAACAACTAAAGAAAGCATTAAATGAACATAAAACATAAATTGCATTAATTTAAAGTAAAATTAACAAAGAGTGTTCATAACATAAAAATGGCAAGATAAAGAAAATAACAAAAGAAATGAAGAAGAACAAAGATGCAATAACAATAAATGACAAGGAAAAGTAAAGGAAAGCAAGAATTAAAAGTAGAAATTACAAGAAATTAAACTGAGAAACCCTAATTCTAGAGAGATGGAGGAGCTTCTCTCTCTATAAACTAAGAGAAAACATCATAAAAACTAAACCTAATTGCCCCTCCTTCATTCCTTTTCACTTTGGCCTTAAATAGCTTCAGAAAATGAGTTGGAATGGGTTTTGGAGGCCCAAAAATCGCCCCAAGCAATTTGCAATTAATGACCTACGTGCATGCATGCGTGCATACGCACGACCCACTGTGCGTACACACGGTTGCGCAGAATTCCCATCGTGCGTACGCATGACATTTGGTGCGTATGCATCCTTGCACGAAGTCACCGTTGTGCGTACGCACAGATCACTGTGCATACGCACCCTTGCTGCAACTTCCAAACTCCATTTTCTTCATGCTTTCTCCCCTTTTGGATGCTCTTTGTTCACTTTCTTCAATCCAAACTTGCCTTAAAAATCTGAAATCATTTAACAAACACATCATGGCACCAAATGGGATTAAGGTGAATTAAAATTGACCAAATTAAGCACAAAAGAGTATGTTTTCACTTTCAAGCACAATTTAGGGAGAAATCTCAAAAGCATGCTATTTGGATGAATAAATGTGGGTTTATGTGATGAAGTCCACTCAAATCAAACCGAAATATATCGTAAAATATGGACTCATCAATTCCCCCACACTTAAATAATAGCATGTCCTCATGCTATACACAACCAAAGGAGATGAATGAAAGGGTAAACGTCTTATTGAATGCAACTATCTATATGCATGCAGGTATGTATATACTATATATACCTATATATACTATAGTATCCTATTGAATTGGTGAAAATAAACAATCAAATTCCCAAGCAAGTATATAGACATGTAGGGCTAAGCAATTCAATGAAATCAAAATCTAAAGAATTGATTCATCCATTAAAAAGAAGCAACTTTCAAGAACACATGATAAGAAATGTGGAGACATAGAATTGAGTAATTGAACCCTCACTAGGTGTGTATACACTCTCAACGCTCGGTGTTTAGGGTCAATTCACTCAAGTCTCCTCTAATCATGCTTTCAAGGATTTACTTTTGGTGCGGAATTTTAAACCACAAACTAATCGGCAAGTGCACCGGGTCGTACCAAGTATTATCTCAGGTGAGTGAGGGTCGATCCCATAATGATTGATGGACTAAGCAACAATGCTTAAGTGATTTACTTAGTTAGACAAACAGAAATGGTGTTTGAGAGTTCAAAAGCATTAAAAAGTAAATTCAGAATATCAGAAGGCAGGCAGTAAATAAGTTGTGAAATATATATGGAGAAACAGTTAATGCTTCAGAGTTATCTATTTTCCAGATTGACTTTTCTTACTAATTATTTTAATCAAGCAAGATCTAATTCATGGCAAACTATATGTGACTAAACCCTAATTCCTTAGATCTTTTTAGTCTCCTCTAACTCTCATCAACCACCAATTCCTTGGTCAATTAATTTCAATTAGAGGGTGAAGTTCAATTCTAGTTATATGCCACAGAAATCCTAATTACCCAAATATAAGAGGATTATATGTCACGTATCCTGTTAAGTCCAGAAAATTAGAAATTTAGGAGAATATGTTTTCAAGCTGTTGTTCAAGTAAAGAGCTTTTCCAAGTTATACAAGAACTCAATTAGAAAGAGGGTCATACTTTCGTTCTACCCAATTTCATAAAATAAAGAACGAAAACGCTTCTTGAATTATATGAATCAATACATGAATTAAAATAGAAAAACAATAGAATCAATCCATACAATAGACAGAGCTCCTAACCTTCACAGTGGAGGTTTAGTTGCTCATGGTTCAGAGTGGAAACTAGGATTCTCTTAAACTGTAAATTGTGAATAATATGGAATAGAAGAGAAGTTTCTTTTCCCTTTTATATCTAATCCTAATTAATTTAAAAATATATTTTATAAAACTAAAATAATATCTTTTCCTATTTTAAAATAAAATACAAATTTAACCAAAATTAATTAAACCATGCGTGCAGCCTTTGGAAGAAGATTGGGAACCACTGGTATTATCAGGATTCATACTGAACTTGGAAATTTCCAAGTTCAATGTGGAGGAGGCAGTGGCGTCTTTAGCGTGTTCCTTTGAATCCACGCTGAACTTGCCTTTTCCCAAGTTTAGCGTGGAGAAGGCAGCGTGTGCTTCCCTGGGAGTTCTTAAATCCACGCTGAACTTGGCAAGAACCAAGTTCTACGTGGAGGATGCAGAGGTTGCTGGAGGTGGAATGTGCACTATTATATATCGTTGGAAAGCCTTGGAAGTTAGCTTTCCAATGTTTTTAGAATCACGTCAATTGGACCTTTGTAGCTCAAGTTATTTCCGTTTGAGTGCAAGGATGTCAGGATTGATAGCATCATTCGCTTTCTTCCTTTCCTGCTACAAAACTCCGTCAAATCCCTCCGAATGCTACCTGAAATAAATAGAATTGTGCAAAACTCAAAGTAAATGAGACTAATCTTAAATATGCTCTAAATCCCTATTCCTCATACATCAACATCCCTTGATTCAAATTCAAATATGCTCTATTTATGTCATTCATTCAGAATCACAAATAATACCACCACATTTAAGTAAATGAGACTAATCTTAAATTTAAACTCAATCTCTCATGCGATATATCACCTTTTCCTTTTCTTTTTGATTTCAAGCTCAATGAGTAATACATGAGACACTCTTTTTCAGCATAAAAAAAAGTAAATTAAACTAGAACCTAGGAATTGAAATAACAACTGATCATGCAGTAACAAAATAAGCGAAAAACAGGAACCTAATCATAATAAAAAGGGAGAAAATATAGAATGAAAGGAACTTAACCACCTCACTTATCCTAGTGACCATCTCATTCTTCTAGTTGTGCTCCTCCGTGGAGATGATTCGCCTCCCTTTGGTGTCATTAAAATAAATAGAAAATCCACAAGTGAAGCGACAACACCAAACTTAAAAGTTTGCTTGTCCTCAAGCAAAGAAGAACTGAAAATAGAGAGAGACATAAAAAGACAGACGGAGGAGTAAAAACAAATATTAGTGTAAAAAAATAGAATAATAAAAGGACAAGAGAAGTGAAAATAATTAAAAGATATATATAATTTTTTTTGAATGTCGATGAATGGTGATGGAGAGAGAGAGATCCTGGGCGAGTGCGGAGCGGATACCGGCAACGTTGGGGAGCGAACGGAGTGAGGGGGTGGCCACCTACAAAGACACTCCGACGATCAAGTCAGAGTCCGTACTGAGGGTGGCAGAGTTAGGTAAGGATGTGACGTACCTTGGGGGGAGAGCTGTCCTCTCCCCTTATATAGCGTGTTGGGTGGGCCTAGTGGTGGCTTGGCCCATTGGTGGAGAGTTTGAGCTGTCACTTTCCACGCATGCGGGTCATCCGTACTAGGGGGTCGGTACCTCAGGCACCGACCCTGGGGGTTCCGACCCGGCTAATAGCGCGGTTGAGGTGGTTGGTCTCTGGGTCGGTTATGGCTAACCGACTCGAAGGGATCCGTTAGGGCTCCTTTGGGCTTGGGTGGGGCGGTGCCCCGACCCGGCGGCTTCTTGGGCTGGACTGTCAGTCCGTAACAGTGCCCCCAACGCGTTAGCCTCGAGGTCCGAGACTCGTGGCTGGGCGCGTTCGTCGTGAGCTCTTCTTTTTCCCGGCAGTTCGCGGGTGACGCTTTGTTTTTCTTTCGCGTTTGGTCGCTTCGATTTTCGTGCCACTTTTTGGTTTTGGCGCTGAGCATTTAATGCCCGTCGCTTCGTTGTTTTGAAATTTTTGGTGAAATGGCAGTTATGCCCCTATCCTTTAGGTGCTCCTCCTCGGCGGTTACGCTTTTCTTGTCTTGCTTTTATTTCGTAACCCCCACTCCTTTCTTTTACTATTCTTCCTCTCTTCTCCGCAAGTTCTTCAGTGTTGTTGCCTCTTTTGTTCGTACTGCTGCTGTTGCTTGAAGCATCTTGCTCTTTGCTTTCTTTGCAATCTCCTGTTTTTTCTGGTGAGTTTTCTGTTCGTTCTTCCCTTGTTTCAATTGTTGCTTTATTTCTGGCGCTTTTGCTTTGTTGCATGCTTGGATCTTTTGCGTTTCTTGTTTGTTTTTCCTTTTTAGAGGGGGTGCCACTGGGTTTTTCTTTGGTTTTGCTCGCATTTCTGGGTTTTCCCTGGGTTTTGCTTGTATTTCTGGGTTTTTCCTGGGTTTTTTTGCTTGCATTTCTGGGTTTAGGGGGAGATTCGTAGCTTCCTTTTTCTCTTTCTTGTTTTGAGGGTTTCCGACTTCCCGTGTTGACTTTAGTGGTGCCCCCAATGTAGGTATGGACGATCGTCTTGCTTCTTCGAGCCAGGTCCAGCGCCCCCTGGCCGACTTTATCGACCACTATGCTTGGGTTTCCTCTGACGTGAAGGATACCCCTTCCAAGGTGACTAGGGAAAGTCTCCAGAAGTTACGACAAGCTGGACTCTTATTTGGGGGGGTCCCGAGGAGGCGCTTTACCAGATCTTTGTCCCTGCTGCTCGTGAGCGCGTGTGCCATAAGAATTTGGCTTCCCCAACAGTTGTTGATTGGCTGTGGGTTTACGAGCCTATGTTCACGACTTTAGGGCTTCGTCTGCCTTTTTCCTCTTTTATTATGGGCTTGCTGAATCGCTGTGATGTTGCACCGTCGCAACTTCATCCGAATAGCTGGGCCTCCATTCGGTGTTTTGAAATGGTCTGCGAGTTCCTCGAGCTTCCGATCTCAGTGAACATCTTTCTTTACCTCTTCCTGCTCACGAACCCTTCTAGCCAGGGGAAGGCTAAGAAGGGTTATATGTCTTTTAGGGCCCAACAGGGGCGTAGGATTTTTGGTCTCTTTGAGGACTCCTTTCACGGGTTTAAGTCTACCTTTTTTAAGGTTAGACCGGTAGAAAAGCATCATCCTTTTTGGCTCTCGGCTGAGGGAGCTCGTCTGATCCCGACCTATTGGAGATTTGGTGCGGGATCTGATTATCTTATCAAAGTATCTTATGACTGGTTGAATAAGGAGGATCGTAGCATTGCTGACATTCTGTTATCTATTTTTGGTGAAAAGAATCTTAATCCTCGCTTGCTAATGGGAGACCGGGAAGCCGGTCGGTCGTATGTTGGTGGGTTATCTCTTCCTTGCACTTCTTGTGTTTTTCTTTTCTTATCTATTGACGTCTTTCCTTTCTCCTTTGTTCACAGTTTCCATGGCTGGCGGGAAGAAAACTTTAGCTGACTTGATGAGTCTCATTAAGGGAAATGAGGAGGGTGAAGGTGACTCTCCATCGAACCCTCCAGCGGGCCAAGGGCAGGAGGAGGTTGGTGAGACCGGGGAGACCGGAGATCGGGCGGCCGAGACCGGCCCGGTTCACCAGGGAGATGCTGTCCCTCCCGAGAAGGTTGAGGAGGTTTCTGATGTGGGGGTAGAGATTTTTGAGGATGACTTTGGTGATGAAGAACTGAGACTTGTGGGAAATGTTAAGAAGAGAAAACGGGACACCGGCAAGGCCCTTTCTGTTATGGAGAAGAACTTCGATACCGGGGGCTTCATCGAGTCTCAATTGCTCTCCGGCACCGAGGAGTATTTCTATGAAGCCGACCTCTCCGGGCAGGCTAGGTGGATCCATCGAAGTCTCCTCCATGCTGCTGCTATCGCCAAGAAGGTTGAACCTGTCTTGGGTAGCTATCACGCCATGGAGGTGAAGCTTAGGAATTCCCAAAAGGATTTGACGGATTCACGGTCCCGGAAGGAGTCTCTAAAAACCAAGCTGTCTGACTGTGAAAAGAAACTTGAGAAGGATGCTAAGGAGATTAATAGGTTGGTGGATCGGGACATGGCTTTAATGAAGGACCTGAATGCCTCCCGTGGTGAGACTGCAGCCGTGAAGAAAAGGGTTGAGGAGCTGGAAGAGAAGTTGAAGTTGTCTGAGAGTTCGGCAGAGGCGGCTGCTCAGGAGGTAGCGGCCCTAAAGAAGAGAAACAAAGATCTTGTCAGGGGAGCTCGTGATGCTGTTAAGCTGACCGAGGAAGGGATAAAGCTACAGGTGGCGGTGCTGGCTCCCGACCTTGATCTCTCTCAGGTTGGCGCGATGAAGACTGTGGAAGGTGGGAAGATTGTTGACATCCTTTGATTTGTTAGGATCTAACTTTGTTTATTTTGTAATGTTCATCATTTTGGGCCCGTTGGTGGGCGCCTTTTAGTTGTATTTGAACACTTCTAGTGCTTTTTGTTGGACTTTATTCGGGCCATCGTGGTCATTGCTTTTTATTCCGTATATTCGGGCTGTCGTGGCTTTTTTGCTTTTGTTCGTTTATTATCGTTTTTGCTTTTCTTTGGGTCGTTTTTTGGTCCCTTATGGTTCCCGAGGTGATCAGTCCCGGGTCACCGTTAGGTCGACCGTTTCACGCTGCATTTTATTTGAGGCTTGGATAGCATGAACTTGAAAAAGATAAACTTATCATACTGTTAGACAAAGGGATTTGTAATGCATAAACAAATTTAAACAAAGGTAGGTATTCACATAAAGCATAAAAGAAATCGTAAAAGCGGAACATGGGAACGGGGGTTGGGGTCACGTTGGCCGCCCCTTCTTACGAGTAAAACCTTCTGAGGTTCGCCATGTTCCATGTTCTCGGTACTTCATTTCCATTCAACCTTTCTAGCTTGTAGCTCCCTTTGCCGAGGACTTCTTTTACTCTGTAAGGTCCTTCCCAGTTTGTGGCTAGCTTGCCTTCTTCTGGTGTCGGTGGGCCTATGTCGTTTCGTCGTAGGACCAGGTCGCCTTCTCCCAGGTTTCTTTTCAGTACTTTGCCATTGTATCTGAGGGCTACTCTCTGCTTGATAGCTGCTTCCGCCAGGTGCGCCATTTGCCTCGTCTCGTCGGCTAGGTCTTTTTCGACGACCTCGCTACTCCCACCGAGGAGCAGCCTTGGACTCGGTTCCCCGATCTCGACTGGGATGACGGCGTCGACCCTGTACGTAAGTCGGAAAGGGGTTTCTTCGGTGGATGACTGGGGGGTGGTCCTGTACGACTATAGTACTGGGGCTAGTTCTTCTGCCCATGAGCCCTTTTTCCCATTGAGTCGTTTTTTCAACCCCTTTAGGATAACTTTGTTGGCCGCTTCAACTTGGCCGTTGGTTTGAGGGTGTTCGACTGAGGAGAACTTTTGCTTGATCCCTAGTCCTTCCAAGAATCCTTTGAACTTCTTGTCGGTGAACTGGGTCCCGTTGTCCGATATGACGGCTTCCGGTATCCCGAATCTTGTGACCACTTGTTTCCACATGAACTTTTGGCAGTTCGCTGCGGATATGCTGGCTAGTGGTTCTGCTTCTACCCACTTGGTGAAATAATCTATTGCTACTATTAAGTACTTCACCTGCCCGGGTCCTGGGGGAAATGGGCCTAGGAGGTCGACTCCCCACTGGGCGAAAGGTCGGGGGGCCAACATTAGATTGAGTTCCTCAGGAGGCGCTTTGTGGAAGTTGGCATTCTCCTAGAATTTTTACACTTCTTTACGAATTCCTGAGCATCTGACATCATGGTGGGCCAGTAGTATCCTGCCATGATGATTTTCCTTGCTAGAGATCTTCCCCCGATATGGTGACCACAACACCCCTCGTGTACCTCCTTCAGGACGTAGTCTGTCTGGTCAGGACGCAGGCATTTTAATAGTGGTTAGTGGAGCCCTCGCTTGTACAGCTGTCCCTATATGATCGTGTACTTGGGGGCCTCCCTTTTGATAAATTCTGCCTCCTTTTGGTTGGGAGGTGTTTCTGCGTGCTCTAGATATCGGGAGATCGGGTCTAACCACGAGGGCGGGTTTGGAGCTTGGGTTGCGCACATGACGATCGCAGGTTCTGTTGCCAGCCCTTGTATTAGAGATCTGTTTCCCGTGCCGGGTTTAGTGCTTGCGAGCTTGGAGAGGAGGTCGGCTCGGGCGTTCCTTTCTCTAGGAACATGCTGGATTGTTACTTCCTTGAAGCCTTTGCATAGTTCTTTTACTTTTTCCAAGTATTTCTGTAGCAGCGCGTCCCTAGCCTGATAGCTGCCGTTTACTTGGGAAGTGACGACTTGGGAGTCGCTGTTGACTTCCAATCTTGATGCTCCGACTTCTTTGGCTAGCATCAGTCCCCCTATCAAGGCTTCATACTCGGCTTGGTTGTTGGAGACTGGAAATTCAAACTTGATGGATTGCTCGAAGGCTATGCCAGCCGAGTTCTCGAGGATGATTCTAGCTCCTCCGAACGTTTGATTGGATGTTCCGTCAACATGGAGCTTCCACCGTGTGTTCGATACGTCGGGTGCTTCCCCTGTGACCTCTACGAGGAAGTCGGCCATGGCTTGGGCTTTGATTGCTTGCCTTGGTTCATACTGTAAATCGTATTGGGATAGCTCTACTGCCCATGCCATCATCCTTCCCGCCAGGTCGGGTTTCTGGAGGACTTGTCGGATGGCTTGGTCGGTCCTTAGGATGATTGTGTGTCCTTGGAAATATTGTTTCAGTCTTTTTGATGAGATTAGTAGGGCATAGGCTAGCTTCTCCAGCTTTGTGTATCTCGTCTCTGCCCCTTGAAGTGTTTTGCTGATGAAGTATACTGGCCGTTGGGTCTTATCTTCCTCTCTGACTAGTACTGCGGCCATTGCTTGCGTGGTCACGGCCAAGTAGAGGTATAGGGGCTCATCTTTCCCGGGTTTGCTGAGTACGGGAGGTTCCGAGAGTATCCTTTTAAAGTGCTCGAATGCCTCTTCGCACTCCTGGGTCCATTCAAAGGTGATTCCTCTCTTCATTAGGTTAAAGAACGGGGCGGCTCTTTCCGCAGATGCTCCGAGGAACTGAGATAGGGCTGTGAGCCTCCTGGTCAGCCGTTGTATGTCTTTGATGCACCCAGGACTTGTCATTTTGAGAACGGCTTTGCACTTATCCGGGTTGGCTTCCACACCTCTCTGGGTTATCATGTATCCTAGGAATTTTCCTGCTTCCATGGCGAATGCGCATTTGAGCGGATTGAGTCGTATTTTGTATTTTCTTAGTGCCTCAAAGACGGCCTGGAGGTCTTTTATCAGTTGGCCTGGTTCTACCGTTTTTACGAGTATATCATCGACATATACCTCCACCGTCTTGCCGATGAGGTCGTGGAAGACTCTGCTCATCAATCTCTAGTAGGTGGCCCCTGCGTTCTTTAGTCCAAAGGGCATTACTTTGTAGCAGTAGGTGCCCCCTGGGGTTATAAACGCAGTTTTGTCCTCGTCAGGTCGGTGCATTGGGATTTGGATGTATCTGGAATAGGCGTCCATGAAGCTGAGAAATCGATATCCCGCTGCCGAGTCTACCAAAGTGTTGATGTTGGGGAGGGAAAAAGAGTCCTTGGGACATGCTTTGTTCAGGTCGGAGTAGTCTACGCACATCCTTCATTTCCCACTGGCTTTCCTGACCAAGACAACGTTGGACAGCCATGTCGAGTACTCGAGTTCCTTGATGAACCCTGCTTCTAGCAGCCCTGTTGTTTGCTTAGCGACTTCCTCAGCTCTTTCCTGCGACATCTTCCTTCTTCGCTGGGCTACCGGTTTGGCTCCGGGTTTTATGGCCAGTCGGTGGGACATGACTTCGGGGTCCAACCTCGGCATGTCGGATGGGGTCCACACGAAGAGGTCGCTGTTTGCCCTTACGACTTCCATGAGGGGGCCTTTTAGTTCATGGGGAAGATTCCTGTTAATGAAGGTGAATTGCTCTACCGACTTCCCTATCTGAAATTTTTCCATGTCTCCCTCTGGTTCAGGTCTTGGTTTGTCCTCTATTCGGGCATCCAGGTCTGCTAGGAACACGCCAGCTGCTTTTTTGGACTCTCTCCTTAAGGAAAGACTGGCGTTGTCGTAAGCGACTGCCATTTCTAGGTCTCCCCTTATGGAACCAACCGTTCCCTTGTCCGTTATGAACTTCATTGTTAGGAACTTGGTGCATATTACGGCTGAGAACTCGTTGATGGTCTTCCTCCCTAGGATGATGTTATAGGCAGTGGAGTCTCTTAGGACTACGAAATCTGCCATAACCGATCTCCTGGCATTGCCAGTTCTTAGGCTGATTGGGAGGGAGATCGTCCCGTCGGGTTTGATAAAATTGTCGCCGAGTCCCATGACTCCATGTTGGTGCTTTTGGAGGTTGGATTCCTTGAGTCCCATGGCGTCGAAGACGTTTCTGAATAGGATATTTGAGTCGGCTCCCGTGTCGACGAGGATGCGCTTGACCAGTCCCGTTCCAATCATTGCTGTGACTACCATGGGGGGGGGGTTCTCGGGAAGGTCATTGAACCATTTGTCTTCTGGGCCAAATGATATAGTGGGGGGCTTCCTGCTGGCAGTGGGGCTCTTTGTTGAGATGGAGAGCACCCGGGAATCTTTCCTTGTTGCTGATTTGGACTTAGGGGGACTATCTCGTCCAATTACGATGTTAACCACAAAGGCTGGGTTGTTGGCGTCCCCTGGAGGTTCTTGCCTAGGCTTGACGGCCCGATTTCGGTCTTCCTCGGAGTGTTCTCTTTCCCGTCTCCTCGGCTCCCTAATGAGCTGGGAGAACTCGTTTAGTTTCCCTCCCTGATGGCTTGTTCCAAGGCATCTTTGAGGTCAAAGCAGTCATGGGTCTTGTGACCAAACCCTTTGTGGTAATCGCAGTAAAGGCTTTTGTTGCCTCCCGTTCTCTCCTTCAGGAGTCTTGGTCTGGATAGGATTCCTTTGTCTGCAATCTGCTGGTAGACCTCTACTATAGGCGCCGTGAGTAGCGTGTAGTTCGTGAACCTCTCTACTCGTGGTTGCTTGGGTAGTTTGTTTGGGGTGCTGTCTCTAGGAGTTTCCTTGTACCTTTCAGTCTGGTGCGCATGCCGAGGTGGCGGGTTGGGTGGCTGCCGTTTATTGGCCGCCACAACCTGGCTGACCTCTTTGTCATTGATGTACTCCTTGGCTATGCTCTGGATTTTTTGCATGGTCCATACGGGCCTGGTTGTTAGGTGTTTCCTAAAGTCCTCATTCAATAGGCCGTTCGTTAGGCATAGGCTAGCGACCGAGTCCGTGAGGCTGTCGATTTCCAGGCACTCGTCGTTAAACCGGTCCAGGAACTTCCTGGTTGGTTCACCGGGTTTCTGGGTGACCCCTAACAGGTTGATCGGGTGTTTCGCCTTTGCTATGCGCGTCGTGAACCGTGCTAGAAACTTCTGGGAGATGTCTGCGAAAGTCGTGATAGATCCTTGTGGGAGAGTGTTGAACCACCGGATTGCCGGGCCGACCAGTGTTACAGGAAATGCCCGACATCTGACTTCATCGCCTACTCCTTCCAGATTCATTCTTGCTTCGAAAGCCGTGACATGTTCCTGGGGATCCTTGGTCCCATCATACCTCATGTCCGTTGGCTTATCGAAGTTCCTCGGGAGCCGGACCTTGAGGATTGAGGGATGAAAAGGGGTTGCCCCTATGATGATGGGGTTTTCTCTCTTACGGTCCTCCTCTTTCTGGGACCCCCAACGGCCTTCCGACTTGCTTCGGGTGGGTCTGGAGGTCGCTTGTGTGTGTGTCTCTTCGTGCCTTGTTAGGCTTCTTGCTTGGCTGTTGTGTACATGTGAGGGGGAGTGGGTGCGGGCGTGGGACTGGCTAGCGCCGCTGTGTGGGTGGCCAGCGTTTCCCTGGGATTGGTCCCTTGCCGCCAGCTCCCGCTCCAAGTTCTGAACCCTGTGCCTGAGTTCTTGCATGATCCTGGCGCTGTCGGCTCCTGTCCCACCGAAAAGACGGCGCCTCTCGGGGGTCTGGGTATACATTTGGTTGGGCTGAACGGACGGCCTCGGGTGCTCGGCGTTCCGGGCCGTCGAGCTCGCTCTACTCAAGCGGGCTCTGCCACCTTCGCGGAGCTCCTCTGAGGTGATGTACCGCTCCATGTCTGCGTCGGGATCCCCACAGATGGCGCTAATGTTCGTTACCTGGGGTTCTCGGGTAATCGGGTTGTCGATGAATGGTGATGGAGAGAGAGAGATCCTGGGCGAGTGCGGAGCAGATACCGGCAACGTTGGGGAGCGAACGGAGTGAGGGGGTGGCCACCTGCAAAGACACTCCGACGATCAAGTCAGAGTCCGTACTGAGGGTGGCAGAGTTAGGTAAGGATGTGACGTACCTTGGGGGGAGAGCTGTCCTCTCCCCTTATATAGCGTGTTGGGTGGGCCTAGTGGTGGCTTGGCCCATTGGTGGAGAGTTTGAGCTGTCACTTTCCACGCATGCGGGTCGTCCGTACTAGGGGGTCGGTACCTCGGGCACCGACCCTGGGGGTTCCGACCCGGCTAGTGGTGCGGTTGAGGTGGTTGGTCTTTGGGTCAGTTATGGCTAACCGACCCGAAGGGATCCGTTAGGGCTCCTTTGGGCTTGGGTGGAGCGGTGCCCCGACCCGGCGGCTTCTTGGGCTGGACCGTCAGTCCGTAACAATATATATATATATAT
>NC_029792.2:107822279-107831555 GCF_000816755.2 Arachis ipaensis | reverse complement strand
TATATATGTTTTTTCTTTTTTTTTTAGAATTATTCATGTTGAACTTGGGAGGAGCCCAATTCAGCGTGGACCTTCCTGAAGCAACTCCCAATTGATACTCATATCCCACGCTGAACTTGAGATATTCCAAGTCCAGCGTGGATCTTGGCTCCTTGCACGCTAAGTACGTCGTTCTCCACGCTGAACTTGGCGTGGGTCTTCAACCAAAAACACGCCAGTTACGTCGTTCTCCACGCTGAACTTGGAATTTCCCAAATTCAGCATGGATCTTGTCTCTCAAACACGCTGTTTACGTCGTATGCCACGCTGAACTTGGAATTCTCCAAGTTCAGCGTGGACTTGGCAGAAGCACTCACCCAAGTTGCACGCACACTCCACGTTGAACTTGGAAAATTCCAAATTCAGCGTGGAGTTGGCAGAATTGACCTTTTCCAAAATGTTCAAAAATTCTTCTAAGTGTCCGGTTCCTATTCAAAAAAATTTCTACATGATCAAAACACACGTAAAATAAAGGAAAATAGTAAAAACTCAATAAAATTTGAAACAAATAATATAATCAATGCAATGAAAAAATAAAATAAAATAAAATAAAATAACAAAGGATACGAAATTATCGGGTTGCCTCCCGACAAGCTTTTCTTTACCGTCACTAGCTTGATGGTCAGCTCCTCTAAGGAGGAGGATCATAGGGGCTCAGCTCTTCACCCCTTACTGTGAACTTCTTTCCTGTGTCTCCATAAATTAGCTCAATATGCTCCAGAGAAAGGGTTCTGTTTACTGTATAAATCCACATTGGATTGCTAGTCAACACCATTTTCATTCCTGGGGAGAAACCTTCAGTGGGGAACTTTTTGTTTCTCTATCCCCTGGGTACTTTCTTCTTTTTGGGGGCCTCCTCCTTGGTGGATGATGCATTCTCGATACCAAACTTAGGTTTGATGTCAGGAGGAATTTTATTGATTGTCACTAAAGGGGGTTTGAGCTGCAATTTCTGCTGTGCATCATTAGGGGGTTCTTGAAGGTTTGGATCAATAAGCTCAGTCTGCATGCACCTCTCTTCTTCACCTGCTGAATGTATATATTTGAAGACGTTAAAGACTAGTTGCTCATCATGCACTCTAAGCACTAATTCACCCACTTCTACATCAATTAGAGCTCTCTCAGTGGCTAGGAAGGGTCTTCCTAGAATTATAGAGGCATTCTCATCCTCCCCTGTGTCAAGAATCACAAAATCTGCTGGGAGGAAGAACTTACCCACTTTGACTAAGATATTCTCCACTAATCCGTATGTAGGCTTTATAGATTTGTCTGCCATCTATAATGCTATCCTTGTGGGTTGTGCCTCTTGGATTTGCAACTTCTTCATCACAGACAGGGGCATTAAATTGATGCTTGCTCCCAGATTACATAATGCTTTCTCAAAGGTTGTGCTCCCAATGGTGCATGGAATTTGAAAGCTCCCTGGATCCGACATCTTCCTTGGCAAGTTATTCTGAATGATGGCACTACATTCCTGAGTTAGGACCACTGTCTCATCTCCCTTTAAAGGCTTCTTCTTTGACAACAACTCCTTCATGAATTTGACATAGAGAGGCATTTGCTCCAAAACCTCAGCAAAAGGAATATTAATTTGCAACTTTCTGAAGACTTCCAAGAACTTTAAAAACTGCTTGTCCTTGGTCTCCTTTTGAACTCTCTAAGGATATGGCATTTTAGGCTTGTACTCAGGAGCCTTTGACAATGTAGGATAAGTGTCAAGAGATTCTGGGAATGGGTTGTCCGCACGCTTTGGAGGGACGTGCTCTACTTCTTCCTTCTTCTCCTCTGGAACTTCTTTTTCAACTGGCTCCTCATTAACTTGTGCTTCCGTACTTCACACTTGTCCACTTATCAAGGTGATAGCCTTGCATTCCTCTCTTGGATTTGGAATTGTGTTACCAGAAAGGCTATTAGTGGTCCTCTGATCAATTTCATTAATTTTTGTGGCTAATTGAACCATCTGAATCTCCAAGTTCTTGATGGATGCTCTGGTTTTCTGTCTAAAACTTGCCAATATTGCTTCCAAATTATTGTTCTGCTGGGGCTGAAAAGTTTCTTGTTGAGATGACTGAAACTGGTGGTTATTAAAATTATTCTGTTGAAAACCACCCTGAGAATTATTATTAAAATTCTGTGGCCTCTGAGATTGCTCTCTCCACCCAAAATTTGGGTGATTTCTCCACCCCTGATTGTAGGTCTTAGAATAGGGATCATTATTGGAATTTCTAGGAGCACTCCCCATGTAATTGACCTGTTCAGAAGAAAATTAAGCATAATCAAAATTTTCATTTTGTATAAAATTACCTGTCATGTCATAAGAGACTACTCGGGGTGCATTTTGAGTGTTGACAGTTGAAACTTGCATTCCACTCAACCGTTGAGTAATCAGATTTAACTGCTGAGACAAAAGCTTGTTCTGAGCAAGAATGGCATCAACAGCTTCCACTTCCAAAACACCTCTCTTCTAAGAGGTCTCAGAGTGCAAAGGATTCCTGTTGGAGGAATATAAGTATTGGTTGTTAGCAACCAACTCAATAAGCTCAATAGTCTCCTCTGGTGTCTTCTTCATGTGCAAAGAACCACCTGTAGAATTATCCAAACACATCTTGGACATTTCACATAAGCCCTCATAAAAGATATCCAGCTGAGTCCATCTAGAGAACATGTTCGGAGGGCATTGCCTAGTCAGTAGCTTGAATCTCTCCCAAGTTTCATAAAGGGTCTCACCATCTTTCTGTTTAAAAGTCTGAACCTCCACTCTTAACTTAGTCAGCTTTTGAGGTGGGAAAAATTTAGTCAGAAATCCAGTGACAACCTTATCCCAAGTATCCAGACTCTCCTTCGGTTGAGAATCTAACCACAGTTTTTCTCTATCCCTCACAGCAAATAGGAATAGCATGAGTTTGTACACCTCAGGGTTCACTCCATTGGTCTTCACAGTGTCACAAATATGCAAAAAATCATAAATAAACTGATTTGGGTCTTCCTGAGGAAGTCCATGATACTGACAATTTTGTTGTACAAGAGTAACTAGCTGTGGCTTCAGTTCAAAGTTGTTTGCAGTTATAGGCGACACCACAATACTTTTTCCATAAAGATCTGCAGTAGGAGCGGTGTAAGAGCCAAGCACTCTTCTGGGTTGCTCATTCCCAACTGGATTTGCCATCTTGGCATTAACAGCATTATTATGATCCATAGTGGACTCTGCAGCCTTGTACAGTCTTGCTTGTTGTAAACGCCGCCTAAAAGTTCTTTCAGGTCCAAGCTCAAAGTCTAAAAGAGGTTCTTTGTCCCTGTTCCTGCTCATAAACAGACAGAAAATAAGAAAAGATGGGAATCTCTACGTCAGAGTGCAGAGAATTCCCATTGAGGTAACCTGTGTAAAAGAAATAAAATAAAACAACTAAATAATTAAAGCCGAAAAATTTCAAAAATTATAAAAAAATAAACATAAAATTTAAAATAAAAATAACTAGGGGACACCAAACTTAATTTCAGAAATTAAAGAAAAATATATGATAAAATTTCTCTCTTTTTTTTTTTAAATTGAAGACAAAAATAAAACAAAACTAATAGAATATAGAAAAAAATAATGGAAGGAAACAAAAATGAAAAAAAAAGAAAATGAAAATAAAAAGGAAAATAAAAAAAAAGGAACGCCGTAAGTTTTAAAAAAAATCAAAAGAAAAAAATATAAAACCAAAGAGGGGACAGGGGAATGGAAACGAAAAATAAGGAAAAATAAAGGAAAAGAAAAAAATGAAAATTAAAAATTAATAATACTAAAATAAAATTAATTAAAAGAAAAATTATCTAATCTAAGCAATCAAACAATTGATAGGTGTTAATCACAGTCAATCTCCGGCAACGGCGTCAAAAACTTGGTTCGAAATTTTAAACCACAAACAAACCAGCAAGTGCACCGGGTCGTACTAAGTAATATCTCAGGTGAGTGAGGGTCGATCTCACGATGATTGATGGACTAAGAAACAATGGTTAAGAGATTTACTTAGTTAGACAAACAGAAATGGTGTTTGAGAGTTCAAAAGCATTAAAAAGTAAATTCAGAATATCAGAAGGTAGGCAGAAAATAAGTTGTGAAATATATATGGAGAAACAGTTAAAGCTTCAGAGTTATCTATTTTCCGGATTGACTTTTCTTACTAACTATTTTAATCATGCAAGATCTAATTCACGGCAAACTATATGTGATTAAACCTAATTCCTTAGACCTTTTTAGTCTCCTCTAACTCTCATCAACTGCCAATTCCTTGGTCAATTAATTCCAATTAGAGGGTGAAGTTCAATTCTAGTTATATGCCATAGAAATCCTAATTACCCAAATATAAGAGGATTATATGTCACGTATCCCGTTAAGTCCAGATAATTAGAAATTTAGGAGAATATGTTTTCAAGCTATTGTTCAAGTAAAGAGCCTTTCCAAGTTATACAAAAACTCAATTAGAAAGAGGGTCATACTTCCGTTCTACCCAATTTCATAAAATAAAAACAAAAACAGTTCTTGAATTATATGAATCAATACATGAATTAAAATAGAAAAATAATAGAATCAATTTATACAATAGACAGAGCTCCTAACCTTCACAGTGGAGGTTTAGTTGCTCATGGTTCAGAGTGGAAACTAGGATTCTCTTAAACTGTAAATTATGAATAATATGGAATAGAAGAGAAGTTTCTTTTTTCTTTTATATCTAATCTTAATTAATTTAAAAATATTTTTTCTAAAACTAAAATAATATCTTTTCCTATTTTAAAATAAAATACAAATTTAATCAAAATTAATTAAACCATGCGTGCAACCTTTGGAAGAAGATTGGGGACCATTGGTATTATCAGGATTCACGCTAAACTTGGACATTTCTAAGTTCAGCGTGGAGGAGGCAGTGGCGTCTTTAGCGTGTTCCTTTGAATCCACGCTGAACTTGGCTTTTCCCAAGTTCAGCGTGGAGAAGGCAGCATGTGCTTCCCTGGGAGTTCTCAAATCCACGCTGAACTTGGCAGGAACGTGGAGGATGCAGAGGTTGCTGGAGATGGAATGTGCACTAATATATATCGTTGGAAAGTCCTGGAAGTTAGCTTTCAAATGCCGCTGGAATCACGTCAATTGGACCTTTGTATCTCAAGTTATTCCCATTTGAGTGCAAGGAGGTCAGGATTGACAGCATCATTCGCTATCTTCCTTTTCTGCTACAAAACTCCGTCAAATCCCTCCGAATGCTACCTGAAATAAATAGAATTGTGCACAACTTAAAGTAGCATCCATAGTGGCCAAAAGATATTTAAATTTTGATAAACTTAGCAATTCAAGTACAAATTCACAAGGAAAAGATAGATAAGATGCTCCCGCATCACTTTTCATCTAACAATCAACAAATATGTGATGTATGAATGCAAGTATCATGAGGTCTTTATAAGGTTGTAATGGGGTTGGGGCAAGGGTAGGATGAGTATATGGCTAAGTGGACTAAAGGATTGAATCTTTGATTAGCTGAAGTATCCAACTCAACCTATATCAATCAAATCACAATAATGCATCCTTGCTACCCATTACTTCTTTTCACGCACATATTCATGCCTTAGTTTTTATTCCAAACACATATGCATTTCTTATTCCAATTTTTTTTTCATTTCATTTTTTTCATCATCATTTTTTTTCTTTTTGTTTTTTATTCTTTTCTATTTCTTTTTCTTTTTTTTCTATGACAAATGCATATGGTTAAAGCAAATTGAAACATGAATGTGCACTCATTTTTTAAATTTTTCAATAATTACCCAAAACAAAATTTTTCTCTACCAATACTTTCCAAAATTTCTCCCACACTTAAATGACACATACTCCTCAACTTAAGCTAATCAAAGAAGCAATTCAAGGTAATTCATAGTTTTTCACTTAAGGTTGCAATGTGGTGATATTACAAACAATGGGGTTAAATAAGGCTCAAAGGGGTTAACAAAGGTAGATGCAAGGGTAGGTCCATATGGGTGAGTGAGTTTAATTCAAAAAATGGCCTCAATCAAGCTAAATGCACTTCAAAACATCAATCATTGAAAATAAAGAATCAAGCAAAACCAAGATTATAATCATAGAAGAGATATAACACACAATAAACAAAATTAATGGTTAAAATGTGTAACCACTCAATATAGCTCAAAAGCTCACAAGGTATTTGTTCTTTACTCTTCTATGTTCCATAAAGAGATCATTCAAGCAAGTTTGAAAATAATTTTCTCAATCAATTCAATAGAATTCCCCTGAAACAAAATTCTTGAAAAATCCTTGTTGTTTTTCACCAAAATTATTTCCTATATGTATGTATGTATGTTGTGATAGATGCAATTTTCAAAATTTTCCTAGT
Source organism: Arachis ipaensis (assembly GCF_000816755.2). NCBI lineage: Eukaryota > Viridiplantae > Streptophyta > Magnoliopsida > Fabales > Fabaceae > Arachis > Arachis ipaensis. The sequence goes on along the minus strand of NC_029792.2, from coordinate 107,825,139 downwards.
TCTTTTCCTAATTTTCAACAAGCAAAAATTAACATGAATAATTAGGACAAAATTGAACTAGGCACTATACTATTCACATCATCCAATCACACTTCTATCTATTTAAAATATATACTACGAAAAAAGATGCAAAAAATACAACATGCGATAACTATGGATGAACTAAGATGTATATATATACTAGAAGAAAATGCGATGCAACAATCAAAAACACTCCAAATATATACAAAAAACCTAATAAAAGAAACAAAAATAAAGTGCAAAGTGTTTGGGAAAAGAAAGTTTACACCCCCAAAATGACGAGTCCTTCCCCACACTTAAGCGTTGCACGGTCCTCCGTGCACAAACACAATCCGGGGGTTGTCTCTCAAGAGCTCCACTTTCGGTCGGTGGATGCGGGGGCTTGGGTTGTGTAGAAATCGCCAAGTCCAATTCATGCTCGGCATATCCCTCCTTGATGTCCTACTCCTCTACCGGCTCCTCGCCTTTATGTCTCATCCTCAAAAAGAATGGATAAAGTATAGTTAAGAATCATAGGGCAAGTAGCACAAAAAGGTAAAGGAGAGAGTAAATAAGCATCTAAGTGAGAAATTTTGCATAGTGGTGTGGTATGATGAAAATGATGAGCCATATGTGTATTCCAATTATGCACGCGGTTAGAATACACACAACGGTCAGTTAAAATGTCATTCATACCATCAAAAAGTAAGAATGAGTTCCTCAATTAAATTTCCTAAGATGCAATCAATGAGTAAGCATCAATTAAGCACATGAAAACTTAGGTAACAACAATCAATAGTGAATTGAATGTAGGAATTATTGGATATTGAAGTTGTGCAAATGAAAGAGAAAAATTGATATAATAGCACAACAAACAATAACCAATGTAATGATGAAACAAAAATTACTTATTCATCCTTAGGAAAAATCAAATAATCACATGGTTAAGGTGTTTGTTACAAAAAGTGACAAGTCTTGATGGGAATCAAGTCAAGTCAACTCAAACAAATGCAAAGCATTAACAAGAAACAAGGACCTCGTGATGTGATTATATTGACTTAAAAAAACTGATGAACAAGTAATTCAATTCAATTCACTAAATTTCATGTGCACTCCTAAAAGTTTCACCTAATATGCAACAAAATGTAAGTGTGTAAATCTAATTAGGTGATAGTAATTGAAGGTAAAGTACAAGTGCATTGATGAAATTCAATCAAGAAGCAATCCCATCAACATAAATCAAACACTTGCAACTTATTGAATCAACAAACAACTAAACAAAAACTAATATAATTACCAAAATAAAAATAAAACGCAAACAAAACAAAGTAGAGCAAGTAGAGAATAAGGTAAAAGGGAGAGAAGCGAGGGGTGAAAGGAAGAAGAAGAGAAGAAGTAGAGAGAATGGAAGAAGAGAAGTGTAGTGATGAGAAAATAGGGGCGTGCGTGCACACTGATATGTGTGCATACACACACTAGGCGGAAAAAGGAAGGTGTGCGAGTGCACACTCTATGCGAGCGCTCCTAGCAGAAGAGGAATCAAGACATGTGCGTGCGCACGGGGCTGTGCGCACGCACAGAAGGCCTTTTTTTTAAGGACATGGAAAGGATCATGTGTGCGCGCGCACACAGGTCTGTGCACGCGCACAGAGCAGAAAGGGGAGGGGTTCCCACGCATAGGGTTTACATGAGTAAGTAATTGATGCATAAATCCACTTCCGGGGCCCACTTGGTGTGTGTTTGGGCTGAGCTTAAGTGTAGCACGTGCAGAGGCCATTTGTGGAGTTGAACGCTAGTTTCTGTGCCAGTTTGGGCGTTCAACTCTGGTTTTGGATCCTTTTCTGGCGCTGGACGCCAGATTTGGGCAGAAGGCTGGCGTCGAACGCCAGTTTACGTCGTCAATTCTTGCCCAAAGTATGGACTATTATATATTTCTGGAAAGCCCTAGATGTCTACTTTCCAACGCAAGTGGAAGCGCACCATTTCGAGTTCTGTAGCTCCAGAAATTCCACTTTGAGTGAAGGGAGGTCAGAATCCAACAGCATCAGCAGTCCTTTTTCAACCTCTGAATCTGATTTCTGCTCAAGTCCCTTAATTTCAACCAGAAAATACCTGAAATCACAGAAAAACATACAAAATCATAGTAAAGTCCAGAAATGTGAATTTAACATAAAAACTAATGAAAACATCCCTAAAAGTAACTAGATCCTACTAAAAACATACTAAAAACAATGCCAAAAAGCGTATAAATTATCCGCTCATCACAACACCAAACTTAAATTGTTGCTTGTCCCCAAGCAACTAAAAATCAAATAGGATAAAAAGAAGAGAATATACTATAAATTCCAAACTATCAGTGAAATAGAGCTTCAATCATATGAGCGGGACTTATAGCTTTTTGCCTCTTGAGTAGTTTTGGCATCTCACTTTATCCATTGAAGTTTAGAATGATTGGCATCTATAGGAACTCAGAGTTAAAATAGTGTTATTGATTCTCTTAGTTTAGTATGTTGATTCTTGAACAAAGCTACTTTATGAGTCTTGGTCGTGGCCCTAAGCACTTTGTTTTCCAGTATTACCACCGGATACATAAATGCCACAGACACATAACTGGGTGAACCTTTTCAGATTGTGAATCAGCTTTGCTAAAGTCCCCGATTAGAGGTGTCCAGGGTTCTTAAGCACACTCTTTTTTTTCTTTGGACCTTGACTTTAACCGCTCAGTCTCAAGTTTTCACTTGACACCTTCACGCCACAAGCACATGGTTAGGGACAGCTTGGTTTAACGCTTAGGCCAGGATTTTATTCCTTTAGGCCCTCCTATCCACTGATGCTCAAAGCCTTGGGATCCTTTTTATTT
>NC_029792.2:107821118-107821676 GCF_000816755.2 Arachis ipaensis | reverse complement strand
GAAAAAATGCAAGATGCATATGCAATTGACACCAAACTTATAACATGACTCAAGACTCAAACAAGAAATAGGAAATATTTTTTATTTTTATGATTTTCTAATTTTTTTGTATTTTCTTTTAATTTAATTTTTTTTTGAAAATTATTTAGAAAAAAGAAAAATAAGGATTCAAAATTTTTAATATGAATTCCAGGAATCTTATGCTCTAAAGCTCCAATCAAAGGGTCAGGCATGGCTTAATAGCCAGCCAAGCTTTAGTATGTAACTCAGACATGACACGCCTGACATTCCTTACATTCAACAGCCAATTGGCTAAGAAAGATAAAGAAGCTCTTCTCTTGGGTATAAGGATTGAGACATGGCTTTACAGCCAGCCAGGCTTCAATCATGCTTCATGAAACACTAGAATTCATTCTTAAAAATTCTGAAGCCGTAGAATAATTTATTTTTGAAAACAAATTTTTTTTTTTCGAAAACAAGTGAGAAAATTTTGAAATATTTTTGAAAAATTTTTGAAAAGAAAACAAAAAGAAAATTACCTAATCTGAGCAACAAGAT
>NC_029792.2:107784200-107821002 GCF_000816755.2 Arachis ipaensis | reverse complement strand
ATCTGGCGTTGAACGCCAGTTTACTCGTCAATTCTTGGCCAAAGTATGGACTATTATATATTTCTGGAAAGCCCTGGATGTATACTTTCCAACGCAATTGGAAGCGCGCCATTTCGAGTTCTGTAGCTCCAGAAAATCCACTTTGAGTGCAGGGAGGTCAGAATCCAACAGCATCAGCAGTCCTTTTTCAACCTCTGAATCTGATTTCTGCTCAAGTCCCTTAATTTCAGCCAGAAAATACCTGAAATCACAGAAAAACACACAAACTCATAGTAAAGTCCAGAAATGTGAATTTAACATAAAAACTAATGAAAACATCCCTAAAAGTAACTAGATCCTACTAAAAACATACTAAAAACAATGCCAAAAAGCGTATAAATTATCCACTCATCAGGTACCAAGCCTTAGCTCAATCTAAACTCAACACCAAAACATGCAAGAACCCATAAATTCATGATCCTAAATCTCAAAATTAAACTAATTCTAAGCTAACCAAGCATAAAAAAAAAGCAAATAAGTCAAAATATATACAAAAAGAGAAGAGTTAGAACAATATTACCAAGCACTTTTATGTCTTTAAGTTAGACAATTGGGAGAGCCCTTGCTATAGTGGCTTGTGCTTGACTTTCCCACCAAATGCTTGAATCTCCAATGTCCTCCAGGATCCCAATCCTAACCATAAACGAAGACAACCAAAAAGCAAGCTATTTACATATTAACATATTTACAATAGCCACTAACTTTACACCATTGCAACTCCCCGGCAACGGCGCCAAATTTGACAATGGCCAAAATTATAGGTTAGGAAATTGATTATCAAAATGGAATTGGCGTTGTAAGTATAGTTCTAACCCAACAAATTGACCATCAATCAAATAATAAAGTCAATACAAAATAACCGAGAGTATTTAACTCCCGGGTCGTCTTTCCTAGGAGTTGCAATGAAATATACAATTATTGGCTATTAGAGGAGAGCATGGGGATTTGGGAATGAAATTAAGAGAGCAACGAAATGTAAATAGCAAGAATTGAAACAAGCATGCAAGGAATTAAATGGAAAGCAATTAAAGCAATGAAAATGGAAATTAAATGCTAAAAAAGGACTCTTGGCAAGAATTGGGAAATTTAGGTTTCTTATCCTAGTTATGGACCACAAACATGGCAATTGTGTGGAATCAATCCAAACTAGTCAATCCTCCTTGAGAATTAGTCAAAAGGTGTAATTGATCTCAATCCATAAGTCCTAGTCAACTCACTAATTACTTAGTGAAAGACTAGCGTCAATGGAAACCAAACCAATTAACTATGCTCACACAATACGGAATGGACATCCACAACTCAATTCCACCCAAACACCCAATTTTTCAACCAAGAGTGTGAAAACTAAACATGCAAGGAATTAAACATTAAAGCAATAAAAGTTAAAAGCAATTAAAGACTAGGAAAGGAAACTTTAAATGCAAGAAAATATCTTGGCAAGTAATTGAGAGCTAAGGCTACCTATCCTAGTCATTGACCACAAACACATGATGATTATGAAGAGTTAATCCTACTTAGTCAACCTTACATCGAAGATAAGTCAAATAGGCATAGTTAATTTCAATCCCTAAGTTCTATGTCAATGCTAAGGGGTCACATAGAGTCAAAGGAGACCAAATCATCTAACTACTCTAATATATCAAACAAGAATGGACATCAATGACTCAAGGATCACCAAAGTCAACAATTTCTAGCCAAGAGTGAAGAAAAACTAAGTGAAAACTAAGCCAAGCATTTTAGCAAACACTTGGTAAAATAAAATAATTGTAAACTGCATAGAAAATAAAAGCTAACTACCAAAAGCAAGAAAATCATAACAACAACTAAAGAAAGCATTAAATGAACATAAAACATAAATTGCATTAATTTAAAGTAAAATTAACAAAGAGTGTTCATAACATAAAAATCACTCCTCAACTTAAGCTAATCAAAGAAGCAATTCAAGGTAATTCATAGTTTTTCACTTAAGGTTGCAATGTGTTGATATTACAAACAATGGGGTTAAATAAGGCTCAAAGGGGTTAACAAAGGTAGATGCAAGGGTAGGTCCATACGGGTGAGTGAGTTTAATTCAAAAAAATGGCCTCAATCATGCTAAATGCACTTCAAAACATCAATCATTGGAAATAAAGAATCAAGTAAAACCAAGATTACAATCATAGAAGAGATATAACACACAATGAACAAAATTAGTGGTTAAAATGTGTAACCACTCAATATAGCTCAAAAGCTCACAAGGTATTTGTTCTTTACTCTTCTATGTTCCATAAAGAGATCATTCAAGCAAGTTTGAAAACAATTTTCTCAATAAATTCAATAGAATGCCCCTGAAACAAAATTCTTGAAAAATCCTTGTTGTTTTTCACCAAAATTATTTCCTATATGTATGTATGTATGTTGTGATAGATGCAATTTTCAAAATTTTCCTAGTTCTTTTCCTAATTTTCAACAAGCAAAAATTAACATGAATAATTAGGACAAAATTGAACTAGGCACTATACTATTCACATCATCCAATCACACTTCTATCTATTTAAAATATATACTACGAAAAAAGATGCAAAAAATACAACATGCGATAACTATGGATGAACTAAGATGTATATATATACTAGAAGAAAATGCGATGCAACAATCAAAAACACTCCAAATATATACAAAAAACCTAATAAAAGAAACAAAAATAAAGTGCAAAGTGTTTGGGAAAAGAAAGTTTACACCCCCAAAATGACAAGTCCTTCCCCACACTTAAGCGTTGCACGGTCCTCCGTGCACAAACACAATCCGGGGGTTGTCTCTCAAGAGCTCCACTTTCGGTCGGTGGATGCGGGGGCTTGGGTTGTGTAGAAATCGCCAAGTCCAATTCATGCTCAGCATATCCCTCCTTGATGTCCTACTCCTCTACCAGCTCCTCGCCTTTATGTCTCATCCTCAAAAAGAATGGATAAAGTATAGTTAAGAATCATAGGGCAAGTAGCACAAAAAGGTAAAGGAGAGAGTAAATAAGCATCTAAGTGAGAAATTTTGCATAGTGGTGTGGTATGACGAAAATGATGAGCCATGTGTGTATTCCAATTATGCACGCGGTTAGAATACACACAACGGTCAGTTAAAATGTCATTCATACCATCAAAAAGTAAGAATGAGTTCCTCAATTAAATGTCCTAAGATGCAATCAATGAGTAAGCATCAATTAAGCACATGAAAACTTAGGTAACAACAATCAATAGTGAATTGAATGTAGGAATTATTGGATATTGAAGTTGTGCAAATGAAAGAGAAAAATTGATATAATAGCACAACAAACAATAACCAATGTAATGATGAAACGAAAATTACTTATTCATCCTTAGGAAAAATCAAATAATCACATGGTTAAGGTGTTTGTTACAAAAAGTGACAAGTCTTGATGGGAATCAAGTCAAGTCAACTCAAACAAATGCAAAGCATTAACAAGAAACAAGGACCTCGTGATGTGATTATATTGACTTAAAAAAACAATGATGAACAAGCAATTCGATTCAATTCACTAAATTCATTATGCACTTATAAAAATTTCACCTAATACGCAACATGTAAATGTGCAAATCCAATTAGGTGTTAGTAACTTAAGGCAAAGTATAAGTGTATGGATAAAATTCAATCAAGCAATCCAATCAATATTAAGCAAACACTTGCAACTTATTTAATTAATAAACAACTAAAGCAACACTAGTATAATTGCTAAAAATGAAATACAAACAAAACAAAGTAAAGCAAGTAGAGAAGAGGGTAAAAGTAAGAGAAGAGAGAGGTGGAAGAAAGAAGAAGAGAGAAGAGAAGAAAAAGAAAAGAAGCATAAAAGTGAGAAAGCAGGGGCGTGCGTATGCACACTAGGAGAAAAAGGGAAGGTGTGCGAGCACACACTCTATGCGAGCGCTCCTGGTAGAAGAGGAATCAAGACGTGTTCATGCGCATGGGGCTGTGCGCACGCACAGAAGGCCTTTTTTTTTAAGGACATGGAAAGGATCATGTGTGCGCGCGCACACAGGTCTGTGCACGCGCACAGAGCAGAAAGGGGAGGGGTTCCCACGCACAGGCTGTGCCAACGCTCCCACCAGAGTGGTTGCAAGTTGGCGTGTGGACGCATAAGACTGTGGGGCCACACAGAGAGTGCGAAAAAGGGCATGTGTGCGTACGCACGCACAGGTCACAGAAAACAGAGGAATGTGCGCACACAAAGCGTGCTGGCGCTGCGAACAGTAGGCATAAAGGCTTGTGTGTGTACGCACAGGTGGGTGCGTACGCACAGGAAGTGAAAAATTGTTGTTGTGTGCGTGCGCACAAGGGTGTGCGCACGCACATGCCCTGTTTTTCCCAAAATATTTTCTTTAAAATCAAAGGTACCAAGCCTTAGCTCAATCTAAACTCAACACCAAAACATGCAAGAACCCATAAATTCATGATCCTAAATCTCAAAATTAAACTAATTCTAAGCTAACCAAGCATAAAAAAAAGCAAATAAGTCAAAATATATACAAAAAGAGAAGAGTTAGAACAATATTACCAAGCACTTTTATGTCTTTAAGTTAGACAATTGGGAGAGCCCTTGCTATAGTGGCTTGTGCTTGACTTTCCCCCCAAATGCTTGAATCTCCAATGTCCTCCAGGATCCCAATCCTAACCATAAACGAAGACAACCAAAAAGCAAGCTATTTACATATTAACATATTTACAATAGCCACTAACTTTACACCATTGCAACTCCCCGGCAACGGCGCCAAATTTGACAATGGCCAAAATTATAGGTTAGGAAATTGATTATCAAAATGGAATTGGCGTTGTAAGTATAGTTCTAACCCAATAAATTGACCATCAATCAAATAATAAAGTCAATACAAAATAACCGAGAGTATTTAACTCCCGGGTCGTCTTTCCTAGGAGTTGCAATGAAATATACAATTATTGGCTATTAGAGGAGAGCATGGGGATTTGGGAATGAAATTAAGAGAGCAACGAAATGTAAATTGCAAGAATTGAAACAAGCATGCAAGGAATTAAATGGAAAGCAATTAAAGCAATGAAAATGGAAATTAAATGCTAAAAAAGGACTCTTGGCAAGAATTGGAAAATTTAGGTTTCTTATCCTAGTTATGGACCACAAACATGGCAATTGTGTGGAATCAATCCAAACTAGTCAATCCTCCTTGAGAATTAGTCAAAAGGTGTAATTGATCTCAATCCATAAGTCCTAGTCAACTCAGTAATTACTTAGTGAAAGACTAGCGTCAATGGAAACCAAACCAATTAACTATGCTCACAAAATACGGAATGGACATCCACAACTCAATTCCACCCAAACACCCAATTTTTCAACCAAGAGTGTGAAAACTAAACATGCAAGGAATTAAACATTAAAGCAATAAAAGTTAAAAGCAATTAAAGACTAGGAAAGGAAACTTTAAATGCAAGAAAATATCTTGGCAAGTAATTGAGAGCTAAGGCTACCTATCCTAGTCATTGACCACAAACACATGATGATTATGAAGAGTTAATCCTACTTAGTCAACCTTACATTGAAGATAAGTCAAATAGGCATAGTTAATTTCAATCCCTAAGTCCTATGTCAATGCTAAGGGGTCACATAGAGTCAAAGGAGACCAAATCATCTAACTACTCTAATATATCAAACAAGAATGGACATCAATGACTCAAAGATCACCAAAGTCAACAATTTCAAGCCAAGAGTGAAGAAAAACTAAGTGAAAACTAAGCCAAGCATTTTAGCAAACACTTGGTAAAATAAAATAATTGTAAATTGCATAGAAAATAAAAGCTAACTACCAAAAACAAGAAAATCATAACAACAATTAAAGAAAGCATTAAATGAACATAAAACATAAATTGCATTAATTTAAAGTAAAATTAACAAAGAGTGTTCATAACATAAAAATGGCAAGATAAAGAAAATAACAAAATAAATGAAGAAGAAGAAGAAGAAAATAACAATAAATGACAAGGAAAAGTAAAGGAAAGCAAGAATTAAAAGTAGAAATTACAAGAAATTAAACTAAGAAACCCAAATTCTAAAGGGTAGGATGAGTATATGGCTAAGTGGACTAAAGGATTGAATCTTTGATTAGCTCAAGTATCCAACTCAACCTATATTAATCAAATCACAATAATGCATCCTTGCTACCCATTACTTCTTTTCACGCACACATTCATGCCTTAGTTTCTATTCCAAACACATATGCATTTCTTATTCCAATTTTTTTTTCCATTTCATTTTTTTCTTTTTATTTTTTTTCTTTTCTATTTCTTTTTCTTTTTTTCTATGACAAATACATATGTTTAAAGAAAATTGAAACATGAATGTGCACCCATTTTTCAAATTTTTCAATAATTACCTAAAATAAAATTTTTCTCTACGAATGCTTCCCAAAATTTTCCCCACACTTAAATGACACACACTCCTCAACCTTAGCTAATCAAAGAAGCAATTCAAGGTAATTCATAGTTTTTCGCTTAAGGTTGTAATGTGGTGATATTACAAATAATGGGGTTAAATAAGGCTCAAAGGGGTTAACAAAGGTAGATGCAAGGGTAGGTCCATACGGGTGAGTGAGTTTAATTCAAAAAAATGGCCTCAATCATGCTAAATGCACTTCAAAACATCAATCATTGGAAATAAAGAATCAAGTAAAACCAAGATTACAATCATAGAAGAGATATAACACACAATGAACAAAATTAGTGGTTAAAATGTGTAACCACTCAATATAGCTCAAAAGCTCACAAGGTATTTGTTCTTTACTCTTCTATGTTCCATAAAGAGATCATTCAAGCAAGTTTGAAAATAATTTTCTCAATCAATTCAATAGAATGCCCCTGAAACAAAATTCTTGAAAAATTCTTGTTGTTTTTTACCAAAATTATTTCCTATATGTATGTATGTATGTTGTGATGGATGCAATTTTCAAAATTTTCCTAGTTCTTTTTCTAATTTTCAACAAGAAAAAATTAACATGAACAATTAGGACAAAATTGAACTAGGCACTATACTATTCACATCATCCAATCACACTTCTATCTATTTAATATATATACTACGAATAAGATGCAAAAAATGTAACATGCAATAACTATGGATGAACTAAGATGTATATATATACTAGAAGAAAATGTGATGCAACAACAAAAAATACTCCAAATATATACAAGAAACCTAATAGAAGAAACAAAAATAAAGTGCAAAGTGTTTGGGAAAAGAAAGTTTACACCCCCAAAATGACGAGTCCTCCCCCACACTTAAGCGTTGCACGGTCCTCCGTGCACAAACACAATCCGGGGGTTATCTCTCAAGAGCTCCACTTTTGGTCGGTGGATGCGGAGGCTTGGGTTGTGTGGAAATCGCCAAGTCCAATTCATGCTCGGCATATCCCTCCTCGGTGTCCTCCTCCTCTACCGGCTCCTCGCCTTTATATCTCATCCTCAAAAAGAATGGATAAAGTATAGTTAAGAATCATAGGGCAAGTAGCACAAAAAGGTAAAGGAGAGAGTAAATAAGCATCTAATTGAGGAATTTTGCATAGTGGTATGGTATGATGAAAATGATGAGCCATGTGTGTATTCCAATTATGCACGCGGTTAGAATACACACAACGGCCGATTAAAACGTCATTCATACCATCAAAAAGTAAGAATGAGTTCCTCAATTAAATGTCCTAAGATGCAATCAATGAGTAAGCATCAATTAAGCACATGCAAACTTAGGTAACAACAATTAATAGTGAATTGAATGTAGAAATTATTGGATATTGAAGTTGTACAAATGAAAGAGAAAAATTGATATAATAGCACAACAAACAATAACCAATGCAATGATGAAACAAAAATTACTTATTCATCTTTAGGAAAAATCAAATAATCACATGGTTAAGGTGTTTGTTACAAAAAGTGATAAGTCTTGATGGGAATCAAGTCAAGTCAACTCAAATAAATGCAAAGCATTAACAAGAAACAAGGACCTCGTGATGTGATTATATTGACTTAAAAAAACCATGATGAACAAGAATTCGATTCAATTCACTAAATTCATTATGCACTTATAAAAATTTCACCTAATACGCAACATGTAAATGTGCAAATCAAATTAGGTGTTAGTAACTTAAGGCAAAGTATAAGTGTATGGATGAAATTCAATCAAGCAACCCAATCAATATTAAGAAAACACTTGCAACTCATTTAATTAATAAACAACTAAAGAAACACTAGTACAATTGCTAAAAATGAAATGCAAACAAAACAAAGTAAAGCAAGTAGAGAAGAGAGAGGTGGAAGAAAGAAGTAGAGAGAAGAGAAGAAAAAGAAAAGAAGCATAAAAGTGAGAAAGCAGGGGCATGCGTACACACAGGTACGTGTGCGTACGCACACTAGGAGAAAAGGGAAGGTGTGCGAGCACACACTCTATGCGAGCGCTCCTGGCAGAAGAGGAATCAAGACGTGTGCCTGCGCACGGGGCTGTGCACACGCACAGAAGGCCTTTTTCTTTTAAGGACATGGAAAGGATCATGTGTGCACGCGCACACAGGTCCGTGCGCGTGCACAGAGCAGAAGAGGGAGGGGTTCCCACGCACAGGCTGTGCCAACGCTCCCACCAGAGTGGTTGCAAGTTGGCGTGCAGACGCATAAGAGTGTGCGGCCGCACAGAGAGTGCGAAAAAGGGCATGTGTGTGTACGCACGAGTAGGTGCGCACGCACAGGTCGCAGAAAGCAGGGGAATGTGCGCACACAAAGCGTGCTGGTGCTGCGAACAGTGGGCATAAAGGCTTGTGTGCATACGCACAGGAAGTGAAAAATTATTGTTGTGTGCGTGTGCACAAGGGTGTGCGCACGCATATACCCTGTTTTTTCCAAAAAAATTTCTTTAAAATCAAAGGCACCAAGCCTTAGCTCAATCAAAACTCAACGCCAAAACATGCAAGAACCCATAAATTCATGATCCAAACCAAAATTAACTTACAAATCTCAAAATTAAACTAATTCTAAGCTAACCAGGCATAACAAAAAGCAAATAAGTCAAAATATATACAAAAAGAGAAGAGTTAGAACAATATTACCAAGCACTTTTATTTAATGTCGTTAAGTTAGACAATTGGGAGAGCCCTTGCTATGGTGGCTTGTGCTTGACTTTCCCACCAAATGCTTGAATCTCCAATGTCCTCCGGGATCCCAATCCTAACCATAAACGAAGACAACCAAAAAGCAAGCTATTTATATATTAACATATTTACAACAGCCACTAACTTTACACCATTGCAACTCCCCAGTAACGGCATCAAATTTGACAATGGCCAAAAGTATATGTTAGGAAATTGATTATCAAAATGGAATTGGCGTTGTAAGTATAGTCCTAACCCAACAAATTGACCATCAATCAAATAATAAAGTCAATACAAAATAACCGAGAGTATTTAACTCCCGGGTCGTCTTTCCTAGGAGTTGCAATGAAATGTACAATTATTGGCTATTAGAGGAGAGCATGGGGATTTGGGAATGAAAGCAAGAGAGCAAGAAAATGTAAATAGCAAGAATTTAAACAAGCATGCAAGGAATTAAATGGAAAGCAATTAAAGCAATGAAAATGGAAATTAAATGCTAAAAAAGGACTCTTGGCAACAATTGGGAAATTTAGGTTTCTTATCCTAGTTATGGACCACAAACATGGCAATTGTGTGGAATCAATCCAAACTAGTCAATCCTCCTTGAGAATTAGTCAAAAGGTGTAATTGATCTCAATCCATAAGTCTTAGTCAACTCACTAATTACTTAGTAAAAGACTAGCGTCAATGGAAACCAAACCAATTAACTATTCTCACACAATGCGGAATGGACATCCACAACTCAATTCCACCCAAACACCCAATTTTTCAACCAATAGTGTGAAAACTAAACATGCAAGGAATTAAACATTAAAGCAATAAAATTCAAAATCAATTAAAGACGAGGAAAGGAAACTTTAAATGCAAGAAAACATCTTGGCAAGTAATTGAGAGCTAAGGCTACCTATCCTAGTCATTGACCACAAACACATGATGATTATGAAGAGTTAATCCTACTTAGTCAACCTTACATCGAAGATAAGTCAAATAGGCATAGTTAATTTCAATCCCTAAGTCCTATCTCAACGCTAAGGGGTCACATAGAGTCAAGGGAGACCAAATCAACCAACTACTCTAATATATCAAATAAGAATGGACATCAATGACGCAAGGATCACCAAAGTCAACAATTTCAATCCAAGAGTGAAGAAAAACTAAGTGAAAACTAAGCCAAGCATTTTAGCAAACACTTGGTGTGCATGAAAATAAAATAATAATAAATTGCATAGAAAATAAAAGCTAACTACCAAAAGCAAGAAAATCATAACAACAACTAAAGAAAGCATTAAATGAACATAAAACATAAATTGCATTAATTTAAAGTAAAATTAAAAAAGAGTGTTCATAACATAAAAATGGCAAGCTAAAGAAATAACAAAAGAAATGAAGAAGAACAAAGATGCAATAACAATAAATGACAAGGAAAAGTAAAGGAAAGCAAGAATTAAAAGTAGAAATTACAAGAAATTAAACTAAGAAACCCTAATTCTAGAGAGAGGGGGAGCTTCTCTCTTTAGAAACTAAGAGAAAACATCATAAAAACTAAACCTAATTGCCCCCCTTCATTCCTCTTCACTTTGACCTTAAATAGCTTCAAAAAATGAGTTGGACTGGATTTTGGAGGCCCAAAAATCGCCCCCAACGATTTGCAATTAATGACCTACGTGCATGCATGCGTGCATACGCACGACCCACTGTGCATACGCACGGTTGCGCAGAATTCCCATCCTGCATACGCACGACATTTGGTGCGTACGCATCCTTGCACGAAGTCACCGTTGTGCGTATGCACGCATCACTGTGCGTACGCACCCTTGCTGCAACTTCCAAACTCCATTTTTTTTCATGATTTCTCCCCTTTTGGATGCTCTTTCTTCACTTCTTCAACCCAAACTTGCCTTAAAAATCTGAAATCACCTAACAAACACATCAAGGCACCAAATGGGATTAAGGTTAAATAAATATGACCAAATTAAGCACAAAAGAGCATGTTTTCACTTTCAAGCACAATTTAGGGAGAAATCTCAAAAGCATGCTATTTAGATGAATAAATGTGGGTTTATGTGATGAAGTCCACACAAATCAAACCAAAATATATCGTAAAATATGGACTCATCACAGGCCTTAATAAAAATATTAAACAGGGCCAATAAGAGGATTATGGTCATCAGCCGGAGAGGAGGTCGGATCAGCAGGAGAACTCGGAGGGGTCGGACGAATCTCTTTGAAAGGCACGACCTTGGGCTGACTTAAAGAACTCGGGGGGACTTCCGAGGAGGTAGCAACTTCTCAATGAGGAGATTCCACCCAACGTTGCCCAGCAGTTTTTAGCTCTGAGTCAGTAGGAGGCCGATGAGGAAAAATAATCTCTCCCTCAACCACAATTTTGTTAGGGTGAAGGGGAAACAAGTCAAGGTCGGGAGCAAGAACCCAAACCTGATTCTTCAACACTTCAAACACCTCCTCCGTCCCTTCAGCAACCGACTCCTTCAAATTTATATAACTCTTGGCGAGCTGCTCCAATTGCCTCTTCAGCTCCAGATTCTCCCTAAAGACTGTAGCCTAATTCTCTTGAGCCTTCTTCAATAACCCCTCAGCGAAAGCGCAAGAAGCGGCAGACTCTCTCTCCCTATCCCGAGCTTTGAAGAGCTCGGCCTCCAAACTCATTTTCTCCTCTTCCAACTCCTTCTCAGCCTCCCTAAGAGTGGCCACCTCAACCTGAAGGGCCTCCAAGGAATGCTGTGTAGCATTCAGAGGAGCCTTCTCAAACTTTTTAGGGAGGGTAGAGCACACTCCAGCAGTCCAAATCCCCTCTCGGATTAAGACTTTAAGGTGATTTTTTATAGAAGCATCATCCATGGCAATAAAGCTATAGGAAAGAATGTGCCTCTCGCAAAATTTCACCCCATCAAATCTAGTGCCATTAATACTAAGGACGCTAGATTTTGAAGTCTTCCTCTTTTTAGAGGTCGACTCCGAGAAGGGAGGGACTCGAGGAGTATGAAATAAAGAAGGAGCTGGAAGAGGGGGAGAAAGAGGAAGGTTTACCGACTTGTTCTGAGAGGAGGACATCTCTGAATCAGACTTAGTCAGAGAGGATGTATCTGACTTGCTGCTCTCCTGCAGTTGAGCAGCTCAGATACAGGCGTTTCTCTTCGCCTCCTGGACCTTCTGTTACGCATTAGATCCGCTTTTCATTTTTTCTACAAACAGAAATAAAAGGACATCAATAAACAAGTCAGAGAAATAAATAATTACCTACAAAAACAAAAAAAGAAAAAAGGGGAAGGCTACCTAGCTCAGTACGGACATAGCTCAGGGTAGACATTTTTTGGTATCGAGGTTTAGCGCCCGTCCCCAAGCCTCTTGGAAGAATTCGACTACAGCCTCTTTGACTTCATCCAAATCCATCAAATTATATTTTTCAACAGAGGCTGCCTCTATCCAGTATAGTGGGAAGCGAGGCTCATTATTCTCATTTTAGAAAAAAAGGGATGGTGACCCTCTATAGCTCGGACTTTGAAAAAGAAGTTCTTGAAATCATGGAAGGATTCGTCGAAAATAGAAAAGACTTTCCGACCTTGAATATCTTGGAAGGAAACTCATTGTTGCTTATTTTTATTAGAAGCAGCGCTGAAAGGAAAATATCCGTAAAGAAATCAAAAAACTAAGCTCGTGCTGACAAGCTAGTAGATTTTCATAAAACCCCAAGAATTTGGGTGCAGCTGGAAAGGAGCAACTCTACAGTAAGAAAGGACTTCAGTTTCAAAATCAGAAAAAGGAAATGTCACCCCAAGTCGGGTGAAAAGACAATCATACATAAAAATGAAAGGGGATTCAGAATCTACAACTCTGCCAAAGCAGACTCAGTCCTCTGGGTCAGGGGCAACTAACTCGTACTTCACATCATCCTTCCTAGAACTACAAAGCCTATGTTGCTTTCGAAACTCATCCACAAAACACATTATCTACTAAAGGAATTTCGCAAAGAACTGAGGCATCTACCCATCTCAACAAATCCTCAGGAACCCTCAAAGACATTTTGGAAACAGAGGGACGAGACATATAGGATGGTATACCTACATTGCACAAAAAAGAAAAAGAATCATCACAAACAAGTTCAAAACAGAGGTAGTTTCTTTAAAAGGGCAACCCAAGGCCACAAAGAAATAATCTCTTAAAGAAAAAACGAAGGTCCCTAATGCATACAACACTGAAATAACAATAAAGATACAAGCTACATAGAATCTCTCAAAAAACACCTAGTCCATCAAGCAGAGTTCACAAAAATAGTGGGAACACTGTAAAAAGTATAGCAGTAAGAGACTAATCTTTTCTTTGGAGAAGAACGAAGGGACGAGAGTTTTCAAAAGAGGAAAAGCGAACGTCTTGAGGCACCAAATCCTAGAAAAATGAAAGGGCCGGAGGAGAACAAAGAAAAGCGTGAAAGAAAGAAAGTTCACAGAGGAAGACGAAAAAGAAGAAAGAGAAAAAGGGGGAAAGGTATTTATAAGGCACTAGGGGCAAAACCATAAAAAAGTCCACTCATTTAAAGAGTGTGCCGTTACCAATGTAACTGCCCCCCCCCCCCACGTGTTAATGCGAAAAGCCAACGGACGCGACGGTTGGCAACCTGAAATCACGTCGATTTTTAATTCAAAATCACGTTGGTTCTCCGACTTGAAGGAAGATACCGACCTGAACATCTCCGACTTACTTTATACTTGAATCCGACTCGCAGCGAAGAGGCCGAACTCAAATAGGGGCACTGTTCATACCTTGGCCTAAAACATAAGCCAAGCCCAATAAGGTTAAAAGGCCCAACTACAAGGATGGCCTCTAACACTCACCTGACCTCCTATAGAGGTCGGATTCGAGGAAAGCGGGCCACTCATGCCTCCCTATGAAAGTAACTATTTCCCCGAATCTCTCCCCCACTTCTAGAAGACAGATCTCCGCAACCCTAAGATGAAGAGGCAGTTATCCACCATAAGAAATGGAACTACTTCAGCGGTGGTTATTGGCTCATCTCCTATAAATACCCTAACACATTCAAGTACATTTAAGTTCCAATACATAAAAACCTGCTAAAACCCTTGTTGACTTAGGCGTTAGAGTGTTTTGCAGGTACCACCCCTCACCTTCCCACAAAAAACTCGGACGACGGGCATAGGACGTGGGACAAGTCGAAACTCACTCCATTGAAGATTTGGGGCTCACTTACAAGCCCAAAAGGCAGCCCAGTTTTAGGTAACCCTCGAAACAACTATATTTTGTAATTTTTAATGTAAATATTTAATTTAAGTTTAAAAATAAAGTCTCTTTCGCTCTGAAAAATAAAAAGCCTAATAAACAAAAAAAAGACACATTTTATTTAATATACCTAAATATTAGCCTAATTCCTAAACCGTAATCCTATACGTGAATGTATAGTATTATCAATTATTCTCCACACACAAGTCATCTTTTGATACAAGACTATACAAGTCATTTATATTCACGCGCGCACGTTCTTCTTCTTTATTTTTATCTTTCGTTATCGATGTCACCAACACCACCTCCTCCTCCTCCTCCTCCTCCTTCTCTTCCTCCTTCTTTTTTCATTGAAATTTCTTCTCCTCTTTCTTTTTCCTCCTTCTCCTCCATCATCAGCGATCTCGTTGTTGAATATAATGAATAATTCAAGTTCAGATTGTCAATTGAATTAGAAAGAAATTGATTATTGTTTTGAATCTAATCAAGTGGCTGAAATGTGGTTTGATTCTAGTTAATTTTTTTGTTAGTAGTTTATGATTCTGTAGGTAAATAATATTTCATCTTTGATGTTTGAATTGAATGTAATGTAAAAGTTTTCCATTAAAGAAAATATTTTTCTGTATTTACAGCAAATTTGGGTATAAAACCAAGATATTTGGGTGTAACACGAAGATATTTGAGTGTATTGTTTAAGAATTTTTAGTGTATGTGTGCTGATAAGTTCTGCATAATTCCAAACTCTTCTTCTTCCTCCTCCTCATCTTCTGCTGGTTCTTCTTTTTTTTTTTTCATCATCATCACTATCATCTTCTTTTTTTTATTCATCTTTTTTTTCTTGTTTTATCTTCTCAAGTTTCTTTTTGTTTTACTCTCATAATAATAATAAAAACAAAAAAAAATCAAACAAAGAAAAAAAATACATAATGGTACAAAATTACTTGGAAGAGGATGAACTTACATTCATTCAACTAAAAGAAAGAAAGAACTAAGGAAAAAAAGAAGAAGAAAAAAATGTAGCATTAGAGGAAAAATTTTATGTATTTGCAACAAATTTGGGTGTAACACGATGATATTTGGGTGTAACACAAAGATATTCAAGTGTATTGTTTAAGAATTTTTGATGTATGTGTACTGATAAGTTCTGTATAATTCAAAACTCTTCCTTTTTCTCCTCCTCATCTTTTGTTGCTTCTTCTTCTTCTTCAGCTTCTTATTTCATATTCTCATAATTCTTCTTGGGAGGAAAAAATCAAACAAAGAAGAACAAAAATACATAATGTTGCAATAAATGACGATGAAGATGAAACATGGGAAGAAAAAGGAGGAGAAATATAAAGAAGAAGGAGAAGAAGAAGGAAGAGGAGGAGGAGGAGGAGGAGGAGGAGGAGGAACGTTGGATACAAAGAGGAATAACTTGATTTCATGCGCATGTGCATGTAAGTGACTTGTATGACTTGTATGCCAAAAAGACTTGTATGTATAGTAATACTCTAGCATTATATATTGATTACCAACTGTACAGTTGTAAATAATAATAATAAAAATTGCAAAATGTATGACTTAAAACCATGGTTCTGAAAATGGAATCAGACCAGCTAGTTGAACCGGACTGACTAAGAACCGACTCTACAAATAATTCGGTCCATCACTAAAAATCGCTCATAACAGAACTAGGAAGAAACTGTTGAACCGGTTGAAAATTGACCGGTTGAACTAGACCGGTAACCGATCGATTCGCCTAATGAGGCTCCATTTCGGGTAAAAAAAAAAGAACGCATTGTTGCTTTGAATGCTCTCTCCTCTCTTTTGTTCCTTTCATAGTTTCATTCCTTCACTCAAAGAAAAGAAAAAGTGAAAACCCTAGCTAGCCTCTACCGCCACCGAACGAAGTGACCCCTTGATGCATATTGAATCATGAGTTGTTTTGGTTGTCTATTTCATATAGAAGGTGAACAAACTATGCTCATTTTGAAGTGTTTTGTGCTTTACTTAAAGAATACTTTGATTGCCTTGAGTTTGTAAATTTTTGTAGGAATTGATGGAGAAAGAAGCAGCAAAGGCATCAACAGAGAATCAATCATTCAATACTTCTAGAGTAACAATTTAGAAGATCAAGAAGGAAGATTGTTAAGCATTGTTTTGAAGACAAACAAATGAAATGATGCAAGCTTTGAAGGCTTTCTTTCAAGCATTATGAATGGAGTCTCCAACTCTATTCAATAGGAGTCTTAAACACCACTCAATGGACCTTATTTTGGAGCATGAAGTTGGCACCTCCAAAGCCTATTTTATGAAGTCTTCAATGCCACTTTTTGGTCTCCAATTTAACACATGAAAGTGGCACCTCTAACGCTTCTATTTGCCAAGTCTCCAACGCCAAAAACAAAGCCTTCCAGCGAGCACCAAAGTGGCGTCTAAGACGCCATCCCTTCCTTCAATGTGTGGCGTCTAAGACGCCAGCTTCCTCACCAAAGAATGGGTGTTCCATACACCCCTTTTCTCATACAATATATGGTGTCCAAGACGCCACTTTTACACCTTCATTTTGGCATCCCCAATGCCAAGAAAGACCACCATCCAGGAGCTCCATTTGGTGCACAAGCAAGCATCCCCAACGCCATTTTTTGCCTTCATTGGGTGTCCCCAACGCCAACAAATTACCACCTCCATGGAGCTGAATTGTTGCCCATGCAAAGCGCCTCCAATGCCACCAAAGGGGAGCAAATAATGAAGCATCCTTCTCCACCAACGCCTTTGAAGGATCATGGCTACATGGCTTGAATTTCATGCCTTCAAACCCATGCAAGGCGTCCCAAAATAACCCTTGAGCACACTTCCTTAAGCCATGTTTTGAAGCCTCATCTTTTGGTTCATAAATTAAGCATAAAGCACGCTACATTGGGTGCTTAATTTGATGACATAACAAGTGCTCCTTGACTTTAGGGTTTTTGCCAGTAAAGAATTTTATAAAGACAGTCGTGTTGTAGGTATAGTTTCTAAACCAACAGAAATCCCTTCGTACAAACGTTTTGGTTGTCACAAGTAACAAACCCCTAAATAAATTGATAATCGAAGTATTTAAACCTCGGGTCGTCTTCTCAAGGAACTGCAGGGAAGCATGTTCTTATTATTGGTTATGAAGATTGTAAATTGGGGTTTTTAAGATAAGGAACAAGTAATTTAAATTGCAATTGAATTAAGTAAAAGACTGTAAAATAAATAAATAACTGTAAAATAAAATTTTGGCAAGGTATGAGAAATTAGAAGTCCTATCCTAGTTATCCTTATCAATGATGATGAAAATTGAACCTTAATTCCACTTAGTTAACCTTTGCTAGAGCAAGGGAAAGTCAAGTGACTAATTAGTTAGATCCTCAAATCCTAGTTAATCCCTAAGGAAAGATTGAGATTGTTGAAGTTCAATTCAATTAGCAAAGATAACGATTATCAGTCATGTTTGAGTTTGATAACTCCTGAGTTACTGATTTCTTAACCAAGACCAAAAAGGGAAAAAGTAAATCTACTGGAATAAAAATGTCTTCAGATTGGAAGCAACAGTAATGTAAATAAAAGAAATGATTGTAAACTGAAATACCTTAAATAACATTAATTCAAAAGAGTAATCTGTAACATAGAAGAATTCATAAATTAGATTGGGAAGATAAATAAAAAGGAATGTTGAACCTGATAAAAAGATAATCCTGAGAGCGAATAAAATCCTAAATCTAAATTCTAATCCTAAAGAGAGAGGAGAGAACCTCCCTCAAAACTACATATAAATCATGAAAAGTAACTAATTAGAGACTCCCTCTGAATGGATGCATTCTCCCACTTCATAGCCTCTGATCTGTGCCTTCTGAACTTGGAATTGGGCCAAAAAGGGCTTCAGAAATCGCTGGGAGCGTTTTCTGTATTTTTCTGGTGCGTGGCCTCTGTCACGCGGCCGCGTGGGTCACGCGGTCGCGTCACTTGGAGTTTTCCTTGTCGCGCGGTCGCGTCAGTCATGCGTTCGCATCATATGCGTTTCGCTTAAGGCGTGCGATCGCGTCAAGCACGTGGTCGCGTCGCTGCCTGTTTCTTCAAAAACTCAGTTTTATGCTTTCCTTCCAATTTTGTATGTTTCCTTTCCATCCTTTAAGTCATTCCTGCCTTAGAAGATCTGAAATTACTCAACACATGAATCACGGCATCGAATGGTAATAAAGGGAAATTAAAATAATTACTTTTACAGCATAGGAAACATGTTTTTCACATACATCACATAATAAGGAAGGGAAATTAAAACCATGCAATTAATATGAATAAGTGGGTGAAGGATTGAATAAATCACTCAAATTAGGCACAGAATATATCATAAAATATTATTCTTCTTTTTATCCTTACTTTCTATAACTTTGTTCTTCATCTAACCAATCAACAATTATAGAATATAGGCATACAAAAGTCATGAGGTCTTTAATTAAGGTTGTAATGGGGGCCAAGGTAAAGGTAAGAGTATATGTATAAGGCTAAGTGAGCTAATTAAGCGAATCCTTGATTAGTCTAAGATCTCACCTAACATACATAACTTTGTAAAGTAAAGCTTCTCTACCTATTTTTCCCATATTTTTCCACTTTTGATGTTACATGCTCATGCATTAGTTTTAATTTTGTCCCATGTGCATTGCTTTATTTTGCATTTGGGGAATTCTTTTGTATCCCCTTTATTCAAATACTGAAAAATAATTTTTTTTTGATGCACATGGTAATTCAATTATTTTGATTTCACATGAGCAGGATTCCCAAAAAATTTTTATTTTGAATTATTTTATTCTTTTCAACTTTATATCCTTTGTTTTTATCATCCATGTTCCCAATAGGTTTCCCACACTTAAACAATTACACACTTTCTATCTTAAGCTAACCAAGGATTCAACTTGGGATTTTTATTTTGTTTTTCTGCTTAAGGCTAGTAATGTGGTTTGTAGAATAAGATGGGATTTAAAGGCTCAATGGGGCTGACAAGGGTGATGAAAAAGGTAGGCTAATTTGGGATAAGTGAGCTAAAATCAAACAATGGCCTCAATCACTCTCTTGGTATGTATTTCTATTCTATAATCGGACATATAGATTAAAACAAAGTAAAGAACACCAGAATAAATAAGAAGGATAGAACACACAGGAATAAAAATTATGGTTTGAATGTAACCATACAATTAAGCTCAAAACTCACAGGCTGTATGTTTTCTAACTCAGAAATCATATATCAGTTATATATGTCATGCAAGTAAAAATCAAGAGTTTCCATTATTCTCAATGTAAAATTTATTTTGAGTGGCTTTAAAGTTTGTGTTTCTCCTTGATGAAATGTTGTTAACTAACTAACATGGAATGCTATATATACAAGGTGTGGGTTGTTTTTATTATGTTCAAGTCTCTAGTTTACTTCCTTTTTATATTTTCAAATTAAACTAAGTTATCTTATGCTAAAAAAAAGGGTAAACTATACTAATCAATCCACAATTTCTATAACTAATAAGTTGGAATTGCAACTAAACTAAATAGCTAAAATATAAACTAAGGTGCAACATGCAGAAATAGAGTCAAAATACATGAAAATAGCAGTGTATAAGTGCTGAGAAAATAACAATAAAAATAAAAGAAAAAAATACAGAAAAATAGCAAAATAAAATGAAAGAGTCTGTAGTGGTTCACCAAAAAATACGCCAGAGATGGCGACCTCCCCACACTTAAAATGAAGCATTGTCCTTGATGCTCACTCAAGTAGGGTGTAAAGGGGTGTCATCACTGGAAGGGTGGGTAGCTGGAGTCTCTGTGGTGGTGGTTGGAAGTTGTGGGTGGTTGTTGTGGAGAGAAGAGAGGAAGAAGAGGGGGCTGGAGGGGGCGCGAATGGGTAGGGTTTTGCGTGGCTGGGGGTATTAATTTGAATCCACGCGATCGCGTGCGGGACGCGGTCGCGTGGCTGGGGTGAAATGGGGGTCCACGCGATCGCGTGGGTGGCGCGATCGCATGGAATGGCTAAAAGAGTGAATGACGCGATCGCCTGAGGCATGCGATCGCGTCGCTGGAAATTGTGCTAAACACACAATTCCAGCGTCGTTTCAGCGCAACTCTCTGTCTCCTTTTGGGGTATTGTGTAATCCATGCGACGCGATCGTGTCGCTCACGCTCGCGTGGGCGTTTTGTGCAAAACGCACAATGCCCGCACGATTCCAGCCTAACTCTCTAGACGTTGGGGATTTACGCCGATCTCCAGATCACGCAGCCACGTGAATGACGCAGACGCGTGGGTAGTGTTTTTCGTAAGTGACGCGATCGCATGGGTGATGCGGTCGCGTCGCGCACCCTTTTTTTTTAATTTATATATAGGTATGCAAGTATGCAGTATGCAATGCGAATGAATAATATTCATGTTCAATTTGAAAAGGGAAATAAAAAAATAAAAATAAATAACACAAAATAAAGCTGAAAAAGAAATGACCATACCATGGTGGGTTGTCTCCCACCTAGCACTTTTAGTTAAAGTCCTTAAGTTGGACATTGGATGAGCTTCCTGTTATGGTGGCTTGCGCTTAAATTCATCCAGAAATCTCCACCAATGTTTGGAATACCAATAGCCTCCGGGGTCCCAAACTAGGCATGTGAAGCTTCTGAGCAGCTTCAAACATATTCTCAGGCTCCCGGGGTGACGAATGTCAGAATAGATTCCAGGATCCCAAACCTTGCTTTTAAATCCGCCTTCGTCTTGAGCTATATTTTTCCATCCGGGCGTTTTAGAAAGTAGATTTTCACCAAGGTTACTAAACGTTTTCCAAGATCCATTCGATAGATCATGATGCCAATCCGCACACTTCAAGTTGAAGCGTGGAACCTTATTGAACCTTGTGCACCAGCTCTGAGTACGAGCCATTTCCCTCTTACTCTTAAAGTCGCAGAGAGCTCTAAGCTGACCATCTGTTTCAAGCAAACCATATTCAAGCGGAAAAGTAAAGATAAATGTTAAGGATTGTACCCACTTGAAGCTTGTATTAGGTGGTAATGGCCTTGGGATAGGTGTTTCCAGTGGTTCTGTGAGTTCTACTCCCTTGTGCTCTTCTGTGAATTTCTTCACTTCCTTGCAAACTTCTTCAATTGCATCCATGTCCTTATCAAAGCCTTCTATGTCTTCCTCGTCACTTAAGTCATAAACGGGAGGTTGAGAGAAATCTACCTCCGCATCATCTTCGTATACACTCGGGGAAGATTCTGCGATCTCAGAGAATTCACTTGCTGGTGCAAGTTCATTACTGGGAAAACTTGACTTGAGATCATCATCATCAAGGAAACTTGCTTCTTGGATTATTCCGTCTAGTTCTTCATAAAAGACTTGCCTTGGGGGATGTGTACTATCCTCCTTAGCATTAATTGTAACGTCCTTGACAGAATTCTCCACAACTCTGGATTCCCATGGAGGCTCAGCGTCTCCTAGGTCTTCAACCAACTCTTCTTCTTGTGTAATGACAGCTTCCTCTACTTGTTCCAGTACGAAGTCATACTCTGTTCTGTCCACTGGAGTTTCTAGTATCTCCTTCATGCTATGCTCATCATTAGATTGTCTACACGGAGTTGTGGGAGGTCCTTGAATGTTCGAACGTCTAGAAGATAATTGACTTATTGCTTGCTCCAGTTGATAAAGGGTTGTTTGAAGTTGATCTACTGTTTCCTTGAGGCGAACCTCTGATTCTCGGGGTGCTGGATTTGGACGTGGTACATTGGGAAGTGGTGGTGTTTGGGAGTAATTGGATTGGAATCGGGGTAAATGAGGATCGTATGGTGGCGAATGGTGAAAAGAAGCTTGTGAGTGTGGTGGTTCGAAGTTATGTTAAGAGGATGGCCTATAAGCACAGGGTGGGACTTGTTGCTAGCTACAAGGTTATCCACCATGTCTATTTGCTTGGTATGCATTGTAAAATGGTCTTTGTCCATGATATCTTGGAGGGTGTTGTTGCCTAAAGGGTTGATCAGATCCTCTTGACTCCATCCATCTTTGATTGCTCTGACCTTGATGCATGTTCCTATTATAACTTTCACTCCTTTCAACAATATTAGAACCAAACTCGAAGCGAGAGGGGTGAGAATTCATAGTAGCTAATGGAAATAAAAAGGGGAAAATAAAGACAAATAAGCAAGTAAAAGGAAAATATTTACAATAACCAATAATAAGGCACATAATTGCAGTTCCCCGGCAACGGCGCCATTTTGACGTTAGGATTTTTGCCAATAAAGAATTTTATAAAGACAGTCGTGTTGTAGGTATAGTTTCTAAACCAACAGAAATCCCTTCGTACAAACGTTTTAGTTGTCACAAGTAACAAACTCCTAAATAAATTGATAACCGAAGTATTTAAACCTCGGGTCGTCTTCTCAAGGAACTGCAGGGAAGTATGTTCTTATTATTGGTTATGAAGATTGTAAATTGGGGTTTTTAAGATGAGGAACAAGTAATTTAAATTGCAATTGAATTAAGTAAAAGACTGTAAAATAAATAAATAACTGTAAAACAAACTTTTGGCAAGGTATGAGAAATTAGAAGTCCTATCCTAGTTATCCTTATCAATGATGATGAAAATTGAACCTTAATTCTACTTAGTTAACCTTTGCTAGAGCAAGGGAAAGTCAAGTGACTAATTAGTTAGATCCTCAAATCCTAGTTAATCCCTAAGGAAAGATTGGGATTGTTGAAGTTCAATTCAATTAGCAAAGATAACGATTATCAGTCATGTTTGAGTTTGATAACTCCTGAGTTACTGATTTCTTAACCAAGACCAAAAAGGGAAAAAGTAAATCTACCGGAATAAAAATGTCTTCAGATTGGAAGCAATAGTAATGTAAATAAAAGAAACGATTGTAAACTGAAATACCTCAAATAACATTAATTCAAAAGAGTAATCTGTAACATAGAAGAATTCATAAATTAGATTAGGAAGATAAATAAAAAGGAATGTTGAACTTGATAAAAAGATAATCCTGAGAGCGAATAAAATCCTAAATCTAAATCCTAATCCTAAAGAGAGAGGAGAGAACCTCCCCCAAAACTATATCTAAATCATGAAAAGTAACTAATTGGAGACTCCCTTCTGAATGGATGCATTCCCCCACTTCATAACCTCTGATCTGTGCCTTCTGGACTTGGAATTGGGCCAAAAAGGGCTTCAGAAATCGCTGGGAGCATTTTCTGTATTTTTCTGGTGCGTGGCCTCTGTCACGCGGCCGCGTGGGTCACGCGGTCGCGTCACTTGGAGTTTTCCTTGTCGCGCGGTCGCGTCAGTCATGCGTTCGCATCATATGCGTTTCGCTTAAGGCGCGCGATCGCGTCAAGCACGTGGTTGCGTCGATGTTGATTCGCGCTGGCATGCGGCCGCGTCGTCCATGCGATCGCGTCGCTGCCTGTTTCTTCAAAAAACTCTATTTTATGCTTTCCTTCCAATTTTGTATGTTTTCTTTCCATCCTTTAAGTCATTCCTGCCTTAGAAGATCTAAAATTACTCAACACACGAATCACGGCATCGAATGGTAATAAAAGGAAATTAAAATAATTACTTTTAAAGCATAGGAAACATGTTTTCACATACATCACATAATAAGGAAGGGAAAGTAAAACCATGCAATTAATATGAATAAGTGGGTGAAGGATTGAATAAATCACTCAAATTAGGCACATAATATATCATAAAATATGATTTTATCACTCCTCAAGCCCACTTCATGAAGCCCACAACCATCACAACAATTGACAAGGCTCGTGACTTAAATGAAGCAAGGAAAATTACTAGTGAATAAGTTAGTTTAAATTTGCATTTTCTTGTAATTTGAATTTATAATTTAGGATAGGTTATAAATAGAGGTTGAGAAAGCCTCAAAAGAAAAATATTTGGGGAGGGAGTCTTCGGACTCTCTTTCTCTCTTCTCATATTTCACTTTCCTTCATACCCAAATTGTAATTCTTGAATTATGAGTAACTATTTCTTTTTTTTATTGGGGAAAATTTCTATTGAATTTAATGGGTCAATTGTGATTTAATCTTCATCTTTAATTCATCTTTCATTTGCTTCTTTAGAAAAGATCCTCGTTCTTCACTTCAAGAGATTTGAATCTCTTGGGAAAGAATTTGAATCTAACTTGAATTCTATGAGAACTTAAAAAAAGGATTGTAGGAATTGAGCTTGAAGATCTTTCTCCCAATTCTTACAATTCTAGATTTGGAATTGATACGTGACATTTAATCAACTAATATCTAGATTCATGGAATTGTGTGGCTCTAAATCATAGAACATACTTCATCTCTTTTCATGAGAAATTAGATCAAGGAATTGACAATTGATCAAGTTAAGAGGGATTGAATTACCAAGGAATTGTGATTCAATCACTTATGATTTGCCAAGAGATCAATGATTGCATGATTGAAGTTGAGATAAAAACTAATTGATCCAAAAAATTCAATATCTCTGAACCATAATGATCCGCCCTTACTCTCTTATTCCCCTCCTTTATTAATTGCTTTCAATTAATGTGAATTTATGTTAATTTATTTATATTCTTGCAATTTACTATTCTTACAATTTATATTCCTAGTATTTACATTCATGAATTATAATTTCTAGTCATTTACATTTCCATTCTTTATATTCAAGTCATTTATTGCTTTTATTTAATTCTTGCTCAAGTCATTTAAATTTCATGTTTCTATTATCAATTATTCATCATCAAATTGTGAATTGTCTAACTAGAATGCTCAATCAATCATTACTTGCTTAATTCCTTAATCTTCGTGGGAACGATAACCCACTCACCGTGGTATTACTTGACGCGATCCGGTGCACTTGCCGATAGTTTTGTGAAAATTTCGTATCACCCACTGCCGCCGTCTGTGGCTGTCCGAGGAGCCTCTCCTCATACTGTCGGCATTATCCAAGTCAAAACCCCTTCTTCTTCCTCGACGGAGCCTATCCTCCATCGTCTTCATTCTGCTCGTGGTCGTCTTGTTGCCGTCATTTTATCGCTCTCAACTGTTGTCTGTCGTCTTGCTCTCTGTCGCGTTCAACCCCGCTCGAAGGTCAGTATCATGCTCACTTGTTCTTCGGTTTTTGTTTTATTCTCTGTTGTCAAATCATTGAATGATTACAGTGGTTTTGTGTTTTTATTGAAATCATTGATTTGCTCTGATTTTGGTGTGATGCTATGTTGTTTTTTTATTTTTTATTGAATGATTATTTGATTTCTAGGTTCTGGCTCTGTTGTTCTATTGCTGCTTTGTGTTTTTCTTTTTATTCTCTGTTCTAATTTCTGAAGGTGAAATCATGGATAAGATTATATGGATTTTTTATTTTTGTTGAAATTCTGGCTCTGCTATTTTTGAATTTTTGCTGATAATTTATTGATTTTATGGTTTTTGTTTATTTTTTTATTTGTTGTGAATTTGTTTAGTTTGTGGGTGATGAAATCCTCGTGAGTATGTGTGTGTGTGTGTGTGTGTGTGTGTGTATTTAAATGAAAGAATTAGTAAACGAGAAACCTGAAAAGGAATAAAATAAAATCATGAATGAAAAACAATCTCGTATATAGATAACAGACGAAAGGTAAAACACATTTCGGAAAGCGAAGAATAAGATAAGGACAAGATGTGTGTGTGTGTGTGTGTGTGTGTGTGTGTGTGTGTGAAGTAAATAGCCACTAGTCACGACCTGCGAAGTTTAGGCCAGCTAGGTATATATATAGATAGATAGATAACATAAGTAAATAGCCACTAGTCGCGACCTGCGAAGTTTAGGCTGGCTAGGGTACAAAATTTAAAACTAGTTTGACAACAGTACTTTCTATCTCTCTCAAAGATACATCATCGCCTTTATAGGCAAGTTGCAAAATAAACATTTACGTACATCATATTGAAGGTTTTTCAAAATAAACAGGAGAGATTCTAAAAGTACAAAACAGAATCAAATAAACTTTGCCGCCTTCCAGACGAATCCAGCTCACTGCTGAGCACCAGGGCCTACATCTGAAAAATAGAGAATATATACGGAATGAGAACCCCTGACCCATCGGTTTCCAGTACGGTAAAGGTGCCAAATAAATACAATGCACTATAACATAAATTCACTAAGCATCTTAACTTCTTACCTCGTCATCTATATCCTAAGTTCTCACTAATCCATAACTTGGCAACTATCATAGGGGATTCTAATTCTAACTGAATATCCTTCATACTTTCACTTCCTTCCAATAGAATAATCCAAGACCCGAATCATCCCTCAAGTAATTCAACTTTTATACAAACACAAACAACATAGACAAGTAAATCAAGTAAGACAATTAGCAAATAATCATGAAACATGTACAATTAGGCAAATCAAAGCAATTAAGCAAACCCAAACAATTCAAACATATGCATATGATGTATGTCTATCCTACTGGCCGTGAGCTCACGTGTCGGTTAAATCGCTAGAACTCGATACATCCGGTAGCTAACCCGGATATGGTCTCTAGGTTGCGCATCCCCAGGAGGAACTTTAACAAAGGAGAGTGCCTTTCCACCTTCCCCTAGAGGTATCACGAAGGAGAGTGCCTTTCCACATCGAAGGAGTGTGCCTTTCCACCTTGTAACCAGAAAAGAATGTGGGGGAAAACAATATGAAGGAGCATGCCTTTCCACCTTCCCCACATCCACATCATGACAAAAGAGGGAATCCTCTGTCCTCAACTTGCCATCCGATAAGATTTTCAAGTTAACACGCAAGCGGGATCACACCCAGACCTTGCCACCTCGGCCATTACGACCATACTCGGTCATTGCCAATTTCAATATTTACCTCTTAATACGGTCACATCACAAATCAAATCTTATCATTCTCAAACTCTATCATTAATCATACATCATCATCAATTCTGCACTTCCTCAACCACAATTTATCACCTAAATCTTTCTTCACTTCCAAGCTACCTCACTTTTCCTAACTTTACCTCATCATTAAGCATACAACTAAGGTTTAGGAGCTAAAAGAGTAAAAATAGAGGTTTAGAGGTTTGAAATTAGGTTTTGAAACATAAAATTTACTTTGCTGAAAACAGGGGGTCACGCGTACGCGTGGGTGCGCTTTTCCTTGCTCGCATACGCATTCACCCTGGTCGTGTACGCGAGATGCCAAACTCAAATGGGTTGGTCGCGTATGCGAGTTCTGCAAAATGGGTGAAAATGCTAAGT
Source organism: Arachis ipaensis (assembly GCF_000816755.2). Lineage (NCBI taxonomy): Eukaryota > Viridiplantae > Streptophyta > Magnoliopsida > Fabales > Fabaceae > Arachis > Arachis ipaensis. The sequence goes on along the minus strand of NC_029792.2, from coordinate 107,793,327 downwards.
GTTGCAGAATTTCAATTTTTCACACCGAACTTCCGACCTGTATAACTTTCTCGTTTTGAAATATTTTTCATCCGTTCTTTGAACATCATAAACTTCACGGATCCAATTTTGATATGAAACAAATTTGAAAGGATTTGGGATCCGGAAGCCAAGTTATGGCTCACCAAAGTTCGGCCAAAAATTAGATTTTCACAAAATTTATCAAACCTCTATTTTCACCAATCTCATATCTCAATACCAAAACTCTAAGTGTTTTGACAATATCTAATCATACCAATTTACATTTCAATGCCTAATTCATTTTATAATACCCCAATATACCACTCCAAAAAGACTAACATTTCCAACTCACAATTAAATCAACTCAACTTCAAAGTTCATACTCAATTCACAATCATATACTCAACTATCATCTTCATAGTTCATCATTATCAAAATTTCATTCCATATCACACATAATCACACGATACAAAAATCACTTACCTTTTTTACCTTTTTTGGCCTCCGGCCCAATTTCACAGCCTCCGGCCCAACATTTATCAATTCAATATATATATACATATTACTCATAATGCACAATTATTATCCAATCTCAATATCATCTATACCAACATCAACTCATAAATACCATATCAATTCCCTCCATACTAATATCAATCGTATCCATACATTCACTACACATATCAATACATTTAAATACACTATTCAAGCTTATCCCTAGGAGCATCTAACCTAGGAATTCACATCACACCACACGGTACTTAAATAAAACTTAAATCCTACCTTAGTCGATTCCTCGTAAAACCCAAAGACACTTAAAGGTCAATGTTCCTCAAGAGTCCACAGTCCCAAAGCCTCTCTGAACAGAATTTTCAGCCACCAAGGTCCAACAATCAAGCTCCCAACATCATCAGTATACTCTAATTCAATATTATTCAATCTAATTCCACAACATAACACTATAATCAATATTCAAACTTTCTAATTCACTAATCAACAAGAGGTTTGAGGTTCTTACCTTGCCCGTGTCTCAAATGAACAAAAACCCGCTAATTTTCGCGAGCCAATTCAAACTTAATGGGCTTTGTAGAGAATTTTAAAACGAACACGTGACCGTTGACGGCTCGTCAATCGGAGCTCCGGATCAAAAGATATGGAAGATTGAAGTTGGACAAAAGTTTGGAGCTCTCTCTCCCTTTCCCCTTTGCTTCAACTAGGGGTGTCAAAAATCCCCAAGAGATGAGGATCCCCGCGGGGACCAACCCGAATGGGGCCCTGATGGCGGAAAATTCTTCATGTGGGGATGGGGATGGGGGACAAAATTTTCACGAAGCAGGAGCAGGGACCCGAGCAGGGATCCCCGTCCCGTCCCCGTATTCCCCACAGTCCCCGAATATATTAAATTACTTAAACATCCTTAGTAATTTAAACGTCTCGTCCCCGTATTCCCCACAGGGCATTTTGGCCAGTTTCACTGACCTTTTCTTTACTGTTTTTAAGGTAGTTTTATGCATTTTCTTAGAAAATAAGCTACTTTTTGGTAGATATTCACTTACATCTTGATTCAAGCATACATTGTGCACTTTACATGATTTCATGAGAATTTTACATGAATTATATGACAAATTGGATGATGCATAACTCATGACTTGGACTAGAACTTTGATGCACTTTATTGCTTGATTTCAGGACAAAGGAAGCAAGGAAGAACCACGTTAGCAGCCACGTTAGTCTAACTAATGTGACCACTAACGTGGAATGGGAGCTAGCTTGCAACGTTAATGAGAAAAGTAATCGCCAATAACGCCCTCGAAGCCATCATAACCCACGTTAAGAGTCACGTTAACTAAGTTAACGTGAACTCTAACGTGGAAGAAAGAAAATGGAGCCAACGTTAGTGACACTTACCTTTATGTATTTTACTTTTTCTGAACTTCTAGTTTTACTTTCATCATGTATTCTCCATCTTTTTTTTCATTTTCCAGAGCTATGAACAACTAAACCCCTTTCATTGGGTTAGGGAGCTCTGTTGTAATTTGATGAATCAATATTAGTTTTCATTCTCCTTCTTCTATCTTTTCTCTTGATTTTACTAGAAAGCTTTCGATCTTCATCCAATTGGGTAGTTATCTTGGAAAAGAAGCTATTCATACTTGGATCTCTTCTGAACCTTGAAAGAGGAATGAAGAGATCATGCTAGAAATGCTTTCTCATGCTAGACCAAATTGGGTTTGGATGGATATGTGACTATAATCCTACCAACACTTGATTTGGGAAATGCATGTGGTATAATCAGTGACCATACTTCATCTCTTCTCATGAGCAATTGACCAAGGAATTGGCTATTGATCAAGATTTGAGAGATTGAATTACCAAGAAATTGGAATTCGATCACTTAAGATTGCCAAGGAGATCAATGAATGCATTGATTGAGGAAGAGATGAAAATGAACTTGATCTGGAGAATGCAACATCTTCTGAGCCCAATGAACTCCCCATTTCTGATCTTATCCATTCTCTTTAATTTCTGCCATTTACTTTTATGAGCAGTTACCCCATTCCCGTTTAAGATTCTGCAATTTACTTTCTGCCATTTACATTCAGCTCTTTATTTCTAGCATTTAATGTTTCTGCTATTTACTTTCCCGCCATTTAATTTTCTGCAAATCTCAAATCAAATTCTGGTTCGCTCAACTAGAACATTCCTCTAATTAAAGTTGCTTGATCAATCAATCTCTGTGGGATTCGACCTTACTCTATTGTGAGTTTTTACTTGACGACAAATTCGGTACACTTGCCGAAGAAAATTTGTTGAGAGACAAGTTTTGTGCGTATCAAGTTTATGGCGCCGTTGCCGGGGATTGATTTTGTATCAACAATGATTAAGTTGGAGGATCACTATTTTGAGCATTTGTTATTCTGTTGATTTAAATTTCTGTTTGAGCACTTTACTTTCGGTTTCAGTTGTTTTGTATTCCCATCCCTTTAACCCCTGTATTTCTGTTGTTTACACTCTGTTTCACTCACCCACTAACTGTTTGATATATTGCATCACTCACACTAACAGCAATTTTTTTTAGAATAGTTTCTGGATCTATTTCCTTGCTTGTACCTTGTTGGTTGCATGACAGGGAGGAGAAGCGGGGCTTCAACTTCCTTTGATTCTGAACCAGAGAGGACCTTCCTTAGATTAAGGAGGGAAGCAAGAGGAAAAAGAATAGTTGGTGCTGAGGAAGAGGAGGAATACTTTGAACCAAACATGGAAGAGAATATAGAAAACCATCATGAAGAAGAAGCTCACAACCATGGCAGATAAGGTCTAGCAAATCATGCTGGGCAAGAGAGAAGAGTTCTAGGCTCCTACATCAACCCAAACCCAGGAAACTGTGGGAGTAGCATTCAAAAGCCAACCATACATGCCAACAACTTTGAACTAAAACCACAGCTCATCACCCTTGTTCAGAACAACTGTTCATTCGGAGGAGGCGTCCAAGAAGACCCCAATCAACATCTAACCACCTTCCTGAGGATATGCGATACTGTGAAGTCTAATGGTGTTCATCCTGACACCTATAGACTACTTTTGTTCCCTTTCTCACTCAAGGATAAGGCATCTAAATGGCTGGAATCCTTCCCTAAGGAGAGTTTGACAACCTGGGAAGATGTGGTGAACAAATTTTTAGCCAGATTTTATCCTCCTCAAAGAATCAACAGGCTGAGAGCTGAGGTTCAAATTTTCAGGCAGCAGGATGGTGAGACTCTATATGAAGCATGGGAGAGGTTTAAGGACCTAACAAGGAGGTGTCCACCAGATATGTTCAATGAATGGGTGCAGCTACACATTTTCTATGAAGGCCTTTCTTATGAATCAAAGAAAGCAGTAGACCACTCATCCGAGGGATCTCTGAACAAGAAGAAGACCATTGAGGAGGCCATAGATGTCATTGAAACTGTAGCAGAGAATGACTACTTCTATGCCTCCGAAAGAGGGAACACTAGAGGAGTGATGGAGCTAAACAATGTAGATGCTCTGCTTGCCCAAAACATTCTCATAACCAAGCAATTAGCTGACCTCACCAAGAAGATGGAGAGGAACCAAGTAGCAGCAATCACCACCTCATCAACAACCCAAGAGGGAGTGAATGCAGAGGCAGAGAGTGAGCAGGAGCAAGCCAACTACATTGGGAATTCACCTAGACAAAATTATGACCCATACTCCAAGACCTACAACCCTGGTTGGAGGAATCACCCAAACTTTGGGTGGGGGAATCAAAAAGATCAAGGCCAAGATCAGAGACGTCACAACCCCAACAACAATGCAGCCCACCAACAATTCACACACAGAACATATCAACACCACCATAACAACACCTCTCCACACCCATATCAAAACCAAAATAACACTCCTCATCCTTCTACCTCCAATCCCAAACTACCATCATCTGATGACAAACTTTCAAGGATTGAAAACCTACTTGAAGGCATATGCAAGGAGATTCAAGACAACAAGGTGTTCAAGGAGGAAGTGCGAGCAAATTTTAAGAACCAGGGAGACACCATCAAGAGGTTGGAATCTCAAGTGGGGTATCTCTTTGAGCAGATTCCCAAACCTACAGATGGATTCCTAAGTGACACAGAGAAAAATCCGAGAGGTGAAACAAAGAAAGTAAGATGGGAAGATTGCAAGATGGTCACTATAAGTGGTAAGGAGACTGAGGACAAGCCAAACAAGCCGTCAGAACAACCTGGAGATACCTCAGCAGAGAAGAAGGAAAAAGATCACCAAGAACCAAAAATCTCACAACAGGAGCTGCTGAGACTCTATGCACCCTTTCCCCAACTACTCAATGGTGCTGTGGAGAAGAGAATATACTCAAGATTTCTTGACTTGTTTGCATCTCTGCATGCAAACATACCATTCATCAAGACCATCCAACAAATGCCATGATGAACAACTCAGCTTTAATGTCTTCAAACTCTCACAAGAAACAGATCAAGAGAATAAGGAACCAAGGAAGAATCACAGTGAGATACTGAAGGAAGAAACAAGCATTGAAGCACAACCAGCACATCTGGGAACTCCCTTGATTGATAAACAAGGCAAACAGCAATTGCCACAGCTCAAAGAAAATCAGGAGGAACCCAAACCACCAGAATCATATGAGACTAGTAACCACATTTCCTTAGAGGAGGAGGTCACAAAGAGTAAGACAACATCACAAGGAACAAAGAAGAAGGTACTAAGGAGGTGGAGGAACAAGAAGATCCCTACCGAGGACTTCTCTCCAGGGGATAAAGTGATCTCAGCTTACTTCCCAGATATCCCCCCTGATCTCCCCACTGTACCATCTCAGTTACCTAAGGTCTTCACTATCAACAGAGTTCTCTCCTTGGAACATGTAGAGATCATTGATACAACCACTGGATATAGGTCTACTGCCAGAGCAGAAGACTTGAAGCATTATCAACCTCCCTGATGAAGGAGAAACGTCAAGCTAGTGACGCTAAAGAAGCGCTTCATGGGAGGCAACCCATATTTTATATGCTTTTAGAAAATAGTGAATAAGTTAATATTCATGAATTTCAACCCAAACTTGACAAACACTTGGTGAAATTCTTATTAGGCAGTATATAGTGAAGAATAAGTTTGGTGTTCAAAGCATGCCGAGAGATGCATGAATGCAAACCAGAGCATGCTAATCTTGGAGCCTTGAACAAAACTTTTTCATCACAGTGCTACAAACTAAGTTTGGTGTCACCCAAGGTGCCACCAATGTGCATATAAGGACACACAGTTAGTTAGTTAGTTGGTGTTCATGAATAAACAATCTAGTTCTTTTTCTTTATTATTCTAGCCATAAAAGTTTAATTTCTCAATGATATTAATTTTTCTTATTTTATTTTTATAGGAAAAGAGAAAGGAGCATTGAAGGGGATTGATTGGACAATTAAATGAGGAAGGTTCGGATAACACAGAAGGAGAATATTTCACACGTGTCTCAAGGGGGAATGCATTGGGAATGGTTGCCATGCAACATTGGAAGAAGAACAAACTTGAAAACTGAACCAACCCCATCATAAAGTTGGTAATCCTTGTGCTTATTCCATACAAAACCCCATCAATTCATCATACACCAACCCCATCAATCCACACCTTTCATCTCCTCCTCACTTCCCTATATAAGTGAATCCTACTCCGTACTTCCCCTTCACACCCAAAGTGCTATTTCTCACACTTCACACCTTTGGCATCCAAATTCCTTCATCACACCTTGTCCTAACCAACCAAATTCCTCATCTATCCGTACCTTCCACTCTCTTCACGCAGCAACACAAATTCATGGCAGCATCAAGCTCCAAGAGGCAAAAGAGGAAGGAACCAATGGAGAGCATCCTTTTTGATGAGAAGAGATTCAAAACTGCGTTCCATGAGCTCGAATTTGAACGGATAAAGCTCAAGAAGATACTGCCTGAGTTAACATTCCAAATTGACGAGGATGAGTGCCTACAGATTCGAGAGAAAATTGAACAAAGAGGGTGGCAAAGGCTCACGAACCCAGAAGGGAAGATCAATGCAAACCTCATCAAAGAGTTCTATGCAAACGTGGTTAGAGAAGATAAAACCAAAGCCCCAACCTTCAAAAGCTATGTAAGAGGAAAAGAGGTGGACTTCAGTCCAAATGCTATAACAAGAGTCCTTCAGCTGAAATCACCACATTTTGATGAGCTTAGTTATCATGCAAGGATAAGTAAGAGCCCTGACAATGATGAACTCGAAGAAATAGTGACTGAATATGTGTCATAGGAGCTGACTGGGAAAGGTATGCAGATAAGAGACCCCGGTTCATCAAGAGAGGAGACCTTAGCCCAAAAGCCAAGGGATGGTTTGAACTGGTGAGGAGGTCTATCCTCCCAGCTGCAAATAATTCAGAGGTCAATATTAATCGAGCGACTATGGTACATTACCTAGTACAGGGTAGAGAAATCAATGTGCATGAACTCATAGCTGAGGGCATTCAAGAGTCAGCTGAAAAGGTTGATTCAGGTGCCAGGCTTTGGTACCCCAGCACCATTCTCAGATTGTGCACAAAAGCCAAGGTAGTCTTCGAGGATAGCAATCCAGACTGGGTGAACCCTGGGAGGCTAGTTACACTCCAGCGTCTGATCTATACTACGCCCGCCCAACAACAAAGAAGACCTCAAATAGGAAAGCGAAAGCCAAAAGAAGGAGCCCATCAAGAAGAGTCTCATCAGGAAGAATATCAACAAAAAGAACATCATGACCCAACCAACTTGAATCTGAATCATCTTCTAAGAGCCATTGAAGACTTGGGGATAAGACATATGGAAGGACAAGAGCAAATACTAAACCTTCAGTCCAACTGGATGAGCCAACAAGAAGAGTGGCAGAAACAACAAATGGAGCAGCAACAGGAACACTACTCCCAGCTCACTCAAGCCATTAACTAAGTGAATGAAAGGCAAGAGCGTCAAGATAAGCGCTTGCAAGAAGTCAACCAGTGGCAGCTAGCTCAGATGAAAGCATTCAACGAGTTCAGTGTACTTAATGAAGGACGGCAACTACATAGGGAGGAGGTCAACGTAAACACTCAAGCCAAGTTGAACTACATGTCTAGTCATATGCATCATCTACACTATGCCATCCCTACATATGATGAGGTCCAAAAAGATTTTGTAGAACAAGAAGAAAGGAAGGTGAAACAGCAGAAGGAAACATTAAAGAAGAAGATGGAAGATGCTGGCTTCTGGAAGAAGTTGATTGGAAAAGGCAAAGGAGGTGGGAGCTCAAGCGCAACAAGTAAACACAAAGAGGACGAGCAAGAGGGAGAGCATGGGCAACCCCATGAGTAAAAGGTGGTGGAGTTCCTTCTTTGGTCCATCTTTTTCTATGCTTTAAATAAGGAAGATCTTGTATGAAATAGAACATGCTTCCATGTTAGTTTGAACCTTTTTCATTTCTGTCTTTTAAACTTTTTGTTGATTAGGGCTGTGTTTTCTAGTCTGAATGTCGTTACTGCATCATTCCCTTACTTAATTTTATGCTTGTCCTTTTGAATCAAATGAAAAGAGAATGAGTGTTTTATAAAAGACCAGAGTGGAGTTCATACTATGGAGTAAGTTCCTGAGTTTGTGGTGTGGTCATAAGTTAGCTAAGTTGGTTCAACCACAAGGTGGGAAGACAACTATCTGTCATGAATCATATGCTTGAACACACCCCATGAGACTAGCTAAATAACAAGATCCTAATAAGAAAAAGGGAAAGAACAATCAAAGTTGAAGAATAAAAGAAAAATAGGAAGAAAAAAGGCTAGGCACCAAGGGTTTGAGTCTTGAGGGATGTGTCTGTGGTGTTCCTGTACCAAGGATCTACTTGGATTACTAAGCTCTCAGGGGTGCTTTATCACCTGGTAACTTGGGTTAACTAACCTGGGATTATCAGCTGAAAGTCCACTATCAAGAGCAATCTTTGCTACAGAACATTTAGTAACCTAAAGAGGTGCTGGACACCAAGACCTCAAGGAAAGAAAATAAAAAAAACATGTGCCTGTGGTGTGTATGTATGGGGGAGAGACTTGAGGAAGTAAGTCCTTAGGGGTTCTTCAACACCTAGCACCTTGAACCAACAGGTTCGGGAGTGTTGGCTGAAAGCTTATTCTAAAGAGTTGCCCCCTTACAGAGCACTTAGGCCCTGAAATGACAACAAAAGGATCAATGAATAAAAGTCTCATGGGATGCAATCAAGTGAGTATTCTAGAACATGATAAAGGTCTGAAAGCCAGTGAAGGAATGAACCTAAGTTGCTATGCATGGAACCACCATAAAACCATGAACATGACTTCCACAAGAATGACTCATTTCTCTTGGCATTCCATTCATCATTCTCTTGTTCCAGTACTTGCTTAGGGACAAGCAAGCTTTAAGTTTGGTGTTGTGATGCCAGGGCATTTTGGCCAGTTTCACTGACCTTTTCTTTACTGTTTTTAAGGTAGTTTCATGCATTTTCTTAGAAAATAAGCTAGTTTTGGATAGATATTCACTTACATCTTGATTCAAGCATACATTGTGCACTTTACATGATTTCATGAGAATTTTGCATGAATTATATG
>NC_029792.2:107781539-107782329 GCF_000816755.2 Arachis ipaensis | reverse complement strand
AAAAGAGAAGCCAACGTTAGTGACATTCACCTTTGTCACTAACGTTGGCCAAGCCTCCATAAGCCACGTTAACTCCCACGTTAACTTAGTTAACATGGAAGCTAACGTGGAGAGAGCAATTGATAGCCAGCATTAGTGACACTTACCTTTGTCACTAACGTTGGGGTGAACCACCAAGAGCCACCATGAGCAATGTTAACTCCCACGTTAACTTATTTAACGTGGAAGCTAACGTGGATAAAGAGATGATGAGCTAACGTTAGTGACACTCACCTTTGTCACTGACGTTGGAGATGGCTAGAATGACTACGTTAGAAGCCACGTTAACTTAGTTAACGTAGACTCTAACATGGGAAATAGGGGCACATTGGAACGTTAGTGACAAAGGTAAGTGTCACTAACGTTCTCGAAGAATTGGCACTGCTACGTTAACCTAGTAAACGTGGACTCTAACGTAGGGACAAGGGAGGACTCTCCACGTTATTGGGAAAGGTAAGTCCCAATAATGTGTGCGAAGGACCAAGAGGAAACGTTAGTGCCACTAACGTTGAAGTCAACATGATCATATTTGGGTTAGGAACGTTAGTGAAAAAGGTGATTGTCACTAACGTTCTCGAACCCACACTTTCACTTAACGTTGACACCACTAACGTCCTGAGCCAAAGTCCCTGCCTACTTTACCTTTTCTCTCTGCAAGCAAAGCTAACCCCAATGAAAAGGATAACTGCTTCAAACTCAAGATTCAGAGGCCCATACCCAAGACTTGAAGAACCAACTAGAAGATCGGAAG
>NC_029792.2:107762561-107781404 GCF_000816755.2 Arachis ipaensis | reverse complement strand
GAGATTGAATTACCAAGAAATTGGAATTCGATCACTTAAGATTGCCAAGGAGATCAATGAATGCATTGATTGAGGAAGAGATGAAAATGAACTTGATCCGGAGAATGCAACATCTCCTGAGCCCAATGAACTCCCCATTTCTGATCTTACCCATTTTCTTTAATTTCTGCCATTTACTTTTATGAGCAGTTACCCCATTCCCATTTAAGATTCTGCAATTTACTTTCCGCCATTTACATTCATCTCTTTATTTCTAGCATTTAATGTTTCTGCTATTTACTTTGCCGCCATTTAATTTTCTGCAAATCTCAAATCAAATTCTGGTTCGCTCAACTAGAAAATTCCTCTAATTAAAGTTGCTTGATCAATCAATCTCTGTGGGATTCGACCTCACTCTATTGTGAGTTTTTACTTGACGACAAATTCGGTACACCTGCCGAAGAAAATTTGTTGAGAGACAAGTTTTGTGCGTATCAATATTCTCAAAGCCATTAACATCACAAGTCTTTACTGTGAGGATGCTTAATAGTTATTGTTCATACCCTGGGTCGAGATATCCGATCTGGGGTGATCGACGATAAAGCGACCGACCTCTTTAGGTCAAGCTGACCGACTTCTTTATGAAGAACTCGGCCAAATCGACAGGAAAGCCCAAAAAGGGCCCAATTTAAGGAATACGACCAAAATCCAAAGGTCGTTCAGGCCTACAGAGAGAAGGGCGGTTCCGTTGAAGATACGCTGACCTCAACCCAAAAGATAAAGATAAGATAAGATAACTAACTTATCTTATCCAAAGGTCACATCTCACCATTATAAATACACTGGAACACCCAGGTATAACTCATACTCTGATTCTACATAACACCTGTTTAATCCCCATGCTAACTTAAGCATCGGAGTCTCTTGTAGGTACCCCCACCCTCCGGTGACGAAGGATCAGCGGTACAACCAGTCCAACAAGTCGGACACGACAGCTCCGGTCGTCTCCTACCAGCCGGACACGTTGGTACCGATTCGTATAGAGGATCTCAACCGAGATCGACCTCCAGTTTCAGGTAACCCTCAGAACATTGGCGCCGTTGCCGGGGAACCTGGAAGTCATCCCATCACCATGGCGGACAACCATGACAACGACCACAATTCAGATCTAGAAAATAGAACGCCGCACAAAAATGCGGACACCCCGCTAAAAGACACCCCAGAATCCAATGGAGACAAAAATACATCTAAACCGGGAGCAATAGAAGCTCTTCAAGATTGCTTGAAACAGCTTGAAGAAGAAACCCAACAATAACGAGAAATCGGAAAGGATCTGCAAAGAGAGGTACGGCGACGTCGAGAATTGGAAGAAAAATTACAGTAATTAGAAGCCGATCTCAAATCGAAGGCCCCTCGGATCACTTCTGAGGAAAGCTCACGCAAAGAACAGGATCCATTCACCAGGGAAATCATGAAAACCAAAATCCCAAAGGACTTCAAACTCTCAGATATGACTTTATATGACAGTACCACAAACCCCAACCATCATCTCAACAATTTTAGAAGCAGAATGTACCTTACCGATGCCTCAGACGCCGTTCGCTGCAAAGCTTTCCCAACAACTCTCACGAAGACAGCAATCCGATGGTTTGACAACTTACCTCCAAAGTCCATCTCAAACTTCGATGACCTGGCCAAAAAGTTCCTGGCCAGATTCTCCATCCAGAAAGATAAGGCCAAGCACGCCCCTAGTCTACTAGGGATCAAGCAAGGAGATCGGGAGAGCCTCCGTAACTACATGGAAAGATTCAACAAAACATGTATGGACATACAAAGCTTACCAACAGAGACCGCCATCATGGGACTCATCAATGGCCTACGAGAGGGACCATTTAGCCAATCTATATCAAAGAAGTACCCTACCTCATTAGACGAAGTACAGGAGCGAGCAGAAAAATATATCAACATAGAAGAAAATGCTCGGTTGGGAGAAACCTCAAAATCTGGGAACCCCTACCGGGATAAAGACAAGGAATCCAAAAAGAAAGAAGATCGACAGGGGGAGAAAATCAAAAAGTACCATAATTACACCCCTCTCAGGGCATCCCTGGTCGACGTGTACAAAGAAGTCTGCCATACAGAGAAAATCCGCCTAGCGCGACCACTCAAAGGCAAAAGGAGAGGGGGAAATCGAAAGGAATATTGTGAATACCATCGAGTTTGAGGGCACTCCACCAACGAGTGCTTCGACTTAAAGAATATCATAGAAAAATTAGTGAGAGAAGAAAGATTAGATCGATTTCTGGCTACCCGAGATGATGACCAAAGAAAAAGACGAAGGGACGAGGATGACGGACGAACTGAACGATCACCTCGGACACCAGAAATACATGTCCACATGATACATGGCGGATTCGCAGCAGGAGGGATCTCCAAATCCTCTCGCAAAAGATATCTCAAAGAAGTATATCATGTCGAAGGAGAGGAAGAAGCGCTCAACATCCCAGCGATAACATTCACTAAGGAAGACGCGTCTGGCGTCATCACAGGACATGACGATCCCATGGTTATCACCATCATATTGGCAAACGCCAACTTACACCGCACCTTAATAGACCAAGGGAGTTCTGCCGACATCTTATTCAAAACAGCCTTTGATAAACTCGGCTTAGAAGCAAAAGAACTTAAAGCATATCCAAACAGTATGTTCGGGTTAGGAGATACCCCGGTTCGACCACTAGGATACATACCACTACATACAACCTTCAGAAAAGGGGATCAATCCAGGACGCTCAAAATAGATTACATCGTAGTCGATGTAAGTTCAGCTTACAATGCTCTCATAGGTCGGACAACACTCAACCAACTCGGCGCAATAGTCTCGACCCCACACCTATGTATGAAATTTCCAACTCCGAAAGGGATAGCTACGATAAAAGCTGACCAAAAGATGGCACGTCGCTGTTATAACGAAAGCCTAAACCTCAGAGGCAAAGGAGAAGAGTTTCATACAATTGAACTGGGCGGAGTCCAGCAACGAGAAGAACTCCGTCCGCAACCAGAAGGCGAGATAGAGAAGATTCAAATTGGAGACACCTCGGACAAAATGACCAATATTGGCACGATCCTAAGAGGAGACTCAAAAGAATTACTGATACAATTCATACAAGATAATGTCGATCTCTTCGCATGGAAAGCCGCAGACATGCCAGGCATAGACCCTAAGCTAATGTGCCACAAGTTGGCGGTCTACCCAGGATCTCGGCCGGTGCAGCAGAGACGAAGGAAACTCGGGCCAGAACGATCCAAAGCTGTGGAAGAACAAGTACAAGCACTACTGGAGGCAGGATTTATAAGAGAAGTCAAGTATCCACTATGGCTAGCTAACGTCGTCTTGGTGAAAAAATCAAATGGGAAGTGACGAATGTGCACCGATTACACCGATCTCAACAAAACCTGCCCAAAAGATCCATACCCACTCCCAAGCATCGACACTCTGGTAGATGCTTCCTCCGGATACAGATACCTCTCGTTTATGGACGCATATTCGGGATACAACCAAATCCCCATGTATCCACCAGATCAGGAAAAGACCTCGTTCTTAACACCAAAGGCAAACTACTGCTACATCGTGATGCCTTTCGGTCTCAAGAACGCAGGAGCTACTTATCAAAGGCTAATGAATAAAGTCTTCTCAGATCACATCAGAAAAATCATGGAAGTTTATGTGGACGACATGTTGATAAAGACACAAAGCGAAGATACATTATTATCCGACCTGGCTCAAGTGTTCGACACCATAAGGAAGCACAACATGTGACTCAATCCCGCAAAATGCACTTTCGCAGTAGAAACAGGCAAATTCTTAGGTTTTATGCTCACACAAAGGGGAATTGAAGCAAATCCAGAAAAATGTCAAGCCATACTCAACATGAAGAGCCCAACCTATGTCAAAGAAGTACAACAACTCAACGGGAGACTGGCTGCCCTATCCCGGTTCTTAGCAGGAGCTGCGATAAGATCCCTCCCCTTCTATGCTACTTTAAGAAAGGGAAAACAGTTCGAATGGACGATAGAATGTGAGCAAGCCTTCCAAGACTTCAAAGGGTTCTTAGGACGGCCACCTATCCTATCTCGACCACGAGAAGGAGAACCGCTCATATTATATCTCGCAGTAGGGAGCCGGGCAATAGCCTCAGCACTAGTCAGAGAAGACGAAGATGGGCAACAACCTGTCTACTTCATTAGCAAGGCACTATAGGGATCCGAGCTGAACTACCAGAAAATAGAAAAATTTGCCTATACTCTTATCCTAACATCTCGACGACTCTGCCCGTACTTCCAGGCTCACACCATTAAGGTTCGAAATATGAAGCATTATTAGCTGGTTTGAAGCTGGCTAAAGAGGTCGGAGCTCAAAAACTCAACATTTACAGCGATTCACAAGTGGTCACATCACAAATAACAGGGAGCTACCAAGCCAAAGATCCCACCATGAAAAAGTATTTGGATAAAACCAAGGAACAGCTCGGACAAATCGGGGAGTATAAGATCTGCCACATACCCCGCGAACAAAATGCCCGAGCTGATGCACTCTCAAAACTAGCCAGCACCAAACCAGGAGGCAACAATAGAAGCCTCATCCAGGAAATGTTGCAGAACCCGTCAATCTCGGAAGAGGAAAAAGTCATGACTATAACAAGTCAGGACCAAGGATGGATGACCCCCATAATCAACTACCTCAAAACAGGAACGCTCCCCACAGAAGAAAAGGAGGCGAAGAGGTTAAAAAGGGAGGCACAGTACTACACCATCATAAACAACATCTTGTACAAAAGAGGAATCTCAATACCTTTACTAAAATGCGTGCCGACCTCCAACACAAAGGAATTGCCAGAAGAAATACACGGCGGCATTTGTGGCAATCATCTCGGAGCACGAGCTCTCGCTAAAAAAGTACTCTGGGCGGGATTTTATTGGCCAACTCTACAGAAGGAAGCCACAGAATTTGTAAAGACATGTCCACCATGTCAGAAACATGCCAACTTTCACATCGCCCTGCCAGAAGAGCTCATTAGCGTGACCTCGCCTTGGCCGTTTGCAAAATGGGGACTCGATTTTCTCGGCCCCTTCCCACAGGGATCAGGACAAGTCAAATTCCTCATAGTAGGGGTAGATTACTTTACAAAGTGGATCAAGGCAGAGCCCCTAGCCAATGCCACCGCTCAAAGAAGCCAGAAATTCTTATATAGAAATATTGTCACGAGGTTCAGGGTTCCATATTCAATAACCACAGACAATGGCACTCAATTCATAGATGCAGGCTTCAGGAAACTAGTAGCCGACTTGAACATAAAGCACCAGTACACCTCCGTTGAACACCCACAAGCCAATGGACAGGCCGAAGCCACTAACAAAGTCATACTGGCCGGATTAAAACGGAGATTACAAGACACAAAAGGAGCCTCGGCAGAAGAGCTTCCACAGGTCCTATGGGCATATCGAACAACGCCACATTCCACCACGAAGGAATCTCCCTTCCGATTAGCATACGGAATAGAGGCAATGATCCCAGTAGAGATTGAGGAAGGGTCGCCTAGAGTAGTTCACTACAATGAGGAAGCAAACTCCCAACTTCAGAGAGAAGAACTCGACTTGTTACCCGAAATCCAAGAAAGAGCTCGGATCAGGGAAGAAGCTCTAAAGCGCCGAATGGCTTCCAGATATAATCAAAAGGTAGTGCTGAGAAGTTTTGCAAAGAATGATCTCATCCTAATCCGAAATGATATCGGAACAACTCAACCAAGAGAAGGAAAGCTGGCAGCAAACTGGAAAGGACCTTACCGAGTTGTAGAAGTACTTGGAAATGGCTACTACAGACTGTCTGAACTCGATGGACGAGAGCTTCCCAAGTCATGGCACGCCTGCAACCTAAGAAGGTACTACAGTTAGAAGAGATGAAAGATCTCATTATTGGATGCACTCTTTTTCCTGAAAAGGTTTTTTAATGAGGCACCAAGTTGAGACTCAGACAATCCCATATGTATATATTTGCAATTTTCCTTTAAATAAAATACATTTTAGATATTCTACAAATATTTCAAGACGCATTAATCTGAAGCATTCATCGTCCGATTATAAAGCAACAGATCGGCAGAAAGTGAAAAACAATTTCACTGCATGATCACGATAAAGACAAACCGTCCGATAAAGGTGAAAACGCGATTCACCCAAAGGACGATCTAGAGATGACAACCACTTTCTACAAATCGGCAAAGATGAACACAGAATAATGTAAGAAGTTATCGAAAGTGATCTAAAAAAGAACCTGACGAGGTCTTACGGATCGCTAAAATAATAACTTAAAGACTGGTCGAACGTTAAGATGTCGAACCAAGTCAACCCAAGTTATAAGTAAACCCTGGAAAGAGGTCTGACCAACCCTATTAAAGAGGATTACTTTAACTTAGAAGGGTCCGACATAACAAAGTCAGCCCAAAACGAAAAGTTATCAAAGTAGTCCCTAAAAGAGATCTGACAAAGATCCAAGAAAGAGGACTACAAAAAATAACTTAAAGGAGACCGATATAACCAAGTCGGACTCCTACTACTGAAAAGTTATCAAAGTAGTCCCTAAAAGAGATCTGACAAAGATCCAAAAAATAGGACTACAAAAAATAACTTAAAAGAGACCGATATAACCAAGTCGAACTCCTACTACTGAAAAGTTATCAAAGTAGTCCCTAAAAGAGATCTGACAAAGATCCAAGAAAGAGGACTACAAAAAATAACTTAAAGGAGACCGATATAACCAAGTCGGACTCCTACTATCGAAAAAGTTATCAAAGTAATCCCTAAAAGAGACCTAACAAAGGTCCAAAAAAGAGGATTACCAAAATAACTTAGAAGGGGACCAACGCAAAGGAATCGGTCACAAATACAAAAAACCGAGAAACAAGTTGGATCTATACAATCACAGCCTCAAAGGATCCAAGATACAAGCAAATAAAGCAAAGTAATCCAAGGAGGTCGAGCAGCAAGATTTTGAACATCAATAGAAAAACAAAAAAGATGTCAAGTCAAACAACTACTTTTACTCTATAAAGTTATAAGGCCTGGAAGGCCACCAAAACCTACCACGAAGAGATAACAAGTTACTTTTTGTTCCTCATAAAAAGTTGCTAAGAAGCGTCAGCAAATAAATAAAAAAGTTCTAAAAGAGCCCACAAGCTGGGCCAACTACACAGCAATATTAAGGTGATCCGCCTCAATATCTCAAGTTAAGTACTTTAAATTTCCAAAGGTACACTCATGAACTTCATGCTAGACGTATCAACTAGATACCCTAACTAGCACAGGCACAGACTCAGAGTATGCATTGAAGCATAAGCAGTCCATCCCTCAGGCTCATGAGGACGAACTACTCTGATACCATAATGTAACATTCTAATATACAAATCCTTATGCTCGAGTCATAAGTCAACGATATTACGGTGGTACGACTCAAGGTGGAATAATAGTAAGTATATATGTGTGTGTGTGTGTTTAAATGAAAGAATTAGTAAACGAGAAGCCTGAAAAGGAATGAAATAAAATCATGAACGAAAAATACTCTCGTATATAGATAACAGACAAAAGGTAAAACACATTTTGGAAAGCGAAGAATAAGATAAGGACAATATGTGTGTGGGTACAGAATTTAAAACTAGTTTGACAACAGTATTTTCTATCTCTCTCAAAGATCCATTATCGCCTCTATAGGCAAGTTGCAAAGTAAACATTTACGTACATCATATTGAAGGTTTTTCAAAATAAGCAGGAGAGATTGTAAAAGTACAAAACAAAATCAAATAAACTTCACCACCTTCCAGACGAATCCAGCTCAATGCTAAGCACCAGGAGCTACATTTGAAAAATAGAGAATATATACGGAATGAAAACCCCCGACCCATGGATTTCCAGTACGGTAAAAGTGCCAAATAAATACAATACACTATAACATCAATTCACTAAGCATCTTAACTTCTTACCTCGTCATCTCTATCCTAAGTTCTCAATAATCCATAACTTGGCAACTATCATAAGAGATTCTAATTCTAACCCAATATCCTTCATACTTTCACTACCTTCCAACAGAACAATCCAAGACCCGAACCATCCCTCAAGTAATTCAAGTTTTATACAAACACAAACAATACAGACAAGTAATGCACAAGTAAGGCAAGTAAGACAATTAGTAAATAATCATGAAACATGTACAATTAGGCAAATCAAAGAAATTAAGCAAACCCAAATAATTCAAATGTATGCATATGATGTATATCTATCCTACTGGCCGTGAGCTCACGTGTCAGTTAAATCGCCAGAACCCGATACACCCGGTAGCTAACTCGGATATGGTCTCTAGGTTGTGCATCCCCAAGAGGAACTTTAACAAAGGAGAGTGCCTTTCCACCTTCTCCTGGAGGTATCACGAAAGAGAGTGCCTTTCCACATCGAAGGAGTGTGCCTTTCCACCTTGCAACCAGAGAAGAATGTAGGGGAAACAATACGAAGGAGAGTGCCTTTCCAACTTTCCCACATCCCATCACGACAAGAGAGGGAACTTCCGTCCTCAACTTGTCATCCGAACACATTTTCAAGTTAACACGCAAGCGGGTTCACACCCCAAATCTTGCCATCTCGACCATTCCGGCCATACCAGTCATTGCCAGTCTCAACATTTACCCCTAAAGGGAAAAAAATATGAAGGAGCATTCCTTTCTACCTTCCCCACATCCACATCACGACAAGAGAGGGAATCCTCCATTCTCAACTTGCCATCCGATAAGATTTTCAAGTTAACACGCAAGCAGAATCTCATCCAGACCTTGCCACCTCGGCCATTCCGGCCATACTCGATCATTGTCAATTTCAATATTTACCTCTCAATACAGTCACATCACGAATCAAATCTTACCATTCTCAAACTCTGTCATTAATCATACATCATCATCAATTCTGCACTTTCTTAACCACAATTTATCACCCAAACCTTTCTTCACTTCCATGCTACCTCACCTTCCCTAACTTTACCTCATCACTAAGCATACAACTAAGGTTTAGGGGATAAAAGAGTAAAAATATAGGTTTAGAGGTTCGAAATTAGGTTTTAAAACATAAAATTCACTTTGCTGAAAACAGGAAGTCACGCGTATGCGTGGGTGCATTTTTCCTTACTCGTGTACGCATGCACCCTGATCGCATACGCGAGATGCCAAACCCGAAAGGGTGGGTCGCGTCGCGTGCAGGTGGTCGCGTACACGAGTTCTACAGAATGGGTAAAAATGCTAAGTGCTGCAGAATTTCAGTTTTCCACACCGATCTTCCGACGTGCATAACTTTCTTGTTTTAAAATATTTTCCATCCGTTCTTCAAACGGTATAAACTTCACGGATCCAATTTTCATATGAAACAATTTTGAAAGGATTTGGGATCTGGAACCCGAGTAATGGCTCGCCAAAGTTCGGTCAAAAATCAGATTTTCACAAAGTTTATCAAACCTCTATTTTCACCAATCTCATATCTCAATACCAAAACTCTAAGCTTTTTGACAATATCTAATCATACCAATTCACATTTCAATGCCTAATTCATTTCATAATACCTAATACACTACTCCAATATGCCTAACATTTCCAACTCACAATTAAATCAACTCAACTTCAAAGTTCATACTGAATTCACAATCATATACCCAACTATCATCTTCATGGTTCATCATTATCAAAATTTCATTCCATATCACACATCATCACACGATACAAACATCACTTACATTTCTTACCTTTTTTAGCCTCCGCCCCCATTTCACAGCCTCCGGCCCAACATTTATCAATTCAATATATATACATATTACTCATAATGTACAATCATTATCCAATCTCAATATCATCTATACCAACATCAATTCATAAATACCATATCAATTCCCTCCATACTAATATCTATCTCATCCATACATTCACTACACACATCAACACATTCAAATACACTATTCAAGCCTATCCCTAAGGGCATCTAACCTAGGAATTCACATCACACAACACGGTACTTAAATAAAACTTAAACCCTACCTTAGCCGATTCCTCGTAAAACCCAAAGACACCTCAAGGTCAACATTCCTCAAGAGTCCACAGCCCCAAAGCCTTTCTGAACAGAATTTTCAGCCACCAAGGTCCAACAATCAAGCTCCCAACATCATTAATATACTCTAATTAAATATTATTCAATCTAATTCCACAACATAACACTATATCAACATTCAAACTTTCTAATTCACTATTCAACAAGAGATTTGAGGTTCTTGCCTTGCCCGTGTCTCAAATGAACAAAATTCCGCTAATTTTCGCGAGCCAATTCAAACCTAAAACACCAAAATCATATAAATCCTCAATTCCAACACCCTCCAAATTCGAAATTGAGAAGGGAATATTTGGGTAAGAAAAAGTAAATTCTTTACCAAATTAGTTAGTGGGCTTTGTAGAGAATTCTGAGACGAACGCGTGGCCACTAACGACTTGTCAATCGGAGCTCCAGATCTAAAGATATGGAAGATTGAAGTTGGACAAGAGTTTGGAGCTCTCTCTCCCTTTCCCCTTTGCTTCAACGTGATTCCCCTTTTGTTTGGGGAAGAAGAGATGAAGCTCTTCACTTAAATAGGTGTTGGGTTGGGCCTTGGGCCCAATATGGGATTAGTTCAATCGGTTTGGCCCGTTTGATTCAATCTTGGGCCAAATTCTTTAAAATTAGTGTCAAAATTCTTATTTTAGTTAGTTCTATCTCATTAAACTATAAAATTCTATTTTATAATTTTTTAAATTATAATTAATTGATTCATTAATTATTTACTAATTTTGCGGGTTTTACAATGGGGACTCCGATTAATGGAAGAGCAAGGCCAGCTTTGCAATTGTAAATGGTGGAAATGATCAACAACATGGCCCTGGGTGATCCACCTAGCAATGCTGGGTCAGATTATGGTGTTATAGAGTTCACTGGAAAGGATGTTGAATTCTGTGCTAAATGAAAAGTCAAAAAAGAAAGACAAAGTCAATTATAAGGTTGGTTAAGATCTTGTTGTTTTAAGCTCCTTGACTGGTATGTTATATGTTGGCATCAATGCTTGTTTCGGTTAATTATTCAAGAGTGAATTCTTTTATGCAAATTACAAGGGACATTTTTCAATCTCAAACTTATACTTTTTATTCTCTTTGTAAACTCAAAATGGCAACAGAATCTCTTGTTCAAGAGAAAGATGTTCGGATTAACCTTGAGAGGTCTCAAACTGCACTATCATCCTAGAACAAGAAGAGTGAAAATATTTGTATGATGATGATTCATGTCTTGTGCTTCTTATGGTCATTCTTTCATAGTTTCCAACTTATTAAGAAGTTATATTAATCTAAAGCTAGATATGTGTTTGTGTAATTGCTCCTTAAGTTATTTGGCTGTGCCATGATAATTGTTAATTATTTTTTATTTTTTTTTGAGTGGTTAATTGTACTGACATTCTTTAAGATTTGAGACTATGTTGATTATTAATTTGGAAGGTAACATTTCATGTAGTGTTTTAAATTTAAAAGATATTTTAAGATTTATATTAGACTATAATTATATTTTAGGATGTTTATTTATAATTTATTTATTATTTTATTTTAAAATAATTTTTTTGGTTAAATTGGTTAAACCAATAAACTAGTGACTAGAACGGTTCAATGATTGGTTCAACTCTCATAACCTTGTTTAAAACTTAAAAGTGCATATGGGAGTGTCCATTTCAATGACAATAATGCATTGTTTTGTGGTGTTTCTTTTTCTTTTTCTCTTAGAAACTCCTTCCAACTTATACCACATGCTTCTTCACATCACCCTCATAAAACCACCTCTTTCAAACAAAGACAACAACAACAATATCAATTGAAACTGGCTATTCTTGGGACAAATCTCTAGTTGAACCACCAATAAAAAATTCAATGAAAGCTGACCATAACACTAGATTCAATAGGAGAACAAACAGTTATAGAGATAGAGTCGTTTCTTCTTCTACCTTTGGTTTTCTAATCTTCCCCTCCCTACTTTTTTTTCTTCTACCTGTTAAGACCAACGTGTAGTTTTGGATGAAATTTGATGAAAATTTTTAAAAATTAGCCTGTACTGATTTTTCAATTAAGTACTGGTTTTGCTAACAATTTTTTATTTGACTAATTCAACCAGTCAGTTCGAATAAGTTTTATAACATTAATAACATATAATTTATTATTGAGTAAATAATTATTTCTAACCATGAAAGATTCAGACACTAATATTTCTATCTATGAAAGATGAAAATTAAAATTATACCCACATATAAAGGATGAACTTTTACCGACAAAATTATTCGAACCCTAAAAATTAAATAAAATTTCCAAATTACCATCTAATATATCCTAACTCTAACTTCTAATTTTACTTCACACCATCACTCCTCCAATTACAAACCCTATCACAACTCTCATCCTCAACTACCACCATCACTGTCGCCATCACTATCACCACCATGGCTATCACCAGCTCTACTGCTTTTGCTTCTCCATCACTCCTAGCTAACTCCTGCATTTCTCCAATTTCACCTATTCACCAATAATTTGTTGCCTCTCCTCCGCTATCACCTATTTTTTGAGTTGCCTCTTGCTTCTATCGTTGATGGGTACAGTCGCTTGGGTGGAGGAGCATGTTCCAACAGCTTGCCGTCGTCGTCCTAGCACTCAGCCATGGCTAGAGCAACGGCAATAGATGCGACAAAGGTTCATCAATCGAGGACACTAATTCCATGAAAAAATTGACCTTTCCTTTCATATGGGCAATTTTCAGAAGGAGAGGGTTGCTTTTGTTTGCACCCTTGTTGTATATTTTGGGTATGTTACATTGTTACTGTACATGGGTTCTTTGAACTTTAGTGTTGTGAGTAGAGGTAAATATCAAATCGGTATCCAAAAGATTTTGACGCTGACAAAATGGTACTTGATCTTTGTTATTGACAAAATGATCCCTGAAAGATTTTAAAATTTGACAAAAACGACCAACCATTAATTGAGTTATCTGGGGTTAAGATTTAAAGGTGACGTGTCAGTTAACAATTATAATAATTACAAAATTTACTCACTTTTAATTTTTATAATTTTAAAAACACCCCCAATTTCAATTTTTTAAAAACCCTAAAAAATCCTAATATCCTTTCTTCTGAAACTCTCATCTCTTCCCCTTCCTCATCATCATCCACCAATTTTCTTTCCCAATTAAATTCTCTTCATTTTCATTCTTTGTTGCCTCTACCTTCCTCCTACTTCTTACTCTTCTAACCAAAGATGATTCTCTGATACTCAATCCCTTCTTCTCAAGACTCAACCCCTTTTTTTATTTCTCATTTTTTTCTCATATGCCTTAGCTCCTCCAAAAGCTTCTCCACCTCGTAGCTCTTCTTCTCCTCTTGATGCTGTTGATCACCACTTGACCCACCTACCACCTCCGATGCCAAACTAAAACCAGACTCATACTCAGAATTATCATCAACACAACTCACAAATGGTTTTGCGTTGATGGCACCACCAATACCAATAGCTCCTCCATGATTCAGATCGTAACCAAACTCTAAGTTGAGGTTCAGAGTCCTTGCCTGGTTGTTCATATTGTTGTTGTTGTTGTTGTTGTTGTTGTTGTTGTTGTTGTTGTTGTTGTTGTTGTTGGCATCACTATATTGATACAGAGGAGGATGATTACTCGATCTTCAAATGGGAGGAGGAGGAAGGTTTGGAATAATGTTGCGAGATTGTTGAATTGAGTGTTCGTCATCCTCGTTGGGGAAGTTCACTTTAGCTTTCTTTCTGCGAATCTTACGAGCTTCTCTGTCATAGGCCTTGGCGGCTTCTTAGGTGGTGTTGAAGGTTTCAAGCCAAACGCGAACACCTTTTCTTGGATCACGAATCTCTGCTATCCAATTTCCCTCTGCACACGCCTTCCCAATCGTAAACTGAACCATTGTCTCAAGAACACAGGGTCTTCCATGTGATGCCTCTGCAGCAGATCCCACCCCTCTGCCGCTATCACCACACTACCACCACCACAACCACAACTATAACTAGAGTCTCGTTAATCACTACCTGATTCTCAAAAATGGCATCGTTGAGAGGAAAAAGAAGAAGAAAAAAGGAGATTAGGGTTTTAGAAAATGATGATGATTTAGAAAAAGAGATTAGAGTTTTAGGAAAAAAAAAGAGGATTAGGGTTTTTTAAAAAAAATTGAAATTGGAGTTTTTTTAAAATTATAAAAATTAAAAGTGGGTAAATTTTGTATATGATAATTATTAACTGACACGTCACCCCTAAACCTTAACTCCAGGTAACTCAATTGGCAGTTAGTTATTTTTGTCAAATTTTAAAATTTTTCGGGGATCATTTTGCCAATAACAAAGATCAAGTACCATTTTATCAGTGTTAGAATCTTTTGGATACTAATTTAGTATTTACCTCGTTGTGAGTATAACAGATTGTGTTGTTATTGTACATAAGCATATGTGTTCCTCCAGTTTCAGTTTATCTAAGTCTTTGAAAAGCTATTGCCTTTTATGAAATATGAGTGTTCAAGCCAATGGTAATGCCACTGGATTTGGTGAGTTCTACGATGTGTGCTCTACATCTTCGATGATGATGATGATAATGGATAATGGTGGTGGAATCGAATGTGTATTAGGGTGGTGTCCGAGAGCAGTAAAGATGGTGATGGCAGTGGTGGTAGTGGTGATGGCGACACTGACGGTGGTAGTTGGGATGAGAGTGATGGTAAGGTTTGAAATTGGGGGAATGGTGTAGATTAAAATTAGAAGTTAGAGTTAGATTATATTAGAGGATAATTTGAGAATTTTATTTAATTTTTTAGAATTTAGATAATTTTGTCTGCAAAGTTTATTTTTTATTTGTATAACTTTAATTTTCGCCTTTTATAAGTAAACATATCAGTGTTAGAATTTTTCTTGATAAAAAATTATTATTTACTTATTTACTATTAAAAAAAATTGAAAAAATAAAAAATTTGTCAAAATTATAAAATTCACTTGTGAGATATTTTATCTATTTTATATAAGTTTAAAATTTAAGGGCCTGATTATAAGTGATTTTGGAGATTATATAAATATTAATAGAAGAGTAACACTAAAATTGGAATATAGTTATTTGAGATTTGTAATATCAAGAAAATTTTTTTAACTAAAATTATGAATTAGCATAGAATAATCACATATAGTCAATTTATGTTTTAACAAAAGAATAAAAAATTGATTCTTATTTTATGAATTTAAGAAATGAACAAATTGCTTGAAATGAACAAATTGTCTAATTGGATGGCATGTTATGTGACAGTTAACATTTTACATCAGTTTTTTTTAACTTAATGACTAATAAATAAGTAAATGACAAATAAACTAATTTAAAAACTAGATAGTTTAATCAATTTAAAAATAGAAAATCAATTTTGTCAGGTAAAAACTGAAAGACTAATTTAATTATTATCTCGTATAAAATTACTTAAAACAAATAATAATATAATACACATAAAATAAGTTTAAGAGATAATACTTTAATTTATATTAGCCAATATTTTTAGTGAATAATCTAATATTTTTAGTCTAATAATCTAATATCATATTTTTAACTAATATTTTTAAATATTATTAATTAATTATTGGTTAAAAATAATTAATTATGCTGGTTTTGTAGAATTAAAAAAATTCGGAAATGAAAATCAATTGAGTTGGCACAATTTGCATTTAATTGGAATGTTTAAACTTTAAATTCTAGCATGAATGAGGTTCAAAGCCACAAGCCCATTCTAGTAGGAGTGCAGGAGTAACAAGATAATGAACCGGCAATAGCATGTGCTGTGTGCAGAAAGCTAGAAACAGTGAAGTGAATAATAAATAACTCACTCAGCTACCATAAGTCTATAACCAACTATATGTAATAACACCGTCATGCAAGGGGCATTGTCGTCACTCAACACATATATAAACATTACCCATACCAACAACAAAATATTCTCTCTCCCGCACTCTACATTGTCATTTACTAGAGAGAGTTCCCCTCAAACAATGGCTTATCCACTTCTCTTGATAGCAACCGTCATTCTCGCCCCCGCAATCATAACCGTCAACGGATGCTCACCGTCGGACAAGGCGTCGCTTCTAGCATTCAAGGCAGGCCTGAGCGAGCCCTATCTCGGCATCTTCAAAACATGGTCCGGCGATAACTGCTGCCTGAACTGGTACGGCGTGAGCTGCGACGCCGCCGCCGGCCGCGTCTCGGACATCAACCTCCGCGGCGAGTCTGAGGACCCGATCTTCGAGAAGGCCGGTCGCTCCGGCTACATGACCGGAAAAATCTCGCCGGAGATCTGCAAGCTGGACCACCTCACCACCCTCGTCGTTGCTGACTGGAAGGCCATCTCCGGCGAGATCCCTCCCTGCATCACCTCCCTCTCCAACCTCCGCATTCTCGACCTCATCGGAAACAGAATCTCCGGCGAGATTCCCGCCGATATCGGAAAATTGCAGCGTCTAACAGTCCTCAACCTCGCCGACAACACAATCTCCGGCAAGATTCCGGCGTCAATCGTCAACCTCGCTTCTCTCAAGCATCTCGACCTTAGCAACAACCAGCTCACCGGCCAAATTCCCAATGACATTGGAAAACTCGCCATGATGAGCCGGGCGTTAATGAGCCGAAACCAACTCACTGGTCCAATTCCCAGTTCGATTGCATCAATTTACCGCCTCGCTGACTTGGACTTGTCCGGAAACCGACTATCCGGTTCAATTCCATCCGGTTTAGGACAAATGCCGGTTCTTTCAATTTTGAATTTGGACAGCAACTCTCTCTCTGGTCAAATACCTTCGAGTTTGTTAAGCAACCCGGGTATGGGTATTTTGAACTTGAGCCGAAACGGGTTCGAGGGTACCATACCCGACGTTTTCGGTTCAAAATCGTATTTCATGGTTTTGGATTTGTCTTATAATAACTTGAAGGGTCGGGTACCTGCTTCGTTATCTTCGGCCAAGTACATTGGGCATTTGGATCTTAGCCATAACCACTTGTGCGGAACTATTCCGATGGGTTCACCGTTTGATCACCTTGAAGCGTCGTCGTTTAGTAACAACGATTGTTTGTGCGGAAACCCGTTGAAGACTTGTTAGTAATGATGATGGACGTGACCCGTAATAAGTGTCTCGTTTTCTTTTGATGATTCTTATTAAACAACGATTATAATTAAGCCAAAGTGTGATTATTGATGTTATAGTTTGTTTCTTTTGTATTTTTGGGCTTAAGTAATGTAATATAAATATAAAAAAATATAATATAATCACGAATATTTTAATAGTAAAGGTGGAATGGATTCCAGATAGAGATGGGTTGGGGGACCATGCACGTGAATAACTTATATGGCTTTGAAGGAAGCAACATGACATGGGTCAAGCTAGTTTTGATTTTTGAATATTCCTGTGGTGCATGTGAGCTTCATTACATGCGAAAGATTTGGATAATGATTCTATTGGTGTTATATACGTTAAAAGTGCTATTAAACTAAGTGTATAATTTATTTATTGTTAACAAGATTTAACTAATATGCATGATGGTTGTGGTCAGTATTCGGACGATTACTAAAAGAAAATCATTAATATTTTGGGTGCGAGTATGTTCAGTTGTATAC
The DNA here is from genome assembly GCF_000816755.2 of Arachis ipaensis. Classification (NCBI taxonomy): domain Eukaryota; kingdom Viridiplantae; phylum Streptophyta; class Magnoliopsida; order Fabales; family Fabaceae; genus Arachis; species Arachis ipaensis. The sequence goes on along the minus strand of NC_029792.2, from coordinate 107,763,649 downwards.
TCGAAAGCAGTAATTCTTTAATTTCTTCAAATTAGCACAATGAATTGCATCATTTTTTCAATAAACAAGGTTAGCAGTTTAGCTTAACTTTTTGAATACCTAAAATAGTAATCATAAACTACAACGTTTCAAAATAGTCTTATATCCATAATAAAAATCTCGCTCATATTCTTTTAGGATTTTATTAATTTATTCTTTACCACTTGTGTCAATTATCCTTGGCAGCATAATAAATTACTATACAATGGAGATAATGCGATAACCTGTAGCGGGATTATTAGCAGAACAGATTATCATACAATGGAGGTAATGCGAGAAATTATAAAGGAATCAGCACAATAAATTAGCATAATATCACCTTAAAATAACTTTACTGCTTTCCGTATAATAGGATTTGAAGAGTTTCTGAGAGAAATTAATTATGAAGGTGACATTTTGATGACTTGATGAGTTTAAAATTAAGCACTAATATCCAGAAAGTGGACAGCATGTTGAGGTCAACTACTTCAGGAGAGGATTTTATGGTTATGATAAGTGACTAAATGAGCTAAGTTTAGCCCAACTAACCCAAATTCAGATTCGACTAGTAAAAATCGACTATTAAAAATTGAGTTTGGTTTTTAATTCAATTTATTTATAATCGAGTATTTAATTTTATTTATTTTGTAGGGTAGATATGTTAACTCTATTTTTTTTATAATGTCATCGTTTCCAATTTAATATATATATTATTATCAATACAACGTGATTTATATTAAGATCAGAGTAGTATATATCTCTCAAAATTGAGAGTGACATGTAGCTTTAATTTCATTTTTATTTTCAAAAGGTAAAACTTATTTATAGAAGAAAATGAAGCACAACCTTAACTATGTACATCAGTACATCCTCTATGTGAATGTGACTATGTATAGTAGCGCGAGTTGAATAAATTATAATGAAATTGTCATTTTTATTGATGAAAATGTAATTAACAAAAATAGTTGCTATTTATAAAATTTAAGTTTAACTTTCCAAAAATTTATTAGCCAACTTGAATATACTAGATAACTAACAAGAATATAATTTATAAATAAAAATTTATGTCT
>NC_029792.2:107752123-107760818 GCF_000816755.2 Arachis ipaensis | reverse complement strand
ATAATATATGTTCTCTATAGTTGTGTTTATTTATAAAGACAGAATAAAATAAAATATTGAGAATAAGACACAAATAATAGAAATACAAAAATTAATATTTTGTATTTTATTTAGTGATAAATTAAATATAAAAAAAATAAATTATAAAAATTTAATTTACTATATTTTTTATACAAAATTTTTAGAAAGAGAAATATAATGATAAAAAATTAATAAGAATAATAAAAAGAAAATGAAATTGTATTTTTTATTAGTGTTTCGGTATCTTTTTTGTTAGGAATGATACAAAATATATTAATTCAGTATCTCTGAATACAATGTTTGTATTCATATCTCATCTGCCAAACATAATTTTATATTTCTGTGTTTCTATCTGATTATCCCGTGCTTGTAAACAAATGCAGAAGGAAATTACCATTTGTAGCCATGAAACATTGGTTCTGCACAACAAAATTACCCAAACACTAAAAAATCACTTAAAAATTTCAAATGACTCCTTTCTTTACTACTATTAGTCTACTAACATCATCCCTCCCCCTCTCTCTGCATTCCCTTTTTTAATTTTTTCATTGTCCATTTTTCTCATTTCTACCCCTGTTCACATTGGACTTCCGCCGCCGGCCTCCCCCAACGCTACTGCAGTGGCCAAGAGACCCACAATTACCACCACTACACCTTCTCCTCCACCTTCCAAGGCCTTCGACGTCCTCCCACTCCCGTTCTGCTTCGCCAATAAGCAAACTCTATCTCTGCCTCCAAAAATCTTGAACTTGCTAGACTCTCTGAAGCACTGTCGCGCGACTTCCATCAGCCACATCGACTTCAATTCACCAACCATCAGCACTGTCGCGCGACCTCCATCAACCACGACGAGCCAATGTTGCAGAGTGCGACGACGCGGTCTCTGACGAGGATGGACTCTGTGGATTCTCAAGAAGATTAGAGGAGAATTTCATCCACTGATAGTTGTCGTCGCCGGAGAATCAGAGGACGGGGAGTTTGCTAAGTACCATCACCGATGACTTCAACACCTAGTTTTGCAATGGTACCCTTCAGACCCTTTATCTCTTCTCTCATTTTCTGTTACCCTTTCATAATTGTTACTAGTGCTGCTTTTGTTGTTGTTGTTGTTATTGTCGAAGAATGTGGAAAGGAGCAGAGACAAAATGGTAGACTTGCACCTTGCAGATTGAATTTGTGGCCTTGGATTTGTTTCTTCTGCGATAATGTGGTTGCGCTGACTCAATTGATTTCTGGTTCTTTTCCATTTGATGTATTCTGCTACTGTTGTTGGTGCTTCTGTTGTAACAACACGCATGTTTCAGAGAGAGAGAGAAAGAGAGAGAGAGAGAGAGAGAGTGAGTAATGTGGTGATGATGTAGATGATAATAAGGGTAATTTGAGGTTTTATGAGATTTTTTAGTATTTGGATAATTTTATTGTGTGGAACCAATGTTTGATGGGTACAAATAGTAATTTTCTTCTTCTATAGGTAGATGTGTCAGCATTTTCAACTTTCATAGGTATAAATAATAGTTTACTCATATATCTATACATGTGTCTATGAAATACAAAATATTTAAGGTTAAGTACTTTTTTCGTCCCTAACGTCTTGGGTCAAAATCAAAATCGTCCTCAACTTTTTTTCCTTATTAAAATCATCCTCAATGTTACAAAACGTTATAAAATCATCCTTTTGTTCATAAACAATATTTTTTGGACAATTTTGCTCTTTCACAAAAATAAAAACAAAGAAAAAATGTTACCTTCTTCCACCACCCTCACCACTAATCCCACCAGGCCACCAGTAACCCCATCATATCTCACCTCTCTCTCTCTATCTCCTTACTTCTGCAACTGCCTTGTTATGAAGATGGCCCAACCACTCCCACACCATCAACAACTCCACCACCGCCTTATTATCACGATGGCCCAACTACTCCTGCGCCACCAATAGCTCCACCGACGATCCAAGATCCTCAAAGAAGAAGAACTCCACCATCAACAACTCTATCGTTGCAATGGATGAAAGAAGAAGAACTCATCCATGGCCGAATCGCACTAAAAGAAACCCAACTCGACTCGATTCGCAAAGAAATCACAATGCTCCACATCTTCTTCTTCCTCTTCCACTCCCTGACCCTCATGCTCCTCTTCACATCCTCTTCCTCTGTGTCTTTCTCAGAATCCGAATCTTCTTCGTCCGCGTGCCAACGCTGATGGATCCTTTTGCTGTGCGCTTTCGTGTTCTCATTGGGCCTGGTTTGGGCCGTGAGGTACAAGAGCGACGTGGAGAGTCACATGGAGAAGGCGCTTCAGAGAGAGAAAGAAGACAAGATTCTTTTGGAAGAGTTGAAGAAGAAGGGTTTGGAATTCGATCTGTTGAAGAAGTTGATTCTCTCAGAAGAGCAAAGAGTTTGAGGGTTGGAGACCCCTTTTTTCTTGTGTTGATGTGTTAGATATGGATAATTTATGTTTTATCCTCAATGAATTAAAAAAAATGGCAGAATCAAACTTTAAATTTACAATTTTGTTTTAAGTTATGGATTCCTTCACTTTTATTTGGGTTGCGGTTTTAAAATTGTTTTTGGTGCTAATTTTGTGGGGGGTGTTGATTTTGTTGGTGCAAGGGTATTGATTTTGTTCAATCGATTGGGTGATATTGTTCAATCATTCAGATGTTGATTTTAATGGATGAAGAGTTAGCAGGATTGGTGTTAGAGTTAAGAGTAGTGGGTGGTATGGTGGTGGAGGTGGTGTTGGTGATGGTGAAGAGAGAGAGAGAGAGAGAGAGAGAGAGAGAGAGGTAGTGATGGAGAAGGAGAAGAAGATGGAGAAGGAGGTGGGAGCAACGGTGGTGGGGTGGCGAAAAGGGAGAGAAGAGAAAGACTGAAAGAGAGTGAGAGATACGGGAGGGTTGGAGAGGGTTTCTTTTATTTTTTAATATTAGTTTTAATATTTTTTATTTTTGTACAAGGATAAAATTGTCTGAAAAATATTGTTTATGGACAAAAGGATGATTTTATAACGTCTTGTAACATTGAGGATAATTTTAATAAGGAAAAAAGATTGGGGATAGTTTTAATTTTGACCTACGACGTTAGGGACGAAAAAAAATACTTAACCCAAATATTTATTAATATAAATAATTTCAATAAGTGTTATATATGTATATAATCAAGATAGCTCACAAGTCGGTGAGTTGAGGTTACCCAAATTTAATTTCGACTCATTTAATATATGAGGTCAAATTCAAGCTCAAGCTTAAGCTTGACAAGGGGTGTCAAAAATTCCCAGGCAGCGGGGATCCCTGCGGGGACCGCCCTGAACGGGGCCCGATGGCGGGGAATTTTTTCTGCGGGGACGGGGATGGGGGACAAAATTTTCCGAAGCAGATGCGGGGACCCGAGCGGGGATCCCCGTCCCCGTCCCCGTCCCCGTCCCCGTATTTCCCACAATCCTCGAATATATTAAATTACTTAAATACCCTTAAAAATTTAGTTTTTATTTTGCTTTTTTAGTCATTTCAACCCTAAACCCTAACTTCTCTTCCCAGATTCCCAGTTCCCACACAGAGCATAGAGCACCGCATTCCAACTCCCTCACCCTGCTCCAGTGCTCCTCACGAAACCCTTCCTCTCTGCGCCCTTCCTCTGCGTTCTCTCCCACGTCCCAGCCAGCCACCTCCGACCACCATCGTCACGGCCTCCGACCACCATCGTCACCGTACCGCCTCGTGCGCCATCTTCTGTTCGCCCTCTTCCGCATCGGTCGCCGCTCTTCTCTTCACCAGCGTCTCTACCTCTTCGGGCATTTCTATCTTATCCCTGGTAAGATTCACTACTCTCTCCTTTTCTTCTTGTATTTTGGCATTTTACTTTAGGTTTTTGTTCTTTTTCATGAATTTGATGGTGATTTTGACTTTTTGAAGTTGGTGGCTGTTGTTTTTGTTAATGAATATTTTCTTCTATGAATTTCTGATAATTGGTGGCTGTTTTAAGCAAGATTGAAGCAATCTCATTAGGATTCATAATTTCATATTCCCTGACAGTATACAAATATATTATTGCAATAAACATTTCTGTTTAAATCCTAAATTGAAACATTTTCTGGTTATATCGCTTACATAAGTAATATGCTTATATTAATGGTTATGTAATTATTATGCCTGTTATTTAGAATGCTGGCTTGGTGGCCATAACTTTGCCTCTAATATCTTTGATTGGTGTTTTGAAATAATCTAAAGCTAGCTAGCTAGATAGATAATAACATGATAAAATGTATAGAATGGTGATGAAAGTGGGGTATGGTTAATTAAGCACTCAATGGAGAAAACTGGCATCTTATAATAGCCTCTCCTTTCATTAGAAAATTGATGCGGATTGAAAGCACCATTCCAATGCGTAATTTAGTGCACCATTCCAAAAATCATTCTAATTTAGTGTTTATGTTAGGGTAAAGCAAATTAGCAAATCTATGATTGGTGTTTCAATTATCTAATGCTTCCCTTATATGCATGCTTTTTGGATCTTATTCTGAGTTGATTCTGTGTTTTAGTGTTTATGTATTAAATTTTAATTTAGTGTTTCTGTATTAAATCTTACTGTATAGGATGGATAGTTTAAGTTCGACTCCTATTGAAAATAATAGTGAGACAGAACCAACTCAAGATGATGAGAGTCAAACAATTGAAGTACATATTCAAGAAATACAAGAAGAAGGACAAGAAGAAACACAAGAGGGATGGCAAAAAGTTTGCCAAAGTGTGCAAAACAGTCCTAACAAAAAAGGATTAACTTCTGAGGCTTGGAAACATTTTAGGAGGGAGAAAATAGATGAAAAGTGGAAGACAATATGTAAATATTGTGAGAGAAAGATTGGAGGTGACACGAAGCAAGGAACTAAGCACTTGCATGATCACATTAGAATTTGCCTGATTCGTACTGTTAGGGGACCAAAGCAAGCAATATTGAAAACAGCGCAGCAATCATCAGGTTCGACATGAATGGGAAGGCCAACAGATTCACTTTTGGTTGAAAACTTCACATTTAGTCAAGAGGGAGCACGATGAGCACTCACAAGATGGGTTATTAGGGACGAACACCCTATGTCGTTTGTTGAGCAACAGGGTTTTCATGAGTTTATGGCTGAGACTCAACCTTTGTTCAAATTTTATACAAGAAATACACTGAGAAGTGATGCTATGAAGATGTATGAAGCTGAAAAGGCAATGCTTCTAAAATTATTGGGAAAAAATTCAAGCCGCATTGCTATAACTACTGATATGTGGAGTTCTGATTGTCAAAACAAAGGCTATATGGCGATTACAGCTCACTTTATTGATGATGATTGGAACTTGCAAAATCGGCTTGTAAGGTATTATTTATGCTTTTAGCATCTTTTAAATATTTGAATTTTTAATGTCATGATTGTGTATTATATTTACATTACTCTAGGTTTGCATATGTGCCAGCACCCCATACTGCTGAAGTTCTTAGTGATGCTTTGGTGAATTCCTATTATGATTGGAATATAGATAGAAAATTGTCAACTTTAATGGTTGATAATTGTAGTACAAATGATGCCATGATTCATCTTGTTCTTGATAAGATTTTACCGTCTAACTTTGTTAAGAGAGGGGAATTTTTTCACATGCGTTGTTGTGCTCACATTGTGAATTTGATTGTGAAAGATGGCATGAATGCAATATATGGTTCTATTGAAAAAATCAGAGATAGTGTTTCTTTTTGAGTTGCAACACCAAATAGGGAAGAAAAATTTGAAGAGACTTGTAGGCAATTGAATATTAATTATAGGAGAAAGCTTGCACTTGATTGTAGAACTAGATGGAATTCAACTTATCTAATGCTTGCTTCTGCTTTGTCATATAGAGAAGTTTTTGAGCGTTTAAGACATCGTGAATCTCTGTATAAAGTTGTACCATCTGATGATGAGTGGGAAATGGCAAATGAACTTGTTGATAAATTAGAAGTCTTTCATAGTGTGACTGAATTATTCTCTAGCACTTTATATCCAACGACAAATTTATACTTTCCCAATGTGTGTGAAATGAGATTGATTCATAGAATGGCAACAAATATGATTAGTAAGTTTGAAAAGTATTGGGATCAAATTAATGAAGTCATGGCTGTGGGAGCTATCTTAGACCCTAGGTATAAGATGAAGTTATTGAAATTTTTTTTCCCTAAAATATATGGATCTCAAAGTGAGAATCATCTGAGCAAGGTAAAGAAAATGATGGAAGAATTAGTATGTGAATATCAACTTAAGGCTAGGGTTAAAAGAAGAGCAACAAATGATGATAGTTCAGCTTTTACTTTGAATGTTAGACATGATGAAGGATCTTCAAAGAGAAAATTTAACTCTATCTACTTGTAATTTGTGGAAGATACATCTGAAGACTATGTTGCAAAAACTGAGTTGGATTTCTATTTGGAAGAGAGTGTTATGGTAAATAAAACAAATTTGAAAAAATTTGACATTTTGGGCTACTGGAAAAATATTGGAGTGAAATATCCAACTTTACAAAAGATTGCAAGAGATTTTTTAGCCATTCCCATTTCTACTGTTGCTTCAGAGTCTGCTTTTAGCACTGGTGATCGAGTTATACATCCACATCGCAATAAATTGGATTGTGAACTTATTGAGGCGTTAATTTGCACTCAGCATTGGATACACTCTTCAGGTAAAAGTACTAATAACTCAAATTTTATTTCCTATTAAAGTTCAATTTCATGTTAAATTTAACTCTCGTGAATTGTTGGTTGATATAATATAGGTAAAGCAGGGTCAAAAATTCCAATTCCTTGGGACTATGTGATGGATATGGAGATTTAGCAGTTTAGGTAATTATTTTTTTATTATGTCAAATTCTTATTAAATATATGATATTCTTGTTTATAATATATGTTAACATATTCATGTTTGTGTTGTATTTTAACAGAGAATATGGAGTTGTTTGTTGGAAGCTGAAGACTTTATTTTATGACTTTTTTTAACACCGGAAGTTGTATTTTAAATTTTTATTTTATGGACTATGATAACTTGATTTTATATTTCTTTACTTGTAAGTTGTAATCTTGAATTTTGTGTTGTAATTTTCATTTTGTGGACTATGTTAAACTTGATTTTGTGTTATAATTTTTATTTTGTGGTTTTTTCTATGATTTTTTAATTTTTTTATGATAATTTTCATATAAATGTTCAATATAAGCAGATGGAGAATGTGGACCCGCAGAAAACACGGGAAACATGGGGAATAGGGATGGGGGCAATTATCCCCCCACGACGGAAAATGGGGCGGGAACAGGGACAAAATTTGAGGGCGGGAACGGAGAGCAGGGAGACATTCCCCGCCCCCGCCCCGTCCCATTGATATCCCTAAGCTTGACACATAAATTTATGAGCCAGCTTATTAAACTGTTAATGAGTTGAATTTGAGCTAACTCATAAACTAGTTTAAGTCATTTCTAATCTTAATGATATATATATATTGCGATTTTTTAATTCATGTGTGAAAATCTATTTTAGTAAATATTAAAAATTAATTTTAGTTAGCATGTACTAATCAATATTTTTATTATAAAATTAGTGTGTAACTGTTGTATAGCTAATTACATTGACAACTATTTTTTGGTAGACATTTAAAATTTTATTCAGACTATCAAAAATATCCTAGTTCCACTAAAGCTGGTTGTTCAAAAAAGATATTAAATTAAATAACGTATTCAATCTTAAAAGGCTTTTAGCAAGAAATATGTATTTTATATTTTATTTTTAGTAATATATTGATGAATAATAAATTTTTAAATAAAATTTAAATTTATAGCTAATTAATTTTTAATTTATCGAATTAAAAAATATAAAAAAATAATTTATCACGACGAAGTAAATAAAATATTTTATTGCAATTTTAGGCCCATTAAACAAAAGGAAAAGGGAAAAGAAAAAGTGACATAAAAGTGCTACATTACAGCGCAACTACCACTAGGGAGTCACATGCATATGTATCTCATCCCTTCCCCATCTGCATTAACTACTACAAACAAGTTCTTTCACTCTTTTATTACTACTATACCCTTCAAATAAGGTAACATGTAGAATCAAAGCGGTGAAAATTGTAGTCAACACAAAGAGGAAGGCCCATCGAAATTCACCAACACCACCACGATGAATTAATGCATATGGGGTGTTTAGTATACCAAAGACATACCATCACTTCAGCACACTCATTTCCTAGAGAAAAAATGTAGGCATGGAGCCCCAACTCCTCTGGCACTCACGTTTAGTGGCCCCTGAGGTTGTCAGTATGTGAAGTTGTGAACTGAACGATCCTGCAGTTTTTTTTTAATTCGATCGATAATAATTGACCACCGGGCTTTCCAGTATCCAGTGGGAATTCAATTGCCAGGCCAATTGATGGTCCTCTGTGAACGATTAGCTAACTATGGAGTAGCTTCTATAAAGTAGGCATGGACTCCTCTGGCACTCACGTTTAGTGGCCCCTGAGGTTGTCAGTATGTGAAGTTGTGAACTGAACGATCCTGCAGTTTTTTGTTTTTTTTTACGATAATAATTGACCACCGGGCTTTCCAGTATCCAGTGGGAATTCAATTGCCAGGCCAATTGATGGTCCTCTGTGAACGATTAGCTAACTATGGAGTAGCTTCTATAA
>NC_029792.2:107729057-107749996 GCF_000816755.2 Arachis ipaensis | reverse complement strand
CTAGTTCCACTAAAGCTGGTTGTTCAAAAAAGATATTAAATTAAATAACGTATTCAATCTTAAAAGGCTTTTAGCAAGAAATATGTATTTTATATTTTATTTTTAGTAATATATTGATGAATAATAAATTTTTAAATAAAATTTAAATTTATAGCTAATTAATTTTTAATTTATCGAATTAAAAAATATAAAAAAATAATTTATCACGACGAAGTAAATAAAATATTTTATTGCAATTTTAGGCCCATTAAACAAAAGGAAAAGGGAAAAGAAAAAGTGACATAAAAGTGCTACATTACAGCGCAACTACCACTAGGGAGTCACATGCATATGTATCTCATCCCTTCCCCATCTGCATTAACTACTACAAACAAGTTCTTTCACTCTTTTATTACTACTATACCCTTCAAATAAGGTAACATGTAGAATCAAAGCGGTGAAAATTGTAGTCAACACAAAGAGGAAGGCCCATCGAAATTCACCAACACCACCACGATGAATTAATGCATATGGGGTGTTTAGTATACCAAAGACATACCATCACTTCAGCACACTCATTTCCTAGAGAAAAAATGTAGGCATGGAGCCCCAACTCCTCTGGCACTCACGTTTAGTGGCCCCTGAGGTTGTCAGTATGTGAAGTTGTGAACTGAACGATCCTGCAGTTTTTTTTTAATTCGATCGATAATAATTGACCACCGGGCTTTCCAGTATCCAGTGGGAATTCAATTGCCAGGCCAATTGATGGTCCTCTGTGAACGATTAGCTAACTATGGAGTAGCTTCTATAATTTAGGGTGCATTTAGTTTATGTTTTCATTTTTTTATTTTTAGTATTTTTTATTTTTTAAATTTTATAAAAATAAAAATATAAACCAGACACACAGTGTTTTAACATTAATAAACACGTACGTTAGTTTTCTATGAGTAAAGTCTTTTTTTTCTTTCTCTAATATTTTCAAAAAAATAAAAATATCTTTGAAGTCTAATTTATTTTATTTTTATTTCTAGTATATTTTGAAAAAAATTATTATTTTTATTTATGAATGTTCAAAATACTAATAAATTTATCGACAACTTAATAAAATTAATTTTATATTCATAAAAGATAAATGCTAGTTGACAAAATTAAGCAAATCTTAAAAGATTATTCAAAAATTCTAAACTACTTTTTATAACCTAATCTATCCAATCCCTAATCGTTCACCACAACCTCTTCAATACCTACTTTTCATAATCTCTTCGATCCCATCTTGCCGGTTGTTCCAAAACACAAGCCCTCAACATATCTTATAGGGTTTGTATCGTTCTTTCTGGTTGACCATCAGTTTGAGGATGGTACGCAGTGCTTAGGCTTAATTGAGTTCCGAATGCTCTCTGGAAAGCTCCCCAAAATATCAAAGTAAAACAAGGATATCTGTCAGAAATTATGGTGATAGGCACACCATAAAGCCTTACAATCTCCTTAATGTACAAGCGTGCTAACTCCTCCAAAGTATAGTTCATCCGGACGGGCAAGAAGTGAGCTGACTTCGTCAACCGATTCGCAATTACCTAAACTGCATCAAATCCTGCCTGAGTCCTTGGCAATTCAGACACGAAGTCCATGTGACACTTTCCCATTTTCATTGCGAAATTTCCAAAGGTTTTAGGGTCCCGGACTGTCTCTAGTGCTCAATTTTTACATTTTGGCAGGTTAAACACTTTGAAACATGCAACACCAAATCATTCTTCATTCTCGGCCACCAGAACATCGCCTTCAGGTCATGATGCATTTTAGTACTTCCTGGATGAATTGAAAACTTACTTCGGTGAATTTCAATTAACAGATCTTGCCTCAAATCTCCCATATTCAGTACATAAATCCTTTCCTTGTACCTCTAAACTCCCTCTTTGTCCTGAGTAACTTCTCTTTGTTTCTTCTGTTCAGTTACTTGCAGTATTTTTCGTAGTTTCTGATCATTTTGCTGAGCCTTCTGAATCTCAGCCTTGAAATTACTAGAGACATGAAATTGGTTCAAACACATATTGCCTGCTACTTCTCTGACGCCCAAGTTGAGGTTCTCAAACTCTCTTAATAGATCCTCTTCCTTAACCATCATCCAAGCAACATATAATGATTTTCGGCTCAATGCATCTGCCACGATATTAGCTTCCTGGATGGTAATTCAGTTCGAAATTATAGTCTTTCAATAGCTCTATCCGCCTTCGCTGGCATATATTAAGTTCCTTCTGATAAAAGAGATATTTCAAGTTCTTGTGATGAGAAAAAACTTGAAATTTAACCCTGTACAGGTAATGTCTCCAGACCTTTAGTACAAACACAACTGCAGCGACTTCCAGGTCATGAGTTGAGTAATTTACTTCATGAGGTCTTAATTATCGAGACGCATATGCCACAATATTTTGGTGTTGCATCAGCACAAACTCAAGACCTTTCAATAACACACCACAATACACCTCAAAGGGTTTATTAGGTTTGGGCAATACCAGCATAGGTGCTGTAGTCAATTTCTGCTTTAAAGCTTGAAAGCTCTCCTCACATTGTGACGTCCAAACAAACGGTGCATCCTTTCGGATTAACTTTGTCAAAAGCAATACAATTTGTGAAAAGCCCTTGATAAACCTCTAACAATATCCTGCCAAAACTAAGAAGCTCCTGATTTCGTCACTGATGTTGGTTGTCCCCAATCCATTACTGTCTCAACCTTAGAAGGATCCACAACTATTCCTTATTGACTCACCACATGGCCCAAAAATTTCACCTCATCCTTCGAGAATTCACACTTAGAAAGTTTTGCATACAACATCCTTTATTTCAGAATCTGCAGCATGATCTGTAAGTGTTCCGCGTGTTCTTCCTCGGTCTTAGAGTATATTAAGATGTCATCAATGAAGATGACGATGAATTTGTCCAGGAAAGGAAGGAACGTCTGGTTCATACTTGTAGTGGCCGTAACAAGTTTTGAAAGAAGTTTTTGGGATATCTTCATTTCTCACCTTTATCTGGTGGTAACCAGACCTCAAATCAATTTTGGAAAAGACACCAGCTCCCTGCAATTGGTCCATCAGATCATTAATTCTTGACAACGGATATTTGTTATTCACTGTTACTTTATTTAGTTGTCTATAATCTACAGATAGCCACATGCTTCCATCCTTCTTTTTCACCAACAACACCTTGCTCCCCACGGAGAAATGCTGGGACAAATAAAGTTCTTACACATTAATTCCTCTAGCTAAGCCTTAAGTTCAGTCAACTCCAAAGGCGACATTTGGTAGGACGCAATTGAAATTGGTCCTTGGTGCACGAAATTGCGATCATCAACAATGGCGCCAAAGACTTGGTGCTCTCAAACGTGAATCACAGTTTGTCACAACTTCGCACAACTAACCAGCAAGTGCACTAGGTCGTCCAAGTAATAAACCTTACGTGAGTAAGGGTCGATCCCACGGAGATTGTCGGCTTGAAGCAAGCTATGGTCACCTTGTAAATCTCAGTCAGGCAGATTCGAATGGTTATAGAGTTTTAATAATTAAAAGATAAATAACATGTAAAATAAGGATAGAGATACTTATGTAATTCATTAATGAGAATTTCAGATAAGCGTATATAGTTGCTTAATTCCTTCTGAATCTCTGCTTTCCCACTGCTTTCATCCAATCCTTCATACTCCTTTCTATGGCAAGCTGTATGTTGGGCATCACCGTTGTCAATGGCTACATCCCGTCCTCTCTGTGAAAATGGTCCAATGCGCTGTCACTGCATGGCTAATCATCTGTCGGTTCTCGATCATACTGGAATAGGATTTACTATCCTTTTGCGTCCGTCACTACGCCCAGCACTCGCGAGTTTGAAGCTCGTCACAGCCATCCCTTCCCAGATCCTACTCGGAATACCACAGACAAGGTTTAGACTTTCCGGATCTCAGGAATGGCCATCCATGGGTTCTAACTTATACCACGAAGACTCTAATATCTCGGACTCGGTCCCCTGTATTAGATATCTAAGAGATACTCATTCTGTCTCATCTTCATGTAGAACGGAAGTGGTTGTCAGGCACGCGTTCATAGGTGAGAATGGTGATGAGCGTCACATAATCATCACATTCATCATGTTCTTGGGTGTAAATGAAGATCTTAGAATAGGAATAAGCTTGAATTGAATAGAAAAACAATGGTACTTTGCAGTAATACTCAAGGAACAGCAGAGCTCCACACCTTAATCTATGGTGTGTAGAAACTCTACCATTGAAAATACATAAGTGATAATGGAGTTCATTGGTCTCGGCCCCAGAGGGGAACCGGAGTAACCAAAACTTCGAATACAATAATAAAAAGTCCTATTTATACTAAACTAGTTATTAGGGTTTATAGAAATGAGTAAATGATGCAGAAATCCACTTCCGGGGCCCACTTAGTGTGTGCTTGGGCTGAGCATTGAGCTTTACATGTGTAGAGGCTTCTCTTGGAGTTGAACACCAGTTTGTAACCTGTTTCTGGCGTTTAACTCCACTTTGCAACCTGTTTCTGGCGTTTAACTCTAGAATAGAGCAGGAAGCTGGCGTTGAATGCCAGTTTGCGTCATCTAAACTCGGGCAAAGTATGGACTATTATATATTTCTCGAAAGCCTTGGATATCTATTTTCCAACGCAATTGAGAGCGCACCATTTGGAGTTCTGTAGCTCTAGAAAATCCACTTTGAGTGTAGGGAGGTCAGAATCCAACAGCATCTGTAGTCCTTCTTCAACCTCTGAATCTGATTTTTGCTCAAGTCCCTCAATTTCAGCCAGAAAATACCTAAAATCACAGAAAAACATACAAACTCATAGTAAAGTCCATAAATGTGATTTTTATTTAAAAACTAATAAAAATATATTAAAAACTAACTAAATCATACTGAAAACTATGTAAAAACAATGCCAAAGAGCGTATAAATTATCCACTCATCACAACACCAAACTTAAATTGTTGCTTGTCCCCAAGAAACTGAAAATCAAATAGGATAAAAAGAAGAGAATATACTATAAATTCTAAAATATCAATGAAACTTAGCTCTAATCAGATGAGCGGGACTAGTAGCTTTTTGCCTCTTGAATAGTTTTGGCATCTCACTTTATCCATTGAAGTTCAGAATGATTGGCATCTATAGGAACTTAGAATTCAGATAGTGTTATTGACTTTCCTAGTTCAGTATGTTGATTCTTGAACACATCTACTTTATGAGTCTTGGTCATGGCCCTAAGCACTTGTTTTCCAGTATTACCACCGGATACATAAATGCCACAGACACATAACTGGGTGAACCTTTTCAGATTGTGACTCAGCTTTGCTAAAGTCCCCAATTAGAGGTGTCCAGGGTTCTTAAGTACACTCTTCTTTTTTGCTTTGGACCTCGACTTTAACCGCTCAGTCTTAAGTTTTCACTTGACACCTTCACGCCACAAGCACATAGATAGGTTAGGCCAGGATTTTATTCCTTTAGGCCCTCCTATCCACTGATGCTCAAAGCCTTGGATCCTTTTTACCCTTGCCTTTTGGTTTTAAGGGCTATTGGCTTTTTGCTCTTGCCTCTTGGTTTAAAGAGCTTTTGGCTTTTTCTGCTTGCTTTTTCTTTTTCCCTTTTTTTTTCGCATTTTTCTCCTTTTTTTTTCGCAATTTTTTTTTCTGCAAGCTTTGTTCTTCACTGCTTTTTCTTGCTTCAAGAATCAATTTTATGATTTTTCAGATTATCAAATAACATGTCTCCTTTTTCATCATTCTTTCAAGAGCCAACATATTTAACATTCATAAACCACAATATCAAAAGACATATGCACTGTTCAAGCATTCATTCAGAAAACAAAAAGTATTGTCACCACATCAAAATAATTAAACTAGTTTCAAGGATGAATTCAAAATCATGTACTTCTTGTTCTTTTGTAATTAAAATAGTTTTCATTTAAGAGAGGTGATGGGTTCATAGGACATTCACAACTTTAAGGCATAGACACTTAGACACTAGTGATCAAGTAGTAAAGACACAAACGTAAATAAAACATAAAGCTCAAAAATCGAAAAACAGTAAAATAAATAGACAAGGAGATTAAGGAATGAGTCCACCTTAGTGAGGGTGGCGTCTTCCTCCTCTTGAAGAACCAATGGTGCTTTTGAGCTCCTCTATGTCTCTTCCTTGCCTTTTTGCTCCTCCCTTATA
This sequence comes from Arachis ipaensis, assembly GCF_000816755.2. Classification (NCBI taxonomy): domain Eukaryota; kingdom Viridiplantae; phylum Streptophyta; class Magnoliopsida; order Fabales; family Fabaceae; genus Arachis; species Arachis ipaensis. The sequence goes on along the minus strand of NC_029792.2, from coordinate 107,743,800 downwards.
GCTCTTTGATCTTCTCTTATTTCATGAAGGATGATGGAGTGCTCTTGATGCTCCACCCTTAGTTGTCCCATGTTAGAACTTAATTCTCCTAGGGAGGTGTTGATTTGCTCCCAATAGTTTTGTGGAGGAAGGTGCATCCCTTGAGGTATCTCAGGGATTTCATGGTGAAGAATTTCCTCATGCTCTTGTTGAGATCCATGCTCTCTTGTTTGCTCCATCCTTTTCTTAGTGATGGGTTTGTCCTCTTCAATGAGGATGTCTCCCTCTATGTCAATTCCAGCCAAATTGCAGAGGTGGCAAATGAGGCGAGGAAAGGCTAACTTTGCCAAAGTAGAGGACTTGTCAACTACCTTGTAGAGTTCTTGAGGTATGATCTCATGAACTTCCACTTCCTCCCCAATCATGATACTATGGATCATGATGGTCCGATCTATAGTAACTTCAGACCGGTTGCTAGTAGGAATGATTGAGCGTTGAATAAACTCCAACCATCCTCTAGCTACAGGCTTAAGGTCCAGTCTTCTCAATTGAACCGGCTTGCCTCTTGAGTCAATTTTCCATTGAGCTCCTTCCACACATATGTCCATGAGGACTTGGTCCAACCTTTGATCAAAGTTGACCCTTCTAGTGTAGGGGCGTGCGTTTTCTTTCATCATTGGCAAGTTGAACGCCAGCCTTACATTTTCTGGACTGAAATCTAAGTATTTCCCCCGAACCATGGTGAGTCAATGCTTTAGATTCGGGTTCACACTTTGATCATGGTTCCTAGTGATCCATGCATTTGTATAGAACTCTTGAACCATTAAGATCCCGACTTGTTGAATGGGGTTGGTGAGAACTTCTCAACCTCTTCTTTGGATCTCAAGTCGGATCTCCGGATACTCATTCTTTTTGAGTTTGAAAGGAACCTCAAGGATCACTTTCTTCTTGGCCACAACTTCATAGAAGTGGTCTTGATGGACCTTTGAGATGAATCTCTCCATCTCCCATGACTCAGAGGTGGAAGCAATTGCCTTTCCTTTTCTCTTTCTTGAGGATTCTCTGGCCTTAGGTGCCATTGATGGTTATGGAAAAACAAAAAGCAATGCTTTTTACCACACCAAACTTAAAATGTTTGCTCGTCCCCAAGCAAAAGAAGAAAGAAAGAAGGAGAAGAAGAAAAAGAATGGAGGAGAGGGAGAGGGGTGTGTATTCGGCCAAGGGAAGAAGAAAGGGTTGTGTTGTGTGCAAATAAAGAAGGAATGAGGGGTTTATATAGGGGTGGGGTGGGGTTTATGGTTCGGCCACTAGGGTTGGGTTTGGGAGGGAAAAGAGTTTGAATTTTTGAGATAGGTGGGGTTTATGGGGAAGAGGGAATGGATGTGAGTGGTGAAGAGATGATGGGGAAGAGTGAGTGAGGTGATTGGTGAAGGGTATTTGGGGAAGAGAGTTATGAAAAGGTGTGAAGAGGAGAGAAGAAGGTAGGTGGGGATCCTGTGGGGTCCACAGATCCAGTGGGGCCAAGGACTTAACATCCCTGCTCCAATTAGGCGTGTAAAACGCCCTTGCTGTGCAATCCTGGCGTTTAACGCCAGACTGCTGCTTGTTTCTGGCGTTTAACGCCAAGTAGATGCTTGTTTCTGGCGTTAAACGCCATCTTGGTGCTTGTTTCTGGCGTTAAACGCCAGACAGATGCTTATTTCTGGTGTTTAAACGCCAGAATGCTCCTCCTCCAGGGTGTGCTATTTTTAATGCTGTTTTTCATTCTGTTTTTGATTTTTCAGTAGTTTTTGTGACTCCACATGATCATCAACCTAATAAAACACTAAATAAACATAAAAAAATTAAATATAATTAAATAACATTGGGTTGCCTCCCAACAAGCGCTTCTTTAATGTCAATAGCTTGACAGTGAGCTCTCATGGAGCCTCACAAGTAATCAGAGCAAGGTTGGAACCTCCCAACATCAAACTTAGAGTTTGACTGTGGGGGCTTTGGTTGACTCTACAGTGAGAGAAGCTTTTCATGCTTCCTCTCCATGGTTATAGAAGGAGATCCTTGAGTCTTAAACACAAGGTTGTCCTTATTCAGTTGAAGGACCAACTCTCCTCTGTCCACATCAATCACAGCTCTTGCTGTGGCTAGGAAGGGTCTTCCAAGGATGATGGATTCATCCTCATCCTTTCCAGTGTCTAGGATTATGAAATCAGCAGGGATGTAAAGGCCTTCAACCTTTACTAGCACGTCCTCTACTAGTCCATAAGCCTGTTTTCTTGAGTTGTCTGCCATCTCTAATGAGATTCTGGCAGCTTGCACCTCAAAGATCCCAAGTTTCTCCATTACAGAGAGTGGCATTAAGTTTATTCCTGACCCCAGGTCACACAGAGCCTTCTCAAAGGTCATGGTGCCTATGTTATAGGGAATTAAGAATTTACCAGGATCCTGTTTCTTTTGAGGTAATGTCTGCCTATCCAATGCATTCAGTTCATTGGTGAGCAAGAGAGGTTCATCTTCCCAAGTTTCATTACCAAATAATTTAGCATTCAGCTTCATGATTGCACCAAGGTACTTAGCAACTTGCTCTTCAGTGACGTCTTCATTCTCTTCAGAAGAAGAATACTCATCAGAGCTCATGAAGGGTAGAAGGAGGTTCAATGGAATCTCTATGGTCTCTAGATGAGCCTCAGATTCCTTTGGTTCCTCAAAGGGAAACTCCTTATTGGTCACCGAACGTCCCAGGAGGTCTTCCTTACTAGGATTCATGTCCTCTTCCTCCTTTGTAGGTTCGGCCATGATGGTCAAATCTATGGCATTGCACTCTCTCTTTGGATTTTCTTCTGTATTGCTTGGGAGAGTACTAGGAGGAATTTCAGTGACCCTTTTACTCAGCTGGCTCACTTGTGCCTCCAAATTTCTAATGGAGGACCTTGTTTCATTCATGAAACTCACAGTGGCCTTAGATAGATCAGAGACTATATTTGCTAAGCTAGATGGATTCTGCTCAGAATTCTCTGTCTGTTGTTGAGTGGATGATGGAAAAGGCTTGCTATTGCTAAACCTGTTTCTTCCACCATTATTAAAGCCTTGTTGAGGCTTTTGTTGATCCTTCCATGAGAAATTTGGATGATTTCTCCATGAGGGATTATAGGTTTTCCCATAGGGTTCCCCCATGTAATTCACCTCTGCTATTGCAGGGTTCTCAGGATCATAAGCTTCTTCTTCAGAAGATGCCTCTTGAGTACTGTTGGATGATTCCTTCAATCCATTCAGACTCTGAGAGATCATATTGACTTACTGAGTTAATATTTTATTCTGAGCCAATATGACATTCAGAGTATCAATTTCAAGAACTCCCTTCCTCATAGGCGTCCCATTACTCACAGGGTTCCTTTCAAAAGTGTACATGAACTGGTTATTTGCAACCATGTCAATGAGTTCTTGAGCTTCTGCAGGCGTTTTCTTTAGGTGAATGGATCCACCTGCAGAATAGTCCAGTGACATCTTTGATAGCTCAGACAGACCATCATAGAATATATCCAGGATGGTCCATTCTGAAAGCATGTCAGAAGGACACTTTTAGTCAGTTCCTTGTATCTCTCCCAAGCTTCATAGAGGGATTCACCTTCTTTCTATTTGAAGGTTTGAACATCCACTCTAAGCTTACTAAGCTTTTGAGGAGGAAAGAACTTGGCTAAGAAATTCGTGACCAGCTTATCCCAAGAGTTCAGGCTATCTTTAGGTTGAGAATCCAACCATATTCTAGCTCTGTCTCTTACAGCAAACGGGAAAAGCATAAGCCTGTAGACCTCGGGATCAACCCCATTGGTCTTAACAGTATCACAGATTTGCAAGAATTCAATTAAGAACTGAAAAGGATCTTCTGATAGAAGTCCATGAAACTTGCAGTTCTGTTGCATCAGAGAAACTAATTGAGGTTTCAGCTCAAAATTGTTTGCTCCACTGGCAGGGATTGAGATGCTTCTTCCATGTAAATTAGAATTTGGTGCAGTAAAGTCACCAAGCATCTTCCTTGCATTGTTATTATTTTCAGCCATGTCTCCTTCATTTTCGAAAATTTCTGTCAGATTTTCTCCAGAGAGTTGTGCTTTAGCTTCCCTTAGCTTCCTCTTCAGAGTCCTTTCAGGTTCAGGATCAGTTTCAACAAGAATGTTCTTATCCTTGTTCCTGCTCATATGAAAAAGAAGAAAACAGAAAAGAAAATATGGAATCCTCTATGTCACAGTATAGAGATTTCTTTATGTGAGTAGAAGAAGAAAAAAAATTCGAACACAGAAAGAGGGAAAGGGTTCGAATTTTTTAAGAAGAAGAGAAGTGTTAGTAGATAAATAAAATAATTAGAAAGAAATGAGGGGGAGAGAATTTCGAAAATTAAATAAATGAAAATAAAAAATATTTTTGTTTTTAATTAAAAATTAAAGTTAAAATTCGAAAATTAAGAAAGGAAAATAAAATTAAATCAAATTAACATTTAAAACAAATAGTTAATTAAAAAAGAATTTTGAAAAAGAGGGAAGGGATTTTCGAAAATTAGAGAGAGAGAGAGAGAGAGTTAGTTAGGTAGTTTTGAAAAAGATAAGAATTAAACAAAAAGTTAAGTGGTTAATTAAAAAAGATTTGAAAATTAAATTTTGAAAAGATAAGAAGTTAGAAAAGAAGTTAGAGAAGATTTTGAAATTGATTTTGAAAAAGATGTGATTGAAACTTATTTTGAAAAGATTTGAAAAAGAAATTTAAAAAGATTTGATTTTGAAAATTAAAGCTGATTACTTGACTAACAAGAAACAAAAAGATATGATTTTAAAATTTAAAGATTAAACCTTTCTTAATAGGCAAGTAACAACTTGAGATTTTTGAATCTATAAATTAAATGTTAGTGAGATTTTCGAAAATATGAAGTAATAATAGGAAAAGATTTTTGAAAATCATTTTGAAATTTTCGAAAATCATAAAAGAAAAAGTGAAAAAGATTTGATTTTTGAAAAAGTTTTGAAAAAGATAGAATTTTTAAATTGAAAATTTGATTTGACTCATAAGAAACAACTAGATTTTAAAAACTTTTGATTAAATCAAATCACATTTTCGAAAATTATGAGTGAAATAAGGGAAAGATATTTTTTTGATTTTTTTGAATTTTTAATGAAGAAAGAGAAAAACATCAAAAAGACTCAATGCATGAAAATTTTGGATCAAAACAAATGATGCATGCAAGAACACTATGAATGTCAAGATGAACACCAAAAACACTTTGAATGTCAAGATGAACACCAAGAACTTATTTTTGAAAATTTTTAAATAAAGAAAAACATGCAAGACACCAAACTTAAAAATTTTTCATGTATGGACACTAACAAATTGAAAATGCATTTGAAAAATAAGAAAAGATGCAAAACAAGAAAATGCAAAGATCAAACAAGAAGACTTACCAAGAACAACTTGAAGATCATGAAGAATGCAATGTATGAATTTTCGAATATTTAAAGAAAAATTAAAACACATGCAATTGACACCAAACTTATAATTTGACACTAGACTCAAACAAGAAACATTAAATTATTTTTTTGATTTTTATGATTTTATTAAAATTTGTGGATTTTTCGAAAATTAATTGGAAAAATAAAAATAAGGATTCAAAATTTTTAATAGAAATTCCAGGAATCTTGCAATGTTAGTCTAAAGCTCCAGTCCAGGAATTAGACATGGCTTACTAGCCAGCCAAGCTTTCAGTGAAAGCTCCGGTCCAAAACACTAGACATGGCCAATGGCCAGCCAAGCTTCAGCATACATAGTTCAAGCATGTGAAGAAGAAGTCTCAGTCCAAAAGAATTTAGACATGGCTTTATAGCCAGCCAGGATTCAACATATCCCATGAAATTCCAGAATTCCTTCTTAAAAATTCTAAAGAACATAAATAAAAAATTTTTTGAAATTTTTTTAATATTTTATTATTTTTTTTCGAAAATAAGAATAATAAAAACAAAAAGATTAAAATTAAAATAAAATTACCTAATCTGAGCAACAAGATGAACCGTCAGTTGTCCAAACTCGAACAATCCCCGGCAACGGCGCCAAAAACTTGGTGCACGAAATTGCGATCATCAACAATGGCACCAAAGACTTGGTGCTCTCAAACGTGAATCACACTTTGTCACAACTTCGCATAACTAACCAGCAAGTGCACTGGGTCGTCCAAGTAATAAACCTTACGTGAGTAAGGGTCGATCCCACGGAGATTGTCGGCTTGAAGCAAGCTATGGTCACCTTGTAAATCTCAGTCATGCGGATTCGAATGGTTATAGAGTTTTAATAATTAAAATATAAATAACATGTAAAATAAGGATAGAGATACTTATATAATTCATTAGTGAGAATTTCAGATAAGCGTATAGAGTTGCTTAATTCCTCCTGAATCTCTGCTTTCCCACTGCTTTCATCCAATCCTTCATACTCCTTTCCATGGCAAGCTGTATGTTGGGCATCACCGTTGTCAATGGCTACATCCCGTCCTCTCTGTGAAAATGGTCCAATGCGCTGTCACTGCATGGCTAATCATCTGTCGGTTCTCGATCATACTGGAATAGGATTTACTATCCTTTTGCGTCTGTCACTACGCCCAGCACTCGCGAGTTTGAAGCTCGTCACAGCCATCCCTTCCCAGATTCTACTCGGAATACCACAGACAAGGTTTAGACTTTTCGGATCTCAGGAATGGCCATCCATGGGTTCTAACTTATACCACAAAGACTCTAATATCTCGGACTCGATCCCCTGTATTAGATATCTAAGAGATACTCATTCTGTCTCGTCTTCATGTAGAACGGAAGTGGTTGTCAGGCACGCATTCATAGGTGAGAATGGTGATGAGCATCACATAATCATCATATTCATCATGTTCTTGGGTGCGAATGAATATCTTAGAATAGGAATAAGCTTGAATTGAATAGAAAAACAATAGTACTTTGCATTAATACTCAAGGAACAGCAGAGCTCCACACCTTAATCTATGGTGTGTAGAAACTCTACCGTTGAAAATACATAAGTGATAATGGAGTTCATTGGTCTCGGCCCTAGAGGGGAACCGGAGTAACCAAAACTTCGAATACAATAATAAAAAGTCCTATTTATACTAAACTAGTTACTAGGGTTTACAGAAATGAGTAAATGATACAGAAATCCACTTCCGGGGCCCACTTGGTGTGTGATTGGGCTGAGCATTGAGCTTTACACGTGTAGAGGCTTCTCTTGGAGTTGAACATCAGTTTGTAACCTGTTTCTGGCATTTAACTCCACTTTGCAACCTGTTTCTGGCGTTTGACTCGAGAATAGGGCAGAAAGCTGGCGTTGAACGCCAGTTTGCGTCGTCTAAACTCGGGCAAAGTATGGACTATTATATATTGCTGGAAATCCCTGGATGTCTATTTTCCAACGCAATTGAGAGCACGCCATTTAAAGTTCTGTAGCTCTACAAAATCCACTTTGAGTGCAGGGAGGTCAGAATCCAACAGCATCTGCAGTCCTTCTTCAACCTCTGAATATGATTTTTGCTCAAGTCCCTCAATTTCAGCCAGAAAATACCTGAAATCACAGAAAAATACAAAAACTCATAGTAAAGTCCAAAAATGTGATTTTTATTTAAAAACTAATAAAAATATATTAAAAACTAACTAAATTATACTGAAAACTATGTAAAAACAATGCCAAAAAGCGTATAAATTATCCGCTCATCACAACACCAAACTTAAATTGTTGCTTGTCCCCAAGCAACTGAAAATCAAATAGGATAAAAAGAAGAGAATATACTATAAATTCCAAAATATCAATGAAACTTAGCTCCAATCAGATGAGCGGGACTAGTAGCTTTTTGCCTCTTGAATAGTTTTGGCATCTCACTTTATCCATTGAAGTTTAGAATGATTGGCATCTATAGGAACTTAGAATTCAGATAGTGTTATTGACTTTCCTAGTTCAGTATGTTGATTTTTGAACACAGCTACTTTATGAATCTTGGTTGTGGCCCTAAGCACTTTGTTTTCCAGTATTACCACCAGATACATAAATGCCACAGACACATAACTGGGTGAACCTTTTCAGATTGTGACTCAGCTTTGCTAAAGTCCCCAATTAGAGGTGTCCAGGGTTCTTAAGCACACTCTTCTTTTTGCTTTGGACCTCGACTTTAACCGCTCAGTCTCAAGTTTTCACTTGACACCTTCACGCCCCAAGCACATGGTTAGGGACAGCTTCGTTTAGCCGCTTAGGCCAGGATTTTATTCCTTTAGGCCCTCCTATCCACTGATGCTCAAAGCCTTGGATCCTTTTTACCCTTGCCTTTTGGTTTTAAGGGCTATTGGCTTTTTGCTCTTGCCTCTTGGTTTAAAGAGCTTTTGGCTTTTTCTGCTTACTTTTTCTTTTTTTCCTTTTTTTCGCATTTTTCTCCTTTTTTTTTTGCAATTTTTTTTTTCTGCAAGCTTTGTTCTTCACTGCTTTTTCTTGCTTCAAGAATCAATTTTATAATTTTTCAGATTATCAAATAACATGTCTCCTTTTTCATCATTCTTTCAAGAGCCAACATATTTAACATTCATAAACCATAATATCAAAAGACATATGAACTGTTCAAGCATTCATTCAGAAAACAAAAAGTATTGTCACCACATCAAAATAATTAAACTAGTTTCAAGGATGAATTCGAAACCATGTACTTCTTGTTCTTTTGTAATTAAAACAGTTTTCATTTAAGAGAGGTGATGGGTTCATAGGACATTCACAACTTTAAGGCATAGACACTTAGACACTAGTGATCACGTAGTAAAGACACAAACATAAATAAAACATAAAGCTCAAAAATCGAAAAACAGTAAAATAAATACACAAGGAGATTAAGGAATGAGTCCACCTTAGTGAGGGTGGCGTCTTCCTCTTCTTGAAGAACCAATGGTGCTTTTGAGTACAAGATGCTTTGACAATCAATCCAAACCCAGAATTAGATCGAGTCTAGTCATCGGCAAGCAAATCAGATCATGGACAAAAGTTTGATATTTAATTTGAAACAAGGCTTGTTGACAGCGTAATCTGGTTACGATAGCCTCAGAGGCAGGAGTATGGACTTGTAGGTCGTAGGCTAACATAGTTATTTTCAACCCTAACTCACTAGCTTTCTCAAACAATATGAATGAATGTGACGCTCCAATATCAAACAAAGCAACTAAAGTTGTATTACCAATTTCACAATTAACTTTGATCAACGTGTCAGACCTCTCAGCACCATCAGTCGGCATAGTAAACGCCTGTTCTTGCTACTGAGCTCTCCTGGCATCTTGCTTCTTCTTTTTCGAACAATTCCAAGACATATGCCCGGCTCCACTACAGGAATAGCACACTCTCAAACTAGCCCTACACAGAGTTCCCGAATGGTAGCTTTCACACCTCCTACAAGTCATTTTGTTTTGTGGTTGCTTCCCGTGTCTTCTCCCCTAATGATTGTTGTTATTAAATCTTCGGAAGTTGTTCTGACCCTGAGATTGTTGAGGAGCATAGCCTCCTTGCTTGAAAGTCCGACCTCTAGGTGCAAAATTTCTTCCTTGATTCCATTGAAAGGGTACTCTGTGACCTCTTTTATTCTAATAATGCTTTCCTTACACAATCCTCAGCAACTCTGCTCTTATTCACTAGTTGAGAGAAGGTCCTGATCTCTATCGGTTCTACTATGCCCAGAATGTTGCTCCAGAGTTCACATTCATACTTGATACACTTCTACCCTTCAAAGTCCCTCGAAGCACCCTGACACATCCTGAAAAATTGACACAATTTCTCAAGTTTACTTGTGAATTCGGCTACCAACATTGGACCCTGCTTCTTGTAGAAATTCAAGCTCTTTAGCTGTCCTGACTGAGTTGGGGAAAAACTTTTTGTAAAATTCAGATTGGAATACATCCCAGGGTATTGCGGCATTGTCTTACTATGGAAGACATTCCTTGCCATGCCGATACTGAGCTTTACCCATTAACTGATAAGTCACAAACTCAACCCATTGATCTTTAGGTACTTATTGTGCTTGTAAAGCTTATTCCACCGCTTGAAACCATTTGTGAGCCTCTTTGGGGTTCGTGGTTAAAGGTCGGTGTGTAAGAACTGTAATTTAAAATTGACTCTTTAAATAATATAAAATAATAAATTAATTGCCCAAAATAGGATTAAAATTTAGAAGTCTTAATTTGTAGTTTTAAACGTGAGATTTGAATTCAGTAAATTTTTTCAAGTAAGAAGATGTGATTTTCTGCAGAAAATTGCGTAAAAATGTGTACTGGTAAATTAGCCAGCAGTACTGGCTTAAATCTATCCAGTACTGTATAGGAATAATAAAAATAGTAGAAAACTTAGAAAAAAACATCTAGAATTAAAAATTGGGCACTAAATCTAAAGGTTTGGCCCAAAATTAGGTCAAACGGGCTAAAAATGCTAACGAATTAGACCGGACACAAGTTGGGCCCAAGCCCAACATATATAAACACTTTAATGAAGCCAAATTCAGCCTCATAACTCATCAAACACAAACCCTAGCAGCTGGTGAGAAGAAGAGAGAAAATACTATTCACTTCCTCACTCTTTCGCTTATAACTTGAGCTATGGTGCTCTGATTCGCATCCTATTTGCGGCTACGCAAAGTTCTCTTCGAGTCCGTTAGTTCTAACAAACTTTTGCTGGTAAGATTTTGAATTTCCTTTCCCATTCTTTAGCTCTATGGATTTCAAAAATTTGGCTATAGTTGTTGAGTGATTTTTGTGATTGTGGGTGTTTACGTACACTCTAACACTTGGTTTCTATTGATTTTTGTCCCAATCAACGTTGAGTAAGGTGAGCATATTCAAATCTATTGTGGGTTTATGTATATGTGGAATCCTAGGTTAATTTGTTGTAAATTGTGTGTATATAGGTTGATATTTGGTGATTTGTGAGTGGTGTTGGTGATTACATAGCTTGTTGGAAGTCACATTTGGTGTTTGTGCATATTGCAAATCGTCCAAGATATGGTTTCGATTTTTTATATGTAATATGTAATATTTCGTGAATCTTAGACTAGTGGACCATAGGATAGCTTTGAATTGTTGATAATGTATGATGATTATTGATGATTGTGATGAAATTGATGAATTATGATGGTGAATGTTAATGTTTAATGATAAATGTTGATGATGATATTGGATTTTGAATCTTGTAGTTGGTATTGACGTTGAATGGTGGTGAATGATGGTTATGAAGAGTTAAATTATGTAAAATTGTAAGGTTCAAATCTTGATTTATGAATTGTGGGTTTTGTTGAATATTGGTGGAAGGAAGTGGAAAAAGTTGAGTGAAATAGGTGTTGAATTATTTAAAATTCAATGGAATGGTAAATTATTGTATGTGGTAGTGTTTTGTGATAAAATCAAGTAGGTTTTGGCTTGGTTTGGTTTTGGAACTTGAAAACTAGAGAACTTTGATGATTTTGTGTAAAACTTGATTTTTGACGAACTTTGGCGAGGTATAATTTGGCTTCTGGACCCCCATTTTTTATGAAACTATATTTTTATGAAGGTTAGGTCTGAGAGCTTTAAGACATTTGAAGAACGAATGGAAAATATTTTATAACGAGAAAGGCTCTACAGGAATGAACTGCTCTGATACCATAATGTAATACCCTATCACACAGAGATTTACGCTTAAGTCATAAAATAGAGGTGGTGAGGTATTACAACCTCTAAAAAAAAGACGTACATACAATTATAGTGAAAGAAATCATATCTTGGAGCTTTGAAGAAAATCTTAAGCAAAAACCGCATAAAGAAAAGCTCATTGCACAAGTAAAATGATAACTAGAAATCGGAAAAAGGCTAAAGACGTAGGTATACAATACACACACACACAAATCAAAGTTCCAAAATACAGATATCAAGCTGCGAGCTTGACCTATGAAGCCAAGGCCGGCTGAGAATATTCACACACACACACACACACACACACACACACAACCTAAGTTTTCCCAAAACATAAACAACACTCTTGTTTTTCCAAATTAACCTCTAAGAGGACAGATATACCCGTTATACATGCGGAGAATCTATATACATGAATACATAGTCTAACACCAAAATATAACATCCCAACAGTGACATCTTCACTTGCATAAAGACCTCCAGATGCTCACCAAGGTGCACCTCGACCTGCAACTGAAACCAGCAGAAATATGTATGGGATGAGAACCAGAGGTTCTCAGCATGGTAAACGTGCCAATGCAGGTAATATATAAGGTCCTGGAAAAGCTAGAGGCATTCCTTGAACTTCGACACTCAGATTTAAACTTAAAGAAGTATATTAAACCAGAAATTCGGGAATCTATTTGTGGACTTTAGTTCTATTCTAACTCTTCATTTTTCATCATCCCAAACCTCCTAAACACCGGAGGAACTACCCATAGCGTCACCTCTACCAGTATGAGGAATCTCTCAGTTGCAAAGACATACAAGACGAGCAAAGAAAGCACAGATAGGATACAATTATAGCAAGTAATACAAATAGTATATAAGGTAATTAGACTTTTTTGCACTTTTTAAAACATAAATCATCACTTCATAATCTTTCTTCACTACCAGGTTAACTCCCTTTTTAGGTTCACGCGTCTCCCTATGGTTAGAAACCAGGTAATCAGACTTGAAAAGGTAATTATAGAGGTTTGGAAAGCTGGAGGATTGTTTAGCATTCAAAAATCTCATTTTTGGCCAAATAGGGGTTCTGCATACGCGAGGGTATGTCCGTGCACCAATCCCTGGACCACGTACACGAGCTTACAAAACAGATTAGAGTTCTCGCGTCACGTGTGCCCTGCTCGCGTACGCGAGTGTTCAAATTAATAGGTCCGCGTACGCAGCACCATACCCGCGTACGCGAGATCACCAACATAGGGAGAATTTTCGTGTCTCGTGCAATAGTTTGCGTACGGATCCACCCCTTTTCTTCCAAAACTGCTAAGTTTGCAAAAAACCAGATTTTTGTACCAAACGTCAAACGTTCATAACTTTGTCGATTTAAATCATTTTTCATCTTTTCTTTGAACGACATAAACTTCACAGACTCAATTTTCATTTTGAAACAAGTTTCACAAAATTTGGGGGTCCGGAAGTTGAGTTACAGTCCACCAAAGTTGGTCAAAAATCAAGTTTTTACCAAAAGTACCAAACCTCTATTTTTACCAAAACCTCAATTTAAAACCAATGTTTCACACCCCCCAAAACAATACAATTATATTCCAAGCAATTTCATATCCATTCCATCTCTTCCACAACATACCAATACTCAATTTTCATCATTTTCATCCCAAATGATCCACAACCAAAATAACACAATTCATTATTCATCAAACTATCATCATCACAATTCATTATCATCACCAATCATTACAATAATCAATAATCAACATATTTTCATAAAAAACTCAACATTTTCACCAAAATTTACTAAACCTTAACAAGTTCACATAGTACAACTGATCCTACGGTCAACTAGCCTAAGTTTTCACATAACATTACTGATGAGCGGATAATTTATACGCTTTTTGACATTGTTTTTAGTATGTTTTTAGTAGGATCTAGTTACTTTTAGGGATGTTTTCATTAGTTTTTATGTTAAATTCACATTTCTGGACTTTACTATGAGTTTTTGTGTTTTTCTGTGATTTCAGGTATTTTCTGGCTGAAATTGAGGGACTTGGACAGAAATCAGATTCAGAGGTTGAAAGAGGACTGCTGATGCTGTTGGATTCTGACCTCCCTGCACTCAAAGTGGATTTTCTGGAGCTACAAAACTCGAAATGGCACGCTTCCAAATGCGTTGGAAAGTAGACATCCAGGGCTTTCCAGCAATATATAATAGTCCATACTTTGGCTAAGAATAGACGACGTAAACTGGCGTTCAACGCCAGATTTCTGCCCAAATCTGGCGTCCAGCGCCAGAAAAGGAGCCAAAACTAGAGTTGAACGCCCAAACTGGCACAAAAGCTGCCGTTCAACTCCAAGAAGGACCTCTACACGTGCAACACTCAAGCCCAGTCCAAGCACACACCAAGTGGGCCCCGGAAGTAGATTTATGCATCAATTACTTACTCATGTAAACCCTAGTGACTAGTTTATTATAAATAGGACCTTTTACTATTGTATTAGATGATCTTGATGATTTTTTTTTGTGTCTTTTCATGTTTATCATATGCATTCTTGAATTCTTAGTGCGTAAGCATTAAAGAATTCTAAGTTTGGTGTCTTGCATATTTTCTTTGCATTAAAAATTTTTCAAAATTGTGTCTATGATGTTCATCTTGACATTCATAGTGTTCTTGGTGTTCATCTTGACATTCATAGCATTCTTGCATGCATTCATTGTTTTGATCTAAAAATTTCATGCATTGCATAATTTTCATGTTTTTCATAAAAATTCAAAAAAATAAAAAAATATCTTCCTCTTTTCTCTCATCAAATTCGAAAATTTGAGTTGACTTTTTCAAAAATTTTTAAAATCAAATTGTTTCTCATGAGTCAAATCAAATTTTTAATTTGAAAATCTTATCTTTTTCAAAAATCAAATCTTTTTCAAAACTAATTTCAATCATATCTTTTCAAAAATATCTTCTTATCTTATGTTTTTCAAAAATATCTTTTCAAAATATCTTTTCTAACTTCCTAACTTCTTATCTTTTCAAAATTTGTTTCAACTAACTAAC
>NC_029792.2:107728781-107728917 GCF_000816755.2 Arachis ipaensis | reverse complement strand
TCTGAAGTCTACAGGCTCATGCTTTTCCCTTTTGCTGTAAGAGACATAGCTAGAAAATGGTTGGACTCTCAACCTAAAGATAGCCTGAACTCTTGGGATAAGCTGGTCACGGCTTTCTTAGCCAAGTTCTTTCCTC
>NC_029792.2:107727658-107728651 GCF_000816755.2 Arachis ipaensis | reverse complement strand
CGAAAAAAAAATACTAACAATTTTCAAAAAACCATTTTCGAAAATCACTAACTCTTTTTCAAAATAATTTTCGAAAATTATCCCTCCCCTATCTTATTCTATTTATTCATTCATATCCTAACATCTCATCTCACATCTCTTCCATCCGTACAGTTGTGTTTCTTCCTTTACATCACATTCTTTGTCTCCCCCTCTTTTCTTCCACTCACAAAGGGATCCATATACTGTGGTATAAAGGATCTCTATTATTATTATCATTTTTCTGTCCATTCTTCCTTGTCATATGAGCAGGAGCAAGGATAAGAACGGGTCAACCTATTGACATTAAAGAAGCGCTTGTTGGGAGGTAACCCAATCTTTATTTATCTAACTATATTCTTCTTAGTTATATGTCTTTATAGGTTCATGATCATGTGGAGTCACAAAATAAATATAAAAATTGAAAACGGAATCAAAAACAGCAGAAGAAAAATGACACCCTGGAGGAGCATCTGCCTGGCGTTCAAATGCCAGAACAGAGCATGGTTCTAGCGCTGAACGCCCAGAACAAGCATGGTTCTGGCGTTCAACGCCAGAAATGGCAGCAAATGGGCGTTGAACGCCCAAAATGGGCACCAACCTGGCGCTGAATGCCCAGAGTTGTGTGCAAAGGCATTTTACATGCCTAATTTGGTGCAGGGATGTAAATGCCTTGACACCTCAGGATCTGTGGACCCCACAGGATCATCCCAGAATCTGTGGACCCCACAGGATCCCCACCTACCTCATCATCTCTCTTCCCATTCATGATCATCCCTTCTGTTTTCCATTTACCACTCACATCCATACAACCACTACCTTCAAAATTTAACATCTCTCTCCCACCCAATCCCACCCATATGGCCGAATACACACATCCATCCATCTCCTCCATATCTTCTTCTTCTTCTTCTATTCTTTCTTCTTTCTTCTTTGGGCGAGCAACATTCTAAGTTTGGTGTGGTAAAAGCATAG
>NC_029792.2:107682522-107727071 GCF_000816755.2 Arachis ipaensis | reverse complement strand
TGTTTTTCTGTGATTTCAGGTATTTTCTGGCTGAAATTGAGGGACTTGGACAGAAATCAGATTCAGAGGTTGAAAGAGGACTGCTGATGCTGTTGAATTCTGACCTCCCTGCACTCAAAGTGGATTTTCTGGAGCTACCGAACCTGAAATGGCGCCCTTCCAATTGCGTTGGAAAGTAGACATCCAGAGCTTTCCAGCAATATATAATAGTCCATACTTTGGCCAAGAATAGACAACGTAAACTGGCATTCAACGCCAGCTTTCTGCCTAAATCTGGCGTCCAGCGCCAGAAAAGGAGCCAAAACCAGAGTTGAACGCCGAGATCACAATTTCGTGCACCAATTACACATTATCTGCGAGAAACCAAAACCATACCTTGGCCGATTCCTCCCTAAGGCCGAAACACCTCAAAATTCTCAATTCACAAGCTCCAAGCTTTCACCAAATGAATTTTCAGCTCCCAATACTCAACTCAAATCTCTAACTTCATCAATTTGGATCCAATTCACATATATACCACCTAATATCACATCATTACATACACATTCATGAATTTAATACGTAACCTCATATAATTAAAGAATTCACAAGGATTTTGAGTGCCTCACCTTACCAACGGACGTTTGGGACAAAATCGAAAGATCTTCCAAAGCTAAGACATCAAAATCACATAATCCTCAATACAAACAACGCAAAATTTTTAAATTGAAAGAAGGTGAGGAAATGGGTGAGAAATAAAAATTTCTTGCCACTTTATTCAGATGAATTTGTAGAGCTTAACATGGTAGTCGCGTGGTTCCAAACGGTGTGGCGATCGGAGCTCCGGATTGAGAGATATAGAGGTTGGAAAATTGAGATGGGGTTACGGTTCTTTGCTTCATCTCCCCCCCCTTCAATGTTCAGCGTGATTCCCTTTGAATTTGGGGAAGAAGAGCTGAACTTTATCTTTTATATGTTGGGTCTTGGGCCCGGTTTGGGCTCAGCTTAATCGGTTCTTCCCGTTAACCCGGTTTTGCGCTAAATTTTTTAAAATTAGTGTCAAAATTTGTATTTTAATATTTCTACTGCTCTAGATTATAAAAATTTAATTTTTTAATTTCTTTGAATATTGATTCATTTATTTGCTAATTATTTGTTAATTTTGCAGGTTTTACACCTCCATCCCATATCAAGGTTTTTTGTTTGAACTTTGGTTGTTTCAAATTCTGTTATATCAAATTAATTAATTAGTTAGAAGAGTTTAGTTAGTTTAATTTTCTATTTTAGTGGATTTAGGTGGTTATGATAGGTTAGAATACATTAGATTAGGCTCTCTAGTTGCTAAAGAATGTTGGATTATTGAGCTGTTTGCTGGTTTGTGCTGCTGAAATTATTAGAAAAATACTTGATTGTATTAATAATGATTGAGCTGTTTATATGTTACCTTAATAATAATTTAAAAAAATTAACCGGTTGAGAATGATTGATGGATATTTAGTTTGGATGAAACCCTTGAAGGGTGGAGAAATTCGAATTTTAGGGAAGACTCAGTCGAAATTTTTATAAGATTTTTAGTGAAATCAAAAAAATTAAAATTGTTTTCGAAATTGTTATAATTAATTGCTGGGTTATTGTATTTTTGTGCAATTGTTAATTTCAATAATTATTTTGATGTTAGTTTATGTTTTTTATTTTGTTAAGTTGGTGTTATGATAAATATTTATGGCATTTACAAGAGAACTATATATGTATATATTCATTTTGGTTCTTATGAAAGAAAATTTTTTTCTTTGCAATTAGTGTTTTATTTCTCTATAGGCACTTGTTAGTTTATTAAACTAACCAAAATACTTATTCATTCCAATTTAATTATTTTGAAACTAAAATACTCTACAATTTTTTTTTAATTTACTAAACTAAAACACTTTTAGAATTATTTGTTATTTATTGAGTTTCTTCTTATGTTATTATTTATTGGTGTTTGTTATGTTATTAATATGTTACTAATATATTCACTGTATAGACATGATGACAGGTAGTAAAGGTAGATCGAGTGGGTCACGTGGTCGTGGTAGAGGGCGGGCTTCCACCGAATCCCAAGGCTGCCTAGTCATTGCCCGCTACCCCAGAGACCCTGTGACGTCACAGGCGGGTCCATCAAACCAGCAATTCATCATGGTCCAAAATCCAAATTGGGTACCTTCTTCTGCTGCTCCCCCTGCAGATGCAGCGTCAACGTCGACAGAGCCCGTGGTGGGTGATTCCTCCAATGCCCCAGATCACGATGTCCCTCCACCACCACTCGTCATCTATCTGACTGAGGATTTGGCCCGATGACATGTAGTCATAAGTTTATTTTTTTAATACTAAGTTTGTTTATCTTAAGTTTGTTTATTCTATGTATTTGTTAATGTGAGATTTTTCTCTGATAAGTTTGCACCAAACCCCAATGCTTGCACACAGGAGATATCCGAGGTCGTTAAGTCCATGTATGACCACCCGTGGCCGACTTACACGCAGATCTAAACTAAGACTAGAGAGTGTTGGTTTCAGAAGTGGGCGGTAAGAACCCAATTTTGTTTGAATTAATTAACTGTATATAAACTATATTTATTCTGACTAACTAATCTTAGTGAATCACTTTGTGTAGTTGAAATTTATATGGGATGTAGAACACAATGTCATGATCAAGAAGATCTATGACTACTGGGCAGCCAAATGACTTCAGCAGATGATGAGCGACATTCGTCAGGAGAAAGACCACCTAACATCGTGGATCCATCCAAACATCAAGCGTGAATTGGAGGCCTATTTTAGAGATAACGATAGGTTCAAGCGCCACCGTCTGACTAATGTTGCTAACAGGGCTTCACCAGCTCGTCAAAGTATATGGCTGGGTCAGCGACCTTTATGCAGGCGAAGACCAGACTAGTAAGAATTTTGGCATTGTTTAATGTTTTAGTAGTTACTTGAATTAGTTTTATAATTTTTTTATTATCAAGTTAATTAATTAGTTAGTAGAGTAAATGTTAGTTTAATTTTCTGTTTTAGTGGATTTAGTGTTTAGGATAGGTTAGATTAGGCTTTGAGATTGCTGAAAAATGCTGGATGGAACCCTTCAAGGGTGGCTAAATCCGAATTTTAGAGGAGACTCTGTCAAAATTTTGATAATATTTCCGGGGAAATCGAAAAAATTAAAAATTTTATTTTCGAATTAGAATTAAGATTTCTTATATTTTGGTCCATCCTTGTATTTATATGTCATTGTTTAATTTGTTTATTTTATTGCTTAGTTGATATATTAATTTATAGTTTAAGTCGTTGGATCGTGAGACGACACTGGTGGAGACCTTCAAGTATCCCATACTTTGAAGGTAAACAAGGAGAGATTTGCTGACGAGAGATCTGCGGCTCATTATGTGAGTTTAAATTAATCCTAAGTTTCAACTTTATTTGATTTAAAATCAATTATTGAACTATTATCCTAATCACAACTAATGTGTATGATGCAAGAAGAGTACACGCAGAGGTTGGAGGCCTCAACCTAGCAATCTCAGTTGCGTGGGGCCGACAAAGCTGGCTTCGAGACCTCATTGGTGGATCCCAACAGGATTTGGTGTGAGACTGCCTCTGAACCCAATAAGAATCGTCCCTTCGGGTTAAGATCATTCTTTGCTAGTGGCTACCGCTCCTCTGTGTTGGTGGATGTCTCTGCCTCTGCCACTGCCCCCAGTATTGTTAATCCCTAGGAAGTTGTTGACTTTAGGGTGGAGGTGTAGAAGCTAACATAAGAGCTTCACTAACAGGCAGAGTAGTTTGAGCAGAGGATCGAGAGATACTTGCACGTGTTGTTGTTAGCTCGGATATGACGGAGAAGCTGGAGTAGCTTGATCGGTTGTGATAGCAGATGCACGCAGATGCGCGCTGGAGGCAGCAGTGCTGCTAGTTCTAGCTACAACACTGCTGGTGGAGCACCGACAATAGCATCTCCTCCGCCGCCTCAACAGGGGGACCACGACGCCGACGACAATGACGATGAAGATTATTGGGATCTGTAGGGTTTAGGGTTTTACGTATTTTTGTTTGTCTACTTCATTGTAGTATACATTTGTGATATTTTATTTCATTCAGACCATTAATTTTTTTAATAAAATAATTTCTTGATTTCTGGCAATGTTAAATTTCTGCTAACAATTTTGTTAACATGAGTCTACTAATTGTGTGTTAACTGTGTCAAAAAAATTTAAAAAATAAAATTAATATTATCATAATATTTACTATCGGATAAATCCGACGGTAAATTGGAGTCTAAACACGTAAAACGGTGCCAAATTTACTGTTAGATGTATCCAACGATAATTATCAACACAATCTCGCCAAATCCATTGAAAAGACCGATGAAAAATCCGTTGATAATTAGCGTCGGACAAAATAAATCTGCCGGTGGTGCACGAAATTGACTCCGCAATATTCGCACAGATAGACCAGCAAGTGCACCGGGTCGTCCAGGTAATACCTCAGGTGAGTGAGGGTCGATCCCACGGAGATTGTTGGTTTGAACAAGTAATGACTATCTTGTAGATCTTAGTCAGGCGGATAGAAAATATAGTTGTAGTAAAAAACGCATAAAGCAGAATAAATAAGGTTACTGGATATGTGTGAAATCAGTGACGAGAGAATGGTTGAGGCTTCGGAGATGCTTCCTCCTTCTGGATCAACTTTTTTCACTGTGAACTTCAACTTCTGATGATTCATTCAATGGTAGGCTGTAAGTGACTAACGCCAGGTCAATGGTCATTAATCACCTCTGCATCAGATCAAACACCAGGTCAGTGGTCATCCAATCTGAATGGCAGTGAAGCTCCTGCAGTCTATTCCCTTGGTGATCCTACTCAAAATACCACAGACAAGGTCGGATCTTTCGAATCAGAGAACGCTGCTTCTTTGATTCTAGCCTATACTACAAAGGCCCTAATCGCCCCATACCTCGGCTGAACTGATGTCTCCAAGTCCCCAACGAAGCCGTGGATTAGTCGTCTAAGAGATGTATAATCAAGCTTGTGGTTCAATACTATCCTGTCAAGAACTCGTAAGAACCCATGTGAAATAGGTATGACGGTCAAGTTACATTCCCAATTCATTAGGATGAAGAACAAAGATACATCTTAGAATATAATCAAGCATGGATTGAAATAGAACATTAATATTATTAATCCATAAGAGTCAACAGAGCTCCTAACCTTAACCTAGGAGGTTAGTGACTCATACTGTACATAGAATAGTATTCAAATGTAAAAGTGGGGGAAGAAGATAAAAGTCCTGAACAAGGGTGACCCTTGTTCTATATATACTAATCTGATAACTAAGAATTACAGAAACAAGATAAACTAGTCTTGTAGTGCGAAAATCCACTTTCTGGGTCCATTTAGTGAGTGTTTAGGCTGAGATTGAGTGAACCACGAGTTGGTACTCCCTCTGGGGCATTGGACGCCAGCTTTGGACTCTGTTTTGGGCGTTCGGTGCCAGCTACTCCCTTTTGGGCGTCCAACGCCAGGAATGAGATAGGTAGCTGACGTTAAACTCCAGTTTTGGGTCTTCATTTCCAGATCAAAGTATAAACTATTATATATTTCTGAAAAGTCCTGGATGTTAGCTTTGCATAGCCGTTGAGAGCATACCATTTGGACTTCTGTAGCTCCAGAAATTCTCCTTTGAGTGCATGGAGGTCAGAATCTGACAGCATCTGCAGTCCTTTCTCTGTCTCTGACTCAGACTTTTACCAAAACTCCTTAATTTCAGCCAGAAAATACTTAAAATCATCATAAAATACACACACTTGAAGTAGAATCCAAAAATTTGAATTTTTCACTAAAACCTATGAAAACATAATAAAACTTAAACAAAACATAACAAAAACTATATGAAAATGATGCCAAAAAGTGTATAAAATATCTGCTCATCAGAACACCAAATTTAAATTGTTGCGTGTCCCCAAGCAACCCAAAACAAAGTAGGATTAAAAAGAAGATAAGGATACGATAAACCTCGGAGTTTTCAATGAAGCTCAGTTTCAATTAGATGAGCGGGACGAGTGGCTATTCACTTCTGAATAGTTTTGGCATCTCACTTTCCTTTGAAGCTCAGAAGTGTTGGCATCTTTAGGAAGTTAGAATCCAGATGATATTATTGATTCTCATGGTTCAGTTCTTTTTTATTCTTGAACACAGCTTCTTTTGAGTCTTGGCCGTGGCCCTAAGCGCTTTATTTTCCAGTATTACCACCGGATACATAAACGCCACAGACACTTAACTGGGTGAATCCCTTAGGATTATGATTCAGCTTTGCTAGAATCCCCAGAAAGTGGTGTCAAGAGTTCTTAAGCACACTTTATGCTTTGAATCACGACTTTAACTGCTCAGTCTCAAGCTTTTCACTTGACACCTTCACACCACAAGCATATAGTCATAGGGAGGAGTTCATTTGAAATTTTAGGCCAAGAATTTGTTTCTTTTAGGCCCTCCTAACTATTAATGCTCAAAGCCTTGGATTCTTGCTCTTGCCTTTTGGTTTAAAGAGCTATTGGCTTTTTTTTCTCTTTTTTTTCGTATTTTGTTTTTTTTGCTGCTTTTTCTTATTTCAAGAATCAATTTTTTGGATTTTCAGATTACCAACAATATTTCTCCTTTTTCATCATTCTTTTTAAAACCAACATTCTTAACTCCAACATCAAATATGCACTGTTCATGCATGCATTTAGAAAGTAAAAGCAATGTCACCACATCAAATAATTGAACTATTCTTATGATAAAACTCAAAATCTATGCACCTCACTTTTCTTTTTCAAATAAATTTTTCTTTTAGGAAAGGTGAGAGATATATGGAATATTTCATAGCTTTAAGACATAAATAAAGATGATCATGCACTAGAAACAGACAATAAGATAAAATACATGGAAAACAGAAAAATAACATAAGCAATAGGAGATAAAAAGAACAGATCCACCTTAGTGATGGCGGTTACTGCTCCCTCTAGAGAAGCCAATAGACCGCTTGGTTTCTTCTATGTCACGCCCCTGTCTCTGCTGTTCTTCCCTCTTGGCTCTTTGATCTTCTCTTATTTTATGGAGGATGGTGGAGTGTTCTTGGTGTCCCATCCTTAGTTGATCCATGTTGGAGCTCAATTCTCCTAGAGAAGTATGCAATTGGTCCCAATAGTCTTGGGGAGAAAAATGCATCCCTTGAGGCATCTCAGGGATTTCTTGTTGAGGCGGCTCCACATGCTCTTGTTGTGGTTCATGCACTGGTTTTCTAACATGCTCCATCATTCTTTTACTGATGGGCTTGTCCTCCTCAATGAGGATGTCTCCTTCTATGACAATTCCAGCTGAAATGTATAAGTGACATATAAGGTGAGGAAAAGTCAGCCTTGCTAAAGTGGAAGGCTTCTTAGCTATCTTGTACAATTCTTGAGGTATCACCTCATGTACCTCTACCTCATTCCCAAGCATGATGCAATGAATCATGATGGCTCAGTCAATGGTCACTTTGGATCGGTTGCTAGTAGGGATGATGGAACATTCGATGAATTCCAACCATCCTCTAGCTACGGGCTTGAGGTCAAGCCTTCTTAATTGGATAGGCTTGCCTTGAGCATCCCTTCTCCATTGGGCTCCTTCCACACAAATGTCTGAAAGGACTTGGTCCAGCCTTTGATCGAAATTGACTTTTCTAGTGTAAGGATGTGAGTCTCCTTGCATTAATGGTAGATTCAGCGCCAACCTTACACATTTTGGGCTGAAGTCCAAGAGACGCCCTCGGACCATGGTGTGCCAATTTTGGGATGTGGGTTCACACCAGTGTCATGGTTTTTAGTGACCCAAGCATTGGCATAGAATTCTTGCACCATTAAGATTCCAACTTCCTGGATAGGGTTGGTTAGAACTTTCCAACCTTTCTCCGGATTTCTTGTTGGATCTCCGGGTACTCATTCCTTTTGAGCTTAAAGGGGACTTCAGGAATCACCCTCTTCTTTGCCACTACTTCATAGAAGTGGTCTTGATGAGCCTTAGTGAGGAATTTCTCTCTTTCCCAAGGTTCGGAGGCGGAAGCTATGGCTTTTCCTTTCCTCTTTCTAGAGGATTCTCCGACTTTAGGTGCCATAAGTGTGAATGAAAAGCAAAAAGCAAGGCTTTTCCAACACCAAACTTAAAAGCTTTGCTCGTCCTTGAGAAAAATATGAACACAAGGAAAGAAAAGAGTAGAAGAAGAAGAGAATAGAGGGAGAATGAGGGAGAGAGTATTGCGGCCAAGTGGAGGCTTTTATGTATAAAGTGTGTGTTGGAGAGGTGGTATGATGGGGTATTTATAAGGGTGGTGTAACACCCTACCACACAGAGTCTTATGCTTAAGTCATAAAACTGAGGTGGTGAGGTGTTACGACCTCTAAAAATAAAAATATATATATATAATAATAGTAGTTGAAAGGAATTTATACCAAGGAGCCTTTGAAAGAAAGTTTAAAACAAAAGTCGTAACACTCACGTAAACGAAAACTTGCGTATGAAGAAACATAAGATATATGTGTACGAATAATAAAAAAGGAGTGTCAAAGATATAATTAACAAAGCTTCCAACTCGGTTCGCGAAGATAAACCGGCCAGAACATATATACATATATATATATATATATATATATATATATATATATATATATATATATATATATATATATATATATATATATATATATATCCCAAAATGACCCAAAGCAGAAAATGACAACCTGTTTCTCCGAGTCAACCTCAAAGAGGGATAAACATAAAATACAAGGTGGAGAATCTATATTCATTCATAAATATAAACAAAGATACGACCCTGAGTCCCAAGAGTTCTTTGCTTTGTCAGCGTCTCCAGAATATAGAGTGGTGCTTCTCAACTTGCATATGAAAAACAACAATATTGTATGGGATGAGAATCGGGGGTTCTCAGTATGGTTAAGGTGCCCACATATATAATAAACAGGATCCCGGGAAAGCCAAAGGCAATCATAGAACGCCGACAATCAGATTATAAATCTTAAGGAACTAAAGCTGAAACCATAAACAAGGGTATGTCTTTAAGGTTCTAAACTTGATCAACATCCAATCAAAACCCTCAATCTCTTCGCCTTTCCTCCGTTCCTCTAACTCCGATGAAATTGCATAGACAGACAAAACAGACATGTCAAACACATACATAAAGCATATATAACAAGTAGGCAATTAGCAATTAATATGAATAAACAATTAAGCAAGCCAAGACAATGCACACTCAAACAAAATATACAAATGCACATTATGCATGCCTTTTCTAGCGCTGGCCATGAGCTCATGCGTCGGTTGTCTACTCGCAACCCGACGTTACTCGGAGTGAACCCCGAATGTAGTCCCTTTACTGTGTCAATTAGACACCTTGACATCACGGTTATCCATGTCAGTTAGGCCTCATCATAATAACATTTTAATGTATATCACAGTAAGGAACAGTGCTATCAGTTAGGCGAACATTCCCGCATTAGCAATCTCAGGCTATCCGTTAGGCGGGCACTTTCGCATTAGCAGTTTGGCACAAGGCCCATTCAACATACACTTTTCATAATTTATTATTTGTTTCAATTATCTCTTTCATACCTGGTTTCTCATTTTTTTTCTCTTTATTATGCCTCTACATCACCAACACTATAAAACATACCTCCACATCACCGCCTAACTACACATACCTCCGCATCACCAATTAACTTTAAATTTTCTTGGGGACAACTTACACATTTTCATTTAACTAAGTCCCTGAACTTTTATAGAAATTCGGACATAATCTCCCCTAAAATAGTACTAAAACCATCCTTACGAGTTCCTTCAATCTTAACGGCGTTCAAACTTTCCTTAACAATTTACCAGATAGACATTTTTAATTGGTCATTATACTCTCTTTAATATCCTTAATTATTGTAAAATCACAGGTTTAGAAAATAAAACTTGGTTCTGGGGCATTCCGACCATAGTTGAAACTTGTACAAATCTTTCAAAATTCTGCTATCATTGCAGAAAAACAGCAGCGAGCAGTAAATTTGTTAAATTCACTAAAACTCCAATGCTCACCCATTGCCTTTCAAAATTCATGTCCTTAAACAAGACTCTTCCAGCTTTCCAGAAAATCAAATTTCAGATTATTACCATGTCACATGAAAAAGTTATGAGTTTCGGAACACAGCCTTGCCGTTTAAAATATCTGTTTTCAAAATCCAGCGAGCAACTTACACTTTTTGCAACATATCTAATTGGTTAAAAAGATTTTTGATATGAACTTTAAACTGAAGGTTTTGGACACATAAGGCATGAAACTGCTGTTGGTTTCAGCTCAAAAGCTCGTCAGAATTGTAAATTAAGTGGGTTGGAAGTTGGTGCTTCTGCAGCAGAGAAACGGAATTTTCTGCAGATTCCATCAATCTTTAAAAATTTATTTCTTCCAAACCACTCATCAATAAATTCTAAATTTTTTATGAGACACTCATAACACATTATAGTTTTATGAAAAAATAGTTTTATTCAAAAATAGGGCCTGGCCTGCTCCCAAAAACGGGTTTATTCTACTGTCAATTATGCAGAAAATTCTGCCTTCGACCGTTTCAACAACCTTACATATCATAACTCACATTTGAACTTATATCCCTTCCAAAATCACATTTTCAACCTTCCTTCAGTTATCTAGGGTTGCTTTCACAGCCAACATAACCCAAAAAGATCATCAATAATTCATTATATATATATATTCATTCTCATCATCCTCATCATTCATCATTAAAATCATCATGTATTAATACATTCTCACTACAATATCAGTTGCCAAAATTCATATTCAACCCAAATCAACAATTTAATTCAACAACCACTATAACATCAGTTGCCAAAATTCATATTCAACCCAAATCAACAATTTAATTCAACAACCAACAATCAATTCAACTTATCCTATGGGTTGACTAGCCTAAGTTTTCACGACACGTTACATATTATATACGAGAAACTAAAGCCATACATTGGCCGATTCCTCGTAAAACCCAGAACGTCACAATTTGTTAACATTCCATGATACCCAAGTTTCTAAAGTCTCATCAAATGGGTCTCCGACTCTCCAGAGTCCAATACCAAGTCTCCAACACCACCAATTTGTTTCCAAAGTACACAATCCAGACTAATTTCATCAAATAACACTAAAATTACCACAGGGTTCACTAATTTGATAACTTGAAAAGGATTAAACATTTTTCACCTTACTAATATGAAATTGGGACAAGCCCCGGCAAGTCCACCAAGCTAATTCGAACCTAAGACACCAAAATCATATAAATTCTCAATTTCAACACCCTACAAATTTGAAACTGAGAAGGGAAAATTTGGGTAGGAAAATATGAATTTCTTACCAAATTATGGGGTGGGTTTTATAGAAGATTCCAAGACAAATGCGTGGCCACTGGCGGCTCATCAATCGGAGTTCCGGATTGAAAGTTATGACGAATTGAAATCAAGACAAGGGTTAGGTTTTGGAGTTCATTGTTCTTTCCTTCCCCCAATTCAGTTTCTGCGTGTCTCCCATTAAAGAAGGGAAGAGAATGCTGATCTTATAATACTTAGTGGGTTTTGGTTGGGCCTTGGGTCCAATACGGGCCTGGTTTGTTTGGTTCGGCCCGTTCGGCCCAATTTTGGGCCAATTTTTTTAAAATTAGTGTCAAAATTCTTGTTTTAATTAGCTCTTTCACATTAAATTATAAAATTTCATTTTCTAATTTTTTAGATTAATAATTAATTTATTGACTAATTATTTATTAATTTCTCAGGTTTTACAGGTGGGATGGGGTAGGGTTCGAATGGGAGGGGGAATGGGTGAGAAATTTTGAATTTGAAGTGGGTGGAGGTTGGTGGGAGTTATGATGGGTTTTGGGAAGAGATATGGATGTGATTGGTAGAGGGTTTATGAGGAAGAGTGTGTGGGGAAGAGTGAAAGTAGAAGATAGAAGAAGGTGGGGTGGTGGAGATTTTGTGGGACCCACTGATCCTAAGAGGCTAAGAAATTCGAATTCCCTGCTCTCTACTGGGCGTTGAACTCCCAGCTCCTGCTCCTTGCTGGCATTCAACGCCAGCTTCTTGCCCAATTCAGGGCGTTGGATGCCCATGAGGTCCTCTTCTCTGGCATTCAATGCCAGATTACTGTCCCCTATAGGGCGTTGAACGCCCACTAGGGGTTCTTTGACTGACGTTCAACGCCAGCAATGATGCTCTTCTTGGGCATTGAACGCCCATTTGGAACTCTTCTCTTAGCATTCAACGCAAACTTGCTACTCCTCCTTGGACGTTGAACGCCCATTAGGGATACCCTGTGTAGCGTTCAATGCCAACTTTCCTCCTTATCTAGCGTTCAATGCCACCAAAGGGCCTACTCCAGGGTGTTCTATTTCCAGTTCTGACTGTCTATGTTTCTGTTTTAACTATTGTACATGATCATAAACTTCAAGAAATAATAATGTAAGATAAACTTAAAGAAAAACAAAAATACTTAAGTAAGGTTGGGTTGCCTCCCAACAAGCGCTTCTTTAACGTCACTAGCTTGACGGTTAGCTCCTTACGGAGATGGATAGAGGCTCAGAATTTTGCCCCTTACAGTGAACTTCTTGCTTGTGCTCTCATGGATGAGTTTCATATGTTCTAGAGACAGGATCCTATTCACTGTGTGTGGAATGACTGGATTGTCAGTGAAGACAACTCTCATCCCAGGTGAGAGGCCTTTAGTGGGGATCTTTTTGTTCCTCCAGCCTTTGGACACTTTCTTCTTGCTGCCATTCTTCTTAAGGCTTGATGATGGTTTCCTAACACCAAACTTAGAGTTGGTGACTGGGAGCTCTGTTAGGCTCTATACTGAGAGGAGTGGTTGAAGCACTTCGTGCTTGTTTCTTACTGATGCAGAGTGAGGTTTATGAATGATGCACCACTATTTCGTGGTACATCTTATGCTTAATTGAGTGGATTTTATCCACTATTATCACATTTATTCATAGAATTCACATGTTTTACATTTTCCTTCCTGATTCTGTGCTATGATTGAAAACATGCTTCTCTGGCATTGATTTTGCTATGTTTAATCCTCTTTTATTACCATTCGATACCTTGATATGTGTGTTAAGTGTTTTCAAGGTTTATAGGGTAGGAATGACTTAGAGGATGGAAAGGAAGCATGCAAAAGTGGAAGGAATACAAGAAACTGAAGGAATTGCTAAGTTGTCTAGCCTGACCTCTTGGTACTAAATTGACCATAAGTTAAGCTACAAAGGTCCAAATGAGGCGGTTCTAGTTGCTTTGGAAAGCTAACATCTGAGGCTTCACAACGATATATAATTTGCCATAGCTTCCCCGAAGATAGATGATGCGTACGCGTGGATCACGCATACGCGTGACCTGGAAAAAATTCAATCCACGCGTATACGTGACAGAGCCGCGTGCTGGACGTATCAGAAATAGCTGGGGGCAATTTCTGGGCTGTTTTTGACTTAGTTTTTGGCCCAAAAAACATAGATTAGAGGCTACAAAGTAGGGAAATCAATCAATTCATAAAAAAAACATTCAGACAACATTCATTCATTCATAATTTTAGGTTTTAGATGTAGTTTTCTAGAGAGAGAGGCTCTCTCCTCTCTCTCTTAGGTTTTAGAATTTAGGATTTCTTTTAGTTTTAGGCCTAATTCTTCCCAATTCCAGGTTCAATGTTCCTTTAATTTAACTTCTCTTCTTTTTTTTAATTGTTCTAGCTTTCTAGTTTATTTATTTCCTTTATTGATTACTTTATGTTGCTATTTGGTTTATGAATTTTCATGTTTAGTTTGACTTTCTATTTAATACAATTTGAGGTATTTCAGATTTATGATTGCTTTCTTCAATTTATATTATTGATGCTTTCAATTTAATTTAGGTTTCTCTCCTTTGGCTTTGGTTGAGTAATTGGTGACACTTGAGTTATCAAACTCCTTGTTGATTGATAATTGGAATTTGCTGATTGATTTGGATCCCTCTAAAGCTAGTCTTTCCTCAGGAGTTGACTAAGACTTGAGGAATCCCATTGATTAGTCCACTTGACTTTCCTTTATTTAGTAAGGGTTAACTAAGTGGGATCAATGAACAATTCTCATCACAATTGATAAGGATAATTAGGATGGGATTTCCAGTTCTTATACCTTGCAAGGGTTTTCATGATAATTAATTTACTTTCTTGCCAATTTATTTCCTTGTTCCCTATTTCAAAAACCCAAAAGATACTTTTCTATAACCAATAATAAATCATACTTCCCTGCAATTCCTTGAGAGACGACCCGAGGTTTAAATACTTTGGTTATCAATTTTATTGGGTTTGCTTTAGTGACAACCAAAACTTTTGTACGAAAGAATTCTCTGTTGGTTTAGAAATTATACTTACAACGGGAATTTAATTGTGAATTTCTTTACTGACAGAAAATCCCGATCGTCAAAATGGCGCCGTTGCTGGGAATTGCAAACGTGTGCCTTATTATTGGTTATTGTAAATATTTGATTTTTCGTTTCTTTGTTAGTGTTTCTAGTTTTAGGAGTTTATTTTTATTAATTTTTATTAGTTTTTATTTTCTTTAGCTACTATGAATTCTCACCCCTCTAGTTTCAGGTTTGGTTCCAATGTTATTGTAAGGAATGGAAGCTATAATGAGAACACGCATCAAGGTTGGAAGAATCAAAGATGGGAGGAGCCACAAGGATTTGATCAACCCTCTTGGAAACAACCCCCTCCAATGCGCTATAACCAACAACCATTATATGATGCATACCAAGACAATAGTTATGGTGGACCTTTTCGTGACAACCAACCTCCACCAAAATACTATAGTCAAGAGCCATTCCAGGGTGCATATCAAGATGATGAATATGGTGGACCCTTTTGTAGTTACCAACAAGCCCTGCCATATGCTGATGAACCACCTCCTCAACATAGCTTTGAACCACCATACTCACAAGCCACCTACAACCATTCACCTCCATATGACCCTAATCCTTATCCACCACACCAACCACCATATGAACCACACCCAGAACCACCACCTCAATATTCACCATCTCCATATCCTTATCAAGAGGAACCACCTCCGTATTATGAGCTCTCTCTCCCAACAAATGAACTCTCCTATCCACCCCAACCTCCATTGGATAACAACACACTCATCTCTAACATCATTAGTCTCACCTCTACACTCCAAAATCTTATATCCCGCATGAACCAACCCTCTACCTCCAATATTCAACCCTCAAGCTCTAGTGCGCTTTCTTTTCAACCACATAATGATCTTTCCATCCCATCACCATCCTCCATGGAAGAGCACCCACACCCATCAATCCAAGAGCAAGATGATCCCAATTATGCTATTGATATGGAACAAGAAAGAAGGAATCATCTTCGCGAATCCATACTTCATAAGAAGCTAGAGGAGGCCCTAAGGGTAGTAGTAGGAGAGACCCCTTGAAGATGAAAGAATAGTTGAAAAGAGTTGTCATAGAAAGGAAATCATCAAGGAGGAGTACAATCTTATACTAAAACCACTGGACAAGGCAGCAATTATTGAAAAGAAAAAAGTGGTTGCAGACTTAGGAGATGTTGAACCTCCATTGAAAAGTCCAGTCCTAGAGCCTCCTTCCAAGGTGTTTGATGTTGATGATGAGGAGGGTGTACAACCTCCAAGGCAGATCATGGTTGAAGACTTTGCAGAGGTTGATCAAGAGATGGAGATTAAAGAGGAAGAAGCATAACCTCCTATGCCATTGGTAAGTAATGAAGAAGAGATTGAATTGGAAGAAAGTTACCAAGAAGGAGAGGTCGAAATTGAAGAAGCTTGCAACGAGGTGGAAGTTGTCAAGGAAGAGCTCATGGGAATGGAGCTGGAAATCACCTTGCCCAAGTTGTTGGAGACCTCTTTCCCGAAGCCATCACCATCCATTCCTTCATTCAAGTGGGTAAATCTTTCATCTCTAAGCCTAATTAGCTCACTTAAATATGTTTTGCTTGAGAGGGATGGGCAACTTAGAGCTCTTTGTGGCTATAAGAGCAAGCGGGAGATGGTTAGTGGTAGGAATTGTCATGCAAGGTTCAATATGGTTGCATGCTCCAAATTGAAGTACAAGGGTTGGTACAATTCTCAATTGAATGGGTCTAGAAAGTTGTTTGGATGTCTCAGTGAGAATTTATATTGTGTGTCACCCGGTCGGAACAATGATGATCAAGGCAAAGACGGGTGCAAAAGCAAGGTTTGAGACCCCGGAATTCATCCCAACAATCAACACTCTTGGGGCCTTGTCACTTGCTCTAACTTGTTCAAAGGCTTTATGTGCCAAGTTTGGGACCCCGGAGGCTATTGGAATTGCAAACATTGGTGGAGATTCTAGGATAAGTTCAAGCACAAGCCACCATAACAAGGGGCTCACCAAATGTCTAACTTAAGGACTTTAACTAAAAGTGCTAGGTGGGAGACAACCCACCATGGTATGATCGTTCTTCTTCAGTCTTAGTTTTATTTTGTTTTGCTTTATTCTTAGTTTTATTCTATTCTATTTTTCTTAGTGTTCATTCATAATGTCTGCATCAGCATCTGCATTCTGCATTCTGCATTTTTCAAAAAAAAAAGGGGATCGACGTGCAAGCATCTACGGCGCGCACGCGTCTCATGTATATCCGCTAATGAATAGAGAGCTAAGCAAGAGATGCGCGGGACGCGTGCCAGGTGCACAAGCCAACCCACGTGTACGCGTGCTGCACGCGTACGCGTCCCCTGCATTTTTGCCAATCCACGCGTAAGCGTCAGCGACGCGTACACGTGGGATTGCAAATCGGCATAAAAAGGTGCTTGAATAGAGAGTTATGATGCCATGGTGCTAGAGCCACGCGGGTACTCACGCATACGCGTGGGCGACGTGTGCGCGTCCTTTCACCTTCAGACCACCCACACGTACGCGTGGGCAACGCGTACGCGTCACATGGTTAATACCGTTTTCACGCATATGCGTGATGCAGGCGCGCGCGTCGCGTTCCGATTTTTCATTCCCTTCTCCTTTTTTCCTTCATTATTCTTATTGCATTTAATTACTTTTCTTTCTTCTACAATTTTTCTCTTTCATGCTTAGTTATTTATGGTTTCTTTTTCATTCTTTTCTTTTTCTTCATGCATTAATTTTTATATTGGTGTTGGAGCTTTATTTGGGTCTTATATTATTATACTGGAGCTTGTGGTTATCATTAAGAGTGATTTGACAATTAATATTAATTTTTGGGTTGCATGTATGTTGGATTTCATACTTTCCATAACATATTTTACATGCATACCAAGTGTTTGTGAAAAGTCCGTATGGCATTGTGACTTCTTACTCATTCTATCCTTCTACTCTAATGCCTGTTTTTCACAAAACCCTTCCAATATTTTATTAATTAAATATAATTGTCAATACAAACGTTATTTTTAGTTTGTTACATTTGGTAATCAAATTGAGCTATTAATGCTTGATATATGCTACTCATGCCTTTGCCGGCATGCCAATAAACATCTTGCATTTAATTGCCTCAATTTATCATGCTATATTTCCATTGATGTCCTAATTACATGGAGTCGCGACCATGTGTTAACGACATTCTTCTTTACCTTGGCATGATTATCACTCGTACTGCCCTCTTCCTTGCTCTATCCCTTAGAATTCATGTCCCTTTCTTTTCTCCCTTTTCAGGATGGCCACCAGGAAGGGTACAGAGAGAGCCTCTAACAAGCCACCAGCGAGGAGAGGAACGAAAAGTACAAGCACCTTCAACAAATCAGCTACTCCTTCAGATACTTCAGAGGTTAGACCGGCTAAACCGGCAGGCAAAGCGAATACAGCGCTGTAACAAGTGCCAATTTACATACCTCAAGGAGCTGATTGTTGGCAACCACCCACCTGAGGAAGACCCAGACACTCCAGACTCCACTTTACCAACCAGCACCGGGAGCCAGGACAAGTGACAACCCCGACAGACGACAGTGGAGATGCTGTTACCAGCCCCCTTTGTTCCTGACTGATGGCACCGAGGACGGTGCCAAGCTTTAAGTGTGGGGAGGTCGGTCAGTACCTGACTTCCGGAGGTAAGCTCTCTCTCTCTTAACACCAACATTTTAGTTTTTCTTTTGTTAAATAGAATAGATTGCATGATAATACTTGTTTGCATATATGTTTGCTTGGTTAAAATAATAAATTTCTTTTCAAGACTCTATTTTATAGTATTTCACTAATTTAAATTGAAAATTTTGTGTTAAACTTGTTTGAAGACTATAAATTGGAACATGAATTATAGCTAAGAACACACAACCTGTGAGATTTGAGCTTAATTACATGGTTACATTATTTAACCATAATATTCCATTCTTGTGTGTTTTCTTCTCTATGATTGTAGACTTTACTTTGTTCCATTCTATATGTCCACTATTTAGTGTATTTACATGCTTGCATATGATTGAGAACATTATTTGATTTTTGCTCACTTATCACAAATAGCCTACCCTTTCAATCACCTTTGTTAGCCACCTTGAGCCTTTTAATCCCCATTTATTCTGTATTTTACCACATCACTAGCCTTAAGCGGAAAAAAATTAATTACCCCAAGTGAATCTTTGGTTAGCTTAAGATAGAGATTGTGTATTAATTAAGTGTGGGGAACTGTGGGAACTTGGGTTGATGAAAGTGTACAGTGTTTCATTGACAAAATATTGGGAATTTGGGTACCTACTCATGTGAGACCAGAAAAATTAAAAATCCGTGTGCATTGATATGTTATGTTTACTTTTATATTTTTAATCAAAAAATAAAAAATAAAAAATAACAAAAGAGAAAAAGAAAAAAAAAGAAGAAAAATATATATATATATATATATATATATATAAAATATAAATAAATAAATAAGGGGACAAAATTACCCCAATGTTAAGTTAATGGAAAGATCAATGCATATGTGATAAAATTAAAAGAAAAGTTGATGCATGAGTATGTGATAGAAAAGTGGGAATTTTGGGTAGCTAGGCATGATTTAAGAAGTTATATAGAGTGTGTGTGTGTGTATAGGTGAGAGCTTAGGTTAGTCAAAGATTCAATTTATAGCTCACTTGGCCATACATATATCCTCACCCTTACCTTAGCCCCATTACAACCTTGAAAAGACCTCATGATGTTTGCATTGGTGCATTAAATAATTGTTGATTGGTTAGATGAAGAACAAAGTTTTAGAAAGCATGACTAGAGAAGACTAGAGTGGACTACCCTAGACACTTGAGAGACATTAGAGTGCATATACACTACTAGTGAGGGTTCAATGCTTGATTCTATGTTCCTTACTTTCATGAGCTATCTTCTTATAAGTTTACTTGTCTTTTATCAATTTATTGTATGATTTGAATTAGTGGAATCTGATTTATATTTGTCTTGGAGAACTTGTTTACTTTTAACCAAGTAGATAGAAACATCTTAGCATATAGTTGCTTTCACATTCATGAGTTGCATTGCATTGCATAAGTTCCACCATTTTGCCTTCACTCTTATAGTTTCTCTTGAACTTAGCATGAGGACATGTTAATGTTTAAGTGTGGGGAGATTTGATGCACCACTATTTCTTGGTACATCTTGTACTTAATTGAGTGGATTTTATCCACTATTCTCACATTTATTTATATAATTCGCATGTTTTACATTTTCCTTCCTGATTCTGTGCTATGATTGAAAACATGCTTCTCTGGCCTTGATTTTGCTATGTTTAATCCTCTCTTATTACCATTCGATGCCTTGATATGTGTATTAAGTATTTTCAAGGTTTATAGGGTATGAATGGCTTAGAGGATGGAAAGGAAGCATGCAAAAGTGGAAGGAATACAAGAAACTGAAGGAATTGCTAAGCTGTCCAGCCTGACCTCTTGGTACTAAATTGACCATAACTTGAGCTACAGAGATCCAAATGAGGCCGTTCCAGTTGTGTTAGAAAGCTAACATCCGGGGCTTCGTAAATATGTATAATTTTTCATATCTGGCCGAAAGATAGGCGATGTGCACGCGTGGATCACGCGTACGCGTGACAGATTTATGATTTCTTTCTTCAATTTATATTATTGATACTTTCAATTTAATTTAGATTTCTCTTCTTTGGCTTTGGTTGAGTAATTGGGGACACTTGAGTCATCAAACTCCTTGTTGATTGATAATTGGAATTTGCTGATTGATTTGGATCCCTCTAAAGCTAGTCTTTCCTCAAGAGTTGACTAGGACTTGAGGAATTCCATTGATTAGTCCACTTGACTTTCCTTTATTTAGTAAGGGTTAACTAAGTGGGAGCAATAAACAATTCTCATCACAATTGATAAGGATAACTAGGATGGGATTTCCAGTTCTTATACCTTGCAAGGGTTTTCATGATAATTAATTTACTTTCTTGCCAATTTATTTCCTTGTTCCCTATTTCAAAAACCCAAAAGATATTTTTCTATAACCAATAATAAATCATACTTCCCTGCAATTCCTTGAGAGACGACCCGAGGTTTAAATACTTCGGTTATCAATTTTATTGGGTTTGCTTTAGTGACAACCAAAATTTTTGTACGAAAGGATTCTCTGTTGGTTTAGAAACTATACTTACAATGGGAATTTAATTGTGAATTTTTTTACTGACAGAAAATCCCGATCGTCAATGAACCTTGAACACAAGATAGTCCTCATCCAATTGAAGGATTGGTTCTCCTCTTTCTACATCAATTACAGCTTTTGCTGTAGCTAGAAAAGGTCTTCCAAGGATGATGGCTTCATCCTCATCTTCTCCAGTATCTAGGATTATGAAATCAACAGGGATGTAAAAGTCTTCAACCTTCACTAAGACATCCTCTACTAGTCCATATGTCTTTTTCAGTGACTTGTCTGCCATTTCCAATGAGATCTTGGCAGCTTGCACCTCAAAGATTTTCAGCCTCTCCATTATAGAGAGAGGCATGAGATTTATGCTTGACCTTAGGTCGCACAGAGCCTTCTAAAAGGTAATGGTGCCTATGGTGAAAGGAATTAGGAAGCGGCCGGGATCCGTCAGCTTCTAAGGTAGTTTCTTCTGAGCCAAGGCATTGAGTTCCTTGGTGAGAACTGGAGGTTCTCCCTCCAATGTCTCTGTTCCAAATAATTTGGCAATTAACTTCATCAGAATTCCTAGGTACCGAGCAACTTGCTCTTCCCTAGTTTCCTCTTCCTCCTCAGAGGAAGACCTCTTCCTCCTCAAAGGAAGAGTAATCTTCATAATCCATAACTTGCAACAAGGCATTCAATGGAACTTCTATAGTCTCCTTATGAGCCTTAGTTGCCTTCAGTTCTTCAATAGGGAAGTCTTTAGTGGGCGTTGAATGCCCAGCTGCCCCATTACTAGCGTTCAACGCCAACTGTGGTGCCTCTTTGGGCATTGAATGCCCAATAAGGACTTCCTTACTGTCGTTCAACGCCATGAGTGGCTCTTCTTTGGGCGTTGAATGCCCAGTGAGGACTCCTTTACTGGCGTTCAACGCCAATAATAGTTCTTCTTTGGGCGTTGAATGCCCAGTAAGGACTCCTTTACTGGCGTTCAACGCCCAGTGATGGCCTTGCACTCTTCTCTTGGGGTTAGTTTAGTGTTACTTGGGAAAGTGTTAGGAGGTGTCTCAAGGATTCTCTTACTCAGCTGACCAACTTGTACCTCGAGATTCATGATGGAGGATCTAGTTTCTGTTATGAAACTATGAGTAGTCTTATAATGTTCAGAGACTATGGTTGCTAAGTCAGAAAGGCTCTACTTAGAAGTCTCCATCTGTTGCTGAGAAGATGGGAATGGTTTATTACTGTTAAACCTATTCTGGTTTCTTCCACCTTGATTATTGTTGAAGCCTTGCTGAGGCTTCTGTTGATCCTTCCATGAGAAGTTAAGATGATTCTTCCATGAGGAGTTGTAGGTGTTTCCATAGGATTCTCCCATGTAATTCACCTCTTCTATTGTATGTTGATCTGGATCATAGGCATCTTCATCATAGGAGGTTTTTCGCATGCTGCTAGCTGCAGCTTGCGTTCTGGTCAAATGCTGAGAGATCATATTGACCTATTGGGTCAAGATCTTGTTCTGAGCCAATATGGCATTCAGAGTGTCAACCTCTAGGACTCTTTTCTTCTGAGCTACCCCATTGTTTACAGGGTTTCTCGCAGAAGTGTACATGAATTAGTTGTTTGTAACCATTTGAATAAGTTCATGTGCTTCTGCAGGTGTTTTCTTCAAGTGGAGTGATCCACCAGCGGAATGGTCCAATGACATTTTGGATATCTCAGATAGACCATCATAAAAGATACCTAGGATAGTCCATTCTGAGAGGATGTCAGGAGGACATCTCCTGATCAGTTGCTTGTATCTTTCCTAAGCTTCATAAAGCGATTCACCCTATTTTTGTCTGAAGGTTTAAACTTCCACCCTGAGCTTGCTCATCTTTTGAGGTGGAAAGAACTTGGCCAAGAAAGCATTGACCAGCTTTTTCCAAGAGTCTAGGATTTCCTTGGGTTAAGAATCCAACGATATCCTAGCTCTGTCTCTAACAGTAAAAGGGGAAAGCATAAGCCTGTAGACTTCAGGATCCACTCTATTGATGTGGACGTTCTAGTGGAAGTCCATGGAATTTGCAATTCTATTGCATTAGAGAGACTAATTGAGGCTTCAGCTCAAAGTTACTTGCTCTAATGGCAGGTATAGAGATACTTCTTCCACAGAAATCAGAAGTGGGTGCAGTGAAGTCACCAAGAACCTTCATTGCATCTCCTCTATTATTCAGATTAGCTGCCATGTTTGTACTTTCAGTTTCTTGTTCAAAAAGTTCTATGAGATTTTCTCCGGAGTGTTGTGATTTTGCTTGTTGTAAACACCTCCTTAGTGTCCTCTCAGGTTCAGGATCAAGATCAAAGAGAGGTTATTTATCCTTGTTCCTACTCATAAACAAGAAAAAGAAAACCAAGAAAGAAAGAGAATGGGAGCTCCTATATCAGAGTATAGAGAACTTCCTGTGAGATATGAAGAAGAAAGAAGAATGAGGGTAGAGAGATGAGAGAAAGAATTTGAATATGAAGAAGTAAAAAGGGATACTAGAATTAAAATATTTTTGTTTTTATTTTAATTATTAATTGAATTAAAAAGATTTGAAAATTAATTGTGATTTTCGAAAAAGAAGAAAGAGAAAGAGGTAAGAAGTTTTCGAAAATAGAAGATAAAATAGTTAGTTAGGAAGTTTTAAAAAAGAGGGAAGAGAAAGGAGAGTATTAAAGAGATACCAAACTTCTAAAATTAAAATAAGATAAAACAAGTAACTAATTAAGAAAGATTTGAAAATAAGATAAGATAGAAGACTTGGAAAAGATTTGATTTTAAAAATTTTTGAAATTTGAAATTGGAAAGGGAAAGTCAACAAGATAAGAATTGAAAATATTTGAAAAAGATTTGATTTTGAATTTTGAAATTGAAACAAAATAAGAAAAAAGATTTGAAAATAAGTTGAAAAGATAAGATATGGTGAAGATTTGAAAAATTTTTGAAATTTGAAAAGATTTGACTTTGAAATTTGAAATTAAGATAAGATAAGATAATGATGTGAAAATAAGTTGAAAAGATAAGATTTGAAATTTGAAATTTAACTTCACTAAAAAGAAAACACCAAGCTTAATTTTTTTTTAAATCAAGAAAAAAAGGAAATAATATTTTCGAAAATTTGAATAAAGATAAAAGAAATATTTTTGCTTTTTTTTCGAATTAATGAAGAAAGATAAAAACAACCAAAAGACACCAAACTTAAAATTGTTAGATCAAAGACACTAGTTTTTCAAAATTTTAAAGAAAAATACCAAAAGACACCAAACTTAAAAATTTTAAGATCAAAACAAGAAAAGAAACAAGAACAACTTGAATACCAAGAAGAACACTTAAGAACAAATTTGAAAATTTAAAGAAAATAAAAAACATACAAAGGACACCAAACTTAAGAACTGATACTAGACTCAAATAAAAGACAAAGAAAAGATTGATTTTGCAAAAGTTTTTGAAAAAGAAAACAAAAGACACGAAACAAAATAGTAAAATGTACTTAATCTAAGCAACAAGATAATCCGGTAGTTTGTCAAACTCGAACAATCCCCGACAACGGCGCCAAAAACTTGGTGCACGAAATTGACTCCGTAATATTTACACAGATAGACCGGCAAGTGCACCGGGTCGTCCAAGTAATATCTTAGGTGAGTGAGGGTCGATCCCACGGAGATTGTTGGTTTGAACAAGCAATGGCTATCTTGTAGATCTTAGTCAGGCGGATAGAAAATATAGTTGTAGTGAAAAACGTATAAAACAGAATAAATAAAGTTACTGGATAGGTGTGAAATCAGTGATGAGAGAATGGTTGAGGCTTCAGAGATGCTTCCTCCTTCTGGATCAACTTTTCTCACTGTCTACTTCAACTTCTGATGATTATTCCATGGCAAGCTGTAAGTGACTAACACCAGGTCAGTGGTCATCCAATCTGAACGGGGGTGAAGCTTCTGCAGTCTATTCCCTTGGTGATCCTACACAAAATGCCACAGACAAGGTCAGATCTTTCGGATCAGAGAGTGTTGCTTCTTTGATTCTAGCCTATACCACAAACGCTCTAATCGCCCCGTACCTCGGCTGAACTGATGTCTCCAAGTTTCCATGAAGTCGTGGATTAGCCGTCTAAGAGATGTATAATCAAGCTTGTGGTTCAATACTATCTCGTCAAGGACCCGTAAGAACCCATGTGAAATAGGGATGACGGTCAAGTTACACTCCCACTTCATTAGGATGAAGAACAAAGATACATCTTAGAAAAGAATCAAGCATAGATTGAAATAGAACAGTAATATTATTAATCCATAAGAGTCAATAGAGCTCCTAACTTTAACCTAGGAGGTTAGTGACTCATATTGTACATAGAATAATATTCGAATGTAAAAGTGGGGGAAGAAGATAAAAGTCCTGAACAAGGGTGATCCTTGTTCTATATATACTAATCAGATAACTAAGAATTACAGAAATAAGATAAACTAGTCTTGTAATGCAAAAATCCACTTTCCGGGCCTACTTGATGAGTGTTTAGGCTGAGTTTGAGTGAAGCCACGAGTTGGTACTCCCTCTGGGGCATTGGACGCCAGCTTTGGACTCTTTTTTGGGCATTGGGTGCCATCTGCTCCCTTTTGGGCGTCCAACGCCAGTTTTGGGTCTTCATTTCCAGAGCAAAGTATAAACTATTATATATTTTTGAAAAGCCCTGGATGTTAGCTTTGCATAGCCGTTGAGAGCGCGCCATTTGGACTTCTGTAGCTCCAAAAATGCTCCTTCAAGTGCATGGAGGTCAAAATCTGACAGCATCTGCAGTCCTTTCTCTATCTCTGACTTAGACTTTTGCCAAAACTCCTTAATTTCAGCCAGAAAATACCTGAAATCATCATAAAGCACACAAACTCAAAGTAGAATCCAAAAATATGAATTTTGCACTAAAACCTATGAAAACATAATAAAACTTAAACAAAACATAATAAAAACTATATGAAAATGATGCCAAAAAGCGTATAAAATACCCGCTCATCTACCGGTAAGCTATTTTTGGTGACGTTTATACTGTTAATCCAAGGATGATGGTAAATTTGACGGTAATATATTTAGCAACGGATTTATTTGATTAATTCGACGGTAATTCCGATATTACTCAGCATTTTTCTTATTGTGTTCTCTCTCTTTTTTCTCATCATTATCATTTGCCTTTTTATCATATTAGACATTTGGCAACATAAAAGAAAAAGAGTTAAAGAAAGAAGAAAGAGTAATGTTGCAAGAAAAAGATAAAGAAAGAGAGCAGAACCATAGTGCTCATACAACCAAATCTAAAAAGAAAATAGCTCATACTCAAAAATCAATCCAACCAATCAATCAATTTTCCTCGTTCTCATCTTCACTTTCCTTACAATGTTTTTAAGGTTTGTTAAAAAACTCTTTTTTCTCTCTTCAAGATTTGATTACTGCATCTCATAGAATGAGGGAATCATTTTCTTGTTTCTCTTATTTAGGGGATCAAGTTTAGAAATATCAAAGATTAAGGATATATCATTCTTGAACTCAAAAGATGAGAAGAATTATTCCTCCTTGTTCCCTATTTGTAGTAAAACCTCTAAGGCTAAATCTAGAATTCAAATTCAAACTAAATCAAAACAAAATTAAATCTAATCATTCCAATTCAAACTATATCAAAATAAAATCAAATCTAATCAAATCAAATATTTTCTTAATGACTCTCTAACCAATGATCCTCCTTGTAATTTAAGCTTGGTGTATTCAAATCTTCATTAATTACAAAGATTTCTCAGATCCAGGGCTGTTGTAGGCATTCGGCACCACTTTAGTGGCGTTTGGCACCGAGAGAGGCAGTGAGTTCCCATTCGGTTCTGTCTTCCTGGGCACTAAATGCCAGACTCGGTGTTTAGCGCCCTTCGCGGCAGTGATTCCAGAAGAAAAGTATATACTATTATATATCGTTGGAAAGCTTTGAAAATTAGCTTTCTAACACCACTAGAACCGTATCAATTTGACCTCTTTAGCTCAAGGTATGCTTGTTGGAGTGCAAGGAGGTCAGGGTTGACAACATCCACTTTCTTCCCCTTTTTTTGCGTAAAACTCTGCCAAATTGATCCGAATTTCATCTAAAATAATTAGAACACAAAAATAACTCAAAGTAGCATACAAGGAGGATTTTAACACTAAAATGTGCTTAAACTTATTAAATTCTAACTTAAAATAAGCTGAAAATGGGTATAAGATGCTCACGCATCACAACACCAAACTTGAACTGTTGCTTGTCCTCAAGCAAGTAGAAATAATATAGGACTGAGAAGAGAAAAATGCCTAAGACTTGAATGTTCATTTAAGCTCTTTTCTAATTACTGAGTGGGGTTTATGGTGCTATAATTCCAAATAGGTCTGGCATCTCACTATCATTTGAAGCTCAGAAATATTGACATCCTTCAAAACTATAACTCAGATGATATTATGGATTTTCTTTTTCTTGAAGCTTTGATTAATCCTTGAATACATCTTTTTCTTTTCTTTTCTTTGGTGCTTTGCACCTTGAGCCTAGCCGTGACTCTAAGTATTTTGTCTCAAGCTTAGCTCGACACAAAAATACCACAAGCACTTAACTGGGGAGCTCTTTTGTAGTTTGATTTTTCTTTTAGTTTCTCCCAGTCAGTGGTGCTCAAAGCCTTTGGCATACTCTATAATTGTACTTGGTCTCGACTCTTAGTGCTCTATCTCAAGGGTTATTTGACACATTTACACCACAAGCATATGGTTAGGAAAACAACTCTTTGAGCTTTTAATCATGTTTGAACTTCCTAACC
Organism: Arachis ipaensis; assembly: GCF_000816755.2. Classification (NCBI taxonomy): domain Eukaryota; kingdom Viridiplantae; phylum Streptophyta; class Magnoliopsida; order Fabales; family Fabaceae; genus Arachis; species Arachis ipaensis. The sequence goes on along the minus strand of NC_029792.2, from coordinate 107,699,556 downwards.
ATTGATGCTCAGAGCCTTGGACCTTGCTATTTATTTTTCTCTTTTAATTTTTGTTGTTGTTTGTTTTGCTTCAAGGATCATTTTCTTCTCACTTTAGAGAATCCATAATACTTCTCTAGGTTTCTGTACCTCAAGAGTCAACATCCGTAACTTTAAGATCAAATATGCACTGTTCAGTTTATACATTTAGAATTATAGATAATACCACCACATCAAAGTAATCAGAACAACTCATAATATATAACTTAAGTCTCATGCATGAGGCCTCTTTCATAATAAAAATAAAATATCAAAATAAATAACTAAACTAGAAAGCAATAAAGTACTACTACTAATCATGCAAAGGTTTTCAAATAGAAAACAAGAAATAAGATAAAGTACTGAAAAATAAAATAAAATAAGCAGAAGATAATAAAACTCAACCACCTCAGCCATCCTGATCCTAGTGGTCGTCTCCTTTGTGAAGATGATTCACCTCCCCTTGGCGCTATTGATAATAAGATAAACAGAGAGCTCACTTGACAATACCAAACTTAAAAGTTTGCTTGTCCCCAAGCAAAGAAAAACTGAAAACGGGGAGGGACATAAAAAGTACACGGATGAGTAAAAATAAAAATAACGCAAAAGAAGATAAGAGTGATAGAAGCGAAATATTTTTTTTGTTTGGAATGAAGACTCTGGCGCTAAACGCCCAGGTACACGTTTAGTGCCGGCCAAATAGAAAACTTTCACCAAATTGTGCCATCTTGGGCGCTAAATGCTGCTCCTGGCGTTTAGCGCCGCCAGACAAACAGAAGCAATTCAACTTTTATGCCATTTTTGGCGCTGAACGCCCATACTAGCATTTAGCGCCGGGGCACTGGAACTAACTCTTTTCCAGGGTGTTCTATTCTTCCTTCAGATTCCTCCTGTTCCTGTTTCAAACACTTTGTATGACCACAAACATAATTAAACCAAGGAAAACTATGAATAATAATAATAATAAATAAATGAAAATTAAAATGAACACAAAAGCAGAGGATACTAAGGATTGAGTTGCCTCCTAACAAACGCTTCTTTACCGTCATTAGCTTGACGGTCAGCTCCTTATCAAGGTGGGGATTGATCATAGTGCTTCAACTCCTCCCCCCTCACTGTGAATCTTTTCCCTGTGTCTCCATAAAGTAGCTGAATATGCTCAAGAGAGAGGATTTTATTCACAATATGAGGCAATACTGACTCTTTGCTAACACCATTTTCATCCTTGGTGAAAAATCTTCAGTGGAGATTTTCTTGTTTCTTCATCCCCTTGACATTTTTTTCTTGGGAACTTCCTCTTTGGTGGATGAGACACACCCAAAACCAAACTTAGGTTTGATATCAGGAGAAATTGTATTGATTCCCATTAAAGGAGGCTTGAGTTGTAAACCTTGTTGTGCATTACTAGGAGGTTCTTGAAGATTTGGAACAATAAGATCAGTCTGTATGCACTTCTCCTCTCTGCCTGATGAATGCATAGTTTTAAAGATAGGAAAGGCCAGTTGCTCATTATGCACTCTAAGCACTAATTCACCTTCTTCCATATCGACCAAAGCTCTACCAGTGGCTAAGAATGGTCTACCTAGGATTATAGAAGCATTTTCATCCTCCAATGTGTCAAGAATCACAAAATCTACTGGGAGGAAGAACTTTTCCACCTTGACCAAGATATTCCCCACTAGTCCATGTGCAGGTTTCAGAGATTTATCTACCATTTGCAATGCTATCCTTGTTGGTTGTGCCTCTTTGATTTGCAATTTTTTCATTACAGACAATGGCATTAAATTGATACTTGCGCCTAGAGCCCACAAGGCTTTCTCAAAAGTTGTGCTCCCAATGGTGCATGGAATCTAAAAGCTTCCTGGGTCTGGCATCTTCTTTGGCAAGTTGATCTGAATTATGGCACTACATTCTTTGGTCAAGATCACTATCTCAACTCCCTTTAAAGTTCTTTTCTTGGAAAGTAATTCCCTCATGAACCTGGCATAGAGAGGTATTTGCTCCAAAACCTCAGCAAGAGGAATATTGATTTGCAACTGTTTGAAGACTTCTAAGAACTTTGAAAACTGCTTGTCTTTGGTCTCTTTTTGGAGCCTCTGAGGGTATGGCATCTTAGGCTTGTACTCAGGTGCCTTAGGCAATGTCAGATATTTCTCAAGATCTACCGAAAAGGGGTTGTCTGGGTGTTTAGAGGGGGCGTGTTCCTCTTTACTCTGCACCTCCTCCGGAGCTTCTTTTTTAACCGGCTTCTCAATAACTTGTGCCTCTACATTTGCCACTTGAACACTGATCAAGGTGATGGCCTTGCACTCCTCCTTTGGATTTGGAATTATGGTACTAGGAAGGGTATTAGTGGTCCTCTGATCAATTAGCAACCTTGGTGGCTAATTGGGCCATATGAACCTCCAAGTTCCTAAGTGAAGCTCTGGTGTCCTGCATGAAACCAAGAGTACTCTTGGAGAGCTCTGCAACTATAGATTCCAAGTCAGAAGATTTCTAAGAATAAAAAAATGCATGGTTGTTGTTGAAACCATTCTGATTGAAATTATTATGATGGTTGTTGAAATTATTCTTATTAAAACCACCCTAAGAATTATTGAAGTTTGGTTGCCTCTAAGATTGGTTTCTCCACCCAAAGTTTTGTTGATTCCTCCACCCTTGATTAAAATTATTGGAATAGGGACCATTGTTGGGGTTTCTAAAGGGACTTCCCATGAAATTTTCCTGCTTATGAATGAAGTTGCCATACTCATATTTATTGCCTTGAGGCCAACCGCCACTCATATTATAAGAAGTGTCTTGAGAATTAATGGTTGAGAGTTGTATCCCACTTAAGCATTGTGTAAGAGCACTGATTTGCTGAAACATTGCCTTGTTCTGAGAAAGAAGTTCACCTAAGGTAACCAATTCCATGATTTTTTTCCTTCACAGTAATCTTCTCAGAAGAATATAGGTATTGGTTATTAGCAACCATTTCAATCAACTCAATAGCTTCCTCTAGGGTCTTCCTCATGTGAAATGATCCACCTATAGAATTATCAAGAGATATTTTGGCCATCTCTGAGATGCCATCATAAAATATCTATAGCTGCATCCACTCTGTGACCATATCTGAAGGACATTTTCTGATCATTAACTTATACCTCACACAGGCTTCCTAGAAGGATTCACCATCTTTCTTCCTGAAGGTTTGGACATTAGTCCTCAGCTTAGTCAGCCTCTAAGGTGGAAAGAATTTGGTTAGAAACTTGTTGACCACCCTATCCCAAGTGTCCAAGCTCTCTTTAGGATGAGTGTCAAGCTACTGCTTTGCTCTATCCCTCACAACAAATAGGAAGAAAAGAAGCTTGTAGACATCAGGATGCACCCCATTGGTCTTCATAGTATCACATATTTGCAGAAAATTTGAGATGAATAAGTTTCGGTCTTCTTGCAGAAGTCCATAAAACTGGCAATTCTGTTGCACTGGCGTGATCAACTGAGGTTTCAGCTCAAAGTTGTTAGCAGAAAAAGGGGGCCAATAATGCTGCAGCCATAGAAATCAGGGCTAGGAGCAGTATAAAAGCCGAGTGTTCTCCTCGGTTGTGCGGCTATATTAGGAGAAGTTTCTTATTCCTGTTCCTGCTTATAAACAACAAAAGACATAAAAAAGATGGGAGTCTCTACTTCAGATTGTAGAGAGTTTCCAGTGAGGTATCCTGTGTAAAAGAAAAAATAAAACAACACAAGCAATTAAATTAAAAAAATTGAAAATAAATAAGAAAAAATGACCCAACAATTTTGAAAACTAAACAAAGAAAAATACTAATATTTTTGAAAAATTTAAAAAGAAAAATTACTACGGGGACACCAAATTTAATTTTAGAAATTAAAAAATTAAAATAAAATTAAACTAAATTTTCAAAAATTAAAGAACAAAATAAATAAAAATAAAAAAGCTAAAAACGCCTAATCTTAGTAATCAGACAGCGGTTAGTTGTCAATCACAGTCAATCCCCGGCAACGGCGCCAAAAACTTGGTGCGGACTTTCTATATCCACAAACTAACTGGCAAGTGCACCGGGTCGTACCAAGTAATACCTCAGGTGAGTAAAGGTCGATCCCACGAGGATTGATAGACTGAGCAACTATGGTCAAATGACTTAGTCAAGAAAGCAGAAAGTTGTGTTTTGAGGGTTATAAAAAGCATTAAACAAAAAATGCAGAGAATTGGAAAGCAAGTAATAAAAGTGGTGTGAAATATATAAGAGAAAGCAGTTAAGGTTTCAAAGTTGTTTATTCATCCGGATTAATTTTTCTTACCAACTATTTTAATCATGCAAGATTCGTTTCACAGCAAACTGTAATTGACTAAACCCTAATGTCTTAGCGATTTAGTTTTCTCGAACCCAAATCAACCGCTAATGTCTTGGTAACTTAATGTAGATTAGAGGGTTAAGTTCAATTCTAGTTTATGGCCACAAAAAATCCTAATTACCCAAAGCTAAGATGATTATATGTCACGTATCCTGATTAGTTCAAGTAAAGCAAATTAGAAGGAATTTGCTTTCAAGCTGTTGTTCAAGTGAGATAGCTCTGTGGAGAATCACAACACATGTAGAATAAGGGTTATACCGTCGTTCTACCCAGATTCATAATATGAAGAACGAAAGCAATCTTTGAAAATGAATCAATATATTAATTAATATAGAAAAGCAATAGTCTTAATCTATAGAAATAAACCGAGCTCCTAACCTTAACCGAGGAGGTTTAGTGGCTCATGACTTACAGAGAAAATAAATTTTCTGAAAAGTGAAACATGCAGAAGTGAGAAAATCTATCGTGTGTGTCTTTGGGGAGGGAGGAAGTCCCCTATTTATAGTAAAACCTCTAAGACTAAACCTAGAATTCAAATTTAAACTAAATCAAAACAAAATTAAATCTAATCATTCAAATTCAAACAAAATCAAAACAGAATCAAATCTAATCAAATCAAATATTTTCTTAATGACTCTCTAACTAATGATCCTCCTTGTAATTTAAGCTTGGTGTCTTCAAATCTTCATTAATTGCAAAGATTTCTTAGGTTTGGGGCTGTTGTAGGCATTCGGCGCCACTTTGGTGGCATTTGGTGCCGGGAGAGGTAGCAAGTTCCCATTCGCTTCTGTCTTCCTGTGCGCTAAACGCCAGGTTCGGCGTTTAGCGCCCTTTGAGGCAGTGATTCCAGAAGAAAAGTGTATTTTATTATATATCATTTGAGATATCTGGAATTTGGCTTTCCAATACCACTAAAACTGCATCAATTGGATATTTGTAGCTCATGTTATGCTCTTTGGAGTGTAAGGAGGTCAGGGCTGACAGCATCCACTTTCTTCCTCTTTTTTTGCATAAAACTCTACCAAATTGATTCAAATTTTACCTAAAATAATTAAAACACAAAAATAACTCAAAGTAGCATCCAAGGAGGATTTTAAAACTAAAATGTGCTTAAAATCATTAAATTCTAACCTAAAATAAGCAAAAAATGGGTATAAGATGCTCACGCATCAAGACACAAATAGATTAAAGTCATTTTTGTAATGACAACCAACTGAAATAATATCATCAATTTGAACATTTAGAATCTGCATAAATTCAGACCATCCTCTTGTTAAATAAGTTTTATAACTATCCATACAATGTGGCAAGGTATAGAATAGCCAGATCGAGAAACTAAATTGACCTTTATTCCCATATATGGCATTGCATTGACCTTTTTTTATTATAGAAAATTTGACAGAAAGAATTTTAAACACGGTACTTGTTGCAAAATTTGGTTAATTAACAAATAATTAACTAATAAATTAATTATGAGGCCAAGAAATTAGAAAATTAAATTTTATATTCTAGAGAAGTAAAAATATTTAGAATGCATATTAAAACACTAATCATAAAGATTTTGGCCCAAAATTAAGGCCAACGGACTGAACCAGTTAAACCGAACCCGTATTAGGCCCAAGGCCAAACATATAAAAGCCAAGACTCAGCCTTCTCTTCCCTTAACATGCATGAAACACCTTGTATTGAGGGAAGGAGCAAAGGGAATCCTAACCTCCATTTTCAATCCAATCTTCTATTCTCCGTAACTTTCAATCCGGAGCTCTGATCGCCACACCGTTTGTGACCATGTGACCGTCTCGTAGAACTCTTCAAGTCCATTTGAACAAAGTGATAAAAAATTTGAAAATTTCACCTTGTTCTTCACCCCTTCATTTTTGTGATTTTGGTTCATGGGTATTGAGAAATTCGGTGTTTTGATGGTTTAGGGTCGAACTAGCATGGGGTAATCACTGAGTTTCATCTAATTGCTCTGTGAATAAGGTAAAAAACCATTAAACTCTTGTGAATTATTGATTTAATGAAACCTAGTATTGATTTTCGGTGAATTGTATAAAATTATATTGAATTTCATGTTGATTTGGACTCAATTGGTGAATTGGGACAAAATTCTGGTGGTTGAAGCTTGTTGAGTTGATTGGAGACTTGAAAGCCTGTGGATAAGAGGTTTTCTGACTTAGAGAGGAATCAGCCAAGGTATGATTTTGGTTTCTTGTAGATAATATATCATGTTGCGTGAAAACTTAGGCTAGTTGCCATATGATAGGCTTGAATATTTTGATGATTGGATTTGATGGAATTAATGTATATATATATGAGTATGATGCTTAATTGATAATGAAAACTTGATAATTTAGGTGATTAAAGGATTGACAAGTAGAGGACTAGTGTTTGGCGATACATGAGCATGCTTGGTGTTGATTTGGTTGGTTTTGGATTGAGAATTTTGGAAAAGTTGAGAAATTGAGCTTTTGATAAAAACATAATTTTTGACCAATTTTAGTAGGCCATAATTTTTTGTTCCAGACCCTCAAATCTTGTGAAACTTATTTTGAATAAAAATTGGGTCCGAGAAGTTTATAACTTTCGAAGAATGGATTGAAAATGATTTTTTCAAAAAAGTAATGTGCGTTGAAAATTTAGTGTAAAAAACTGGTTTTTCTTAACTTAACAGCTTTTTGGCAAAAACTGATTTGGTTGCGTATGTGACAGTCTCACGCATACGCGAGTATTGGGCTCTAGCAACACACTCGTGTACGCAAAAGAGGGATGCATACGTGACATTGTCACTTTTACACTCATGCGTAGGCGGCATGTATCGTGCGTACGCAGGACTCTTTCTCTGCCCACTATTCTCACATACGCGAACATTGGATGTGTATGCGGAACTGTCTTTTTACAAATTCTCGCGTATACGGCAGGTGGCTCGTGTACGCATGACCCCTGTTTTGCTGAAAAGTGTAATTTTTGAGTTTTCAACCATTTCTCTATCTTTCCAAACCTCTGTGACCACTATTTAAGATTGGATAGCTAGTATTAGGTTTCTGAAGAAGAGAAAACTCATTGAAGAAGTTAGTTTGATATCAAGGAAGAGTTGTAGAGTGAATAATGGAATTAACGATGCATGATAATGATGAATTGTGACTATATGAGTTATGGACAATGGTGACGTTGATGTTGATGAATTGTGATGATGATATTTATGATTGATATTGATGATATGAAAGATCCATCTGGCATATGCATTTAAAATTATCTGAGACACGAGTTTCTCTGGGTAGATGCAGTGGCTTACCACTAGTTGCTTCAGGTTGAGACTCGATACTCTGTTGACCTTCTATCGCAAGATGTAACCGGGCACTTTGATTCTCCAGATTCCCCCAATGAGATTATGAATGATTGATTATATATATGTATAAACTCTTGGGGATGCACGTATACAGGGACTATCCAGGGTTCGCTACTGGACACATCGGGTTTGGATGGATAACCGATAGATGAGACTCATCGGTCATAGGACCGACATGCATCATATGCAATTGTATGTTTTGTTTGAGTATGTATTTGTTTTGGCTTGCCTATTTGCTTATTTGTAATTAACTGCTACCTATTCTATTTGCTATATCTATTTCATATTTGTGTTTTTTCTTGTTTGTTTTACTTGTGTTTGCTTCTGAGAGATCCCTCTGGCGGGTGAAGGAGGCGCTGAGGGTTGTTCCACCTGGTGAATTGGGGCTTGCAGTAGACGAAAATTGAAAAGTTAGATTAGAATTCTTAGATATAGTCATCGTATGTCTGGTTTAGTTAAAACTTTAGGATATGAATATGAGTTGTTGGAGTTTTGGATTGCCTCTAGCTTTCTGGGATATTATTTATTATCTATATGGGCAACTTAATCATACTGAGAACCCCCAGTTCTCATTCCATACATATATTATTATTTTTCAGATGCAGGACGTGAGGCACCTCACTAAACGTGCTGGAGACTCTTGGGATGTGGAGATCTACTTTCAAGGATTTTGTATTTTGTATATTATATAAATAGTATTCTCTATCTTGTACATAACTTATATTTTGTCCCTCTTAGAGGTTGAATTCGGAGAAACAAAATTTATATTTTTGTCTTTTGGATATAGTCTGGCCGACCTTTGCTTCATAGGTCGAGTTAAGAGCTTGCTACTTGTATCTTTTTGGAACACCATGTATATAGGTACATTATCTTTATTATATGTTGTTATCTATCCCTTTTACGTATTTTACTTTTAGAGGTCGTAATACCTCATCACTTCTGGTTTACGAACTTAAGCATGAAATCTCTGTGTGGTAGGGTGTTACACTTAACTTTGAAATTACATCCCTAATGCTGACACAATTCTTTAAAAACTGAACCAAAATTGAAAAAACTCAATATCATTATATGCTCCACTTCGAAGATTATTTGACAGACATAGAAATCATGGATGGATGGAATTTGAACTTGGCCTTTAAAACTCCTTGGAAGCAAATGATCAATCAAAAATTGAGCTCCTCCTAAAACAAAATGCTATATATAACCTTTAGTAGTACGAAAATTATGAATTAATTATTAATATCAACATCAATTTGATATTAGTAGGATACACACGTGCATAATAGAGAATATTTACAAAGCTATATATTAACGTTAGAGGAAAGTATCGTTTTTATCCCCAACGTTTGGGGTAAGTTCTATTTGTGTCCCTAACATTTAAATCGTCCTGTTTGTATCCCTAACATTTATAAAAGTGATTCAATGTTATCCTACTATCAATTATACTAACAAATCAGATTATATTTTTCAATTATTCTCACTTGGATGTATTCATTCTCAATTAAGTCTCACTTGGATGTGTTCGATTTTAATATTATACCCACTATTTGTGTTTAGATTCAATTATGTCCCTAGAAAAGTGAATTATGTAAATGTGGTAGGAATTAGTTTCAACTTTTGATGAGCTATTTTTTGGAGTGGATCATCGATTCTATCCCAGACATTTGTATTCTAACTTCAAGAAGAGATTTTTAAAACACAAACTAAAGCGTTCATGATGTGTAATTAATGGCAAGATAACATTGAATCACTTTTACAAACGTTAGGGATACAAATAGGATGATTTAAACGTTAGGGACACAAATAGGATTTACCCCAAATGTTGAGGATAAAAACAATACTTTACTCTTAAAATTAATATCATATTATGGCTAACTATATTTGATTAAAAATTATATTATAATGATTGACAATTAATATAATTAGAATGCTTGAAAATAATAATTGACAATTAGTATAATTATGCATTAAATGCTGACTTTCATACAATTATAAAAAAGATATTTTTCTAAAATAAGTTGAAAAGAGAGGTATGTATACTGGCACCAAAACATACCATATCAGCATTCTTAGCGCCAAAATGCTATCCGTTGTAGAATAATATAATGATAATGATTGTAATGCTCAAAGATTTCCACTTTGACAATTTTCTAATATCGACGTTTGTTGAGAGATGGCATTTTGAGAGCCACGCATTTAATCTACCATGGATAACTATATGATCACCTTGTACGATGTGGCATATCACTTTTGTCTTATGTACTATCAAAGATCTTGTTGGTGGATGCAATTGTCCTACATGGGATCAGGTGGAGGAATTGCTGAGAGCTAGGCCCTGTATAGCCACTAACAAGAAATGAGGTCTTTCCCATCAAGCTATCATGGCTCAAGGAGAGGATGGAGAGCATTCCTGTGAGTGCTGGTCCTAAGATGCTACAACTATATTTGCAATGCTATATTTTAATGTTGAATGGGATACCCTATGACTGACAAGTCAAATAATTTTGTCCATATTTGGTAGATATTGTAACATTCTAACATACAGAGCTTTATGCTTAAGTCATAAATCAGAGGTGATGAGGCCTTATGACGTGTAAAAATAAAAATACATACATATACTCGAAAGATAATTTAACTAGGAGCCTGTGAAAAGAGAATAACAAAAATGAGGATCACATCGCACTCAAAAATGTTAATGATAGAAAGCTCGATACAGAAAACCAATGAGATAGGTAAAATATACATAGGATTCAAAAGAAAATACATAAGAAGTACTAGTCTCGACTTGCGAAGCAAAGGCCGGCTAGAAAATATATATACAACCGAAAAGATAACCACAACATAATCTTATTTCTCTAAAAATTAACCTCTACGAAGGATATACATAAGTTCATATATAAAAGTGGAAAAATACATATAAACTAGGTACAAAATATAAACTCCCAAAAGCAGTCTTCGCTATCCAAGAGAAACTAGCACGCTCAACGAGGTGAATCATGTCCTCTATCTCAAAAACAACAAAATCTGACAACGGCTAAGAACGGCTAAGAACCCGAAGGTTTCCAGTAGGATAACAGTTCCAAACAGAAACGATATAAAACCATACAAACCCACTAGGCAATCTTAAACTCCAATAAACAAGATCCAAGTCTAGGGTCATACTAATCCAGAACAGGGTAATTAAGCTAAGATCTTTGTTATACCAATGATCCAAATTCTCAGCTCTCCAACACACATCTCAACTTTCTCTTTTCAATATTACAGTTCAACAGCATATGATTCAGTAATCCGGCAGTAACAAACACAAGTAATAGGGTGGAAACATAATCCAGAACAATTATAACATATAGCAATTAACAATTAAACAGAGATATACACATAGGCAATCCAAGTACAAGATGCACACTCAAATCAATTTCACATAAATACACATGATGCATGTCTGTTCTACTGGCCATGAGCTCATCTGTCGGTTAAACTGCCAGAACCCGACACATCCGGTAGCTAACCCGGACATCATCTCTCTTCTGCGCATCCCCATGAGGCATATACTTAGGGGATTAGTGATCTATCACATTCTCCTAGAGGCAGACATCAGGGGGAATAAATCGGGGTATGAGTGCCCTACCACCTTCCCCTAATGAGGTCGTGCCATATAGATCGGGGGATTAGTGTAACACCCTATCACCCTAAGCCTTACCTTTAGCCATAAAGCAAAGGACAATAACGTGTCACGACAGTTCTAAAGCTCCATACAATAGTTTATAACCAAGAAATATTAAGACTAGAAGCCCGATGAAGGAAAAGAAGACAAAAGATGTATCAAACAAAGAAACAAATCGTGAATTATTCACACACGATATCTAAAGCACGTTGGCACAAAAAGAGCAAATCATAATATATATATATATAAAGCCTTGTAAACAGCGCCAGAATACACAAGGTAGTAGATAATGTAAGCAGGTTATATATACAATATCCAAAAGGGGACTAGCCGCATCCCGCGGAGTTTAGGTCGAATAGTTAAACAAAAGATACAACAGAGTTTTTGATAATAAAAAGTTAACATCATATCTCTCAAAGTTTTCAAGTACGAAAGTCTTTAAGGCAGCCATATACAAAAGTGAGAGACTACAACAAAAAGCAAAAGTAAAGCTGAGCCATCCTCTACTCTGTCACCATCCACAAACTCACCGAGGTGGGTTGCGACCTGCATCTGAAAACAACAACAATATATGTATGAGAATTGGGGGGTTCTTGGTATGGTAACAGTGCCCAACAGATAAGATATAAGGTTCTGGAAAGCCAAAGGCAATCCTAAAACTTCTCACGAGCATAACAATTCAAAACTTATAAATATACTTTAAAGCCAAAAAGGGTTATCTAAACTAAGGATTTTCTAACTAATAAACACCAAGCTGTCGAACAGCTTTCATCAAGCTAGCTTCCACAGGATGCCATCGTCACCGCCTACTGAACCTCCTCAATCCCAACAAAACACAAGTAATGCAGATAAGTAAAACACAAGAAGAGTTCATGTATAGCAAGTAATTCATTTAGCAGTTAGGCATGCTATTCATTTAGGCATAATGCAATTAATCAAAGCAAGCAAACACATAGAGAATGTATATGATGAATGCCTGTCCTATTGGCTGTGATATCACTTGTCGGTTTAACTGCCAACCCGACACATCCACGAGGGATGTCGCCTTTCTGCCATGCTCCTAGGATATAGTGCCCTGCTCACTTTTAACCCTGGGATATAGTGCCTAGCTCACTCTTATGCACACCTTTCGGATATAGTGTCCAGCTCACTCTTTCGGGTTATAGTGCCTGAGTTCACTCTTATGGCAAGAAAGATTATGTGAGCAGGAGACTACCTTAGTCCTCATATCTCAACGTAGGCGGAAGACTGCCACAACCCCTATGCCGGCGTTGCAACCTCGACAAGCGGGATCCAACCACCATCCTTGCCAGGCGCATAACGACTTACCAATCATAGTATATCAATAATGTGTTGCTCAATCTTAGTGATCATTGTTTATCTTTATCAAATTCACCATTTTCAACCTTTTATTCATTCATATTCATTTTTCAATTACCATCAATATAACACTCTGCCAATCCGCTCTAGTTAACCCATCCAAAGAACATCCCAAATCTAGACCACTGTCTCTAGATTCAAACTGAAAATAACTTTTTAATTCACCCAATACTCTCTCTGTTGTCCCAAAACCTAAACACTAGCGAGGGAATCTTAAACACGTATTACAGAGGTTTAGAAAGTTCGAGGAATCTTTAAAAACACAAAAATACAATTTCTGCAAAATAGGGTTGTCATGCGTATGCATGCCATCTGCGTACGCATGACACCCACGTACGCATCATGTTGAAAATTTGGCATTATCGACTATGCGATTTATGTCCACGTACACGGACATTTGGAGCAACAAGGTTTTCTTGCGTACGCGTGCCATCTGTCGCATACGCGTGCCTTCAAAAACTTCAATTCCGAGTACACATGCCCTCCATGCGTATACATGAGTACTGGACAGAGCCATTTTCTCGCGTATGCATGACCTCTGTATACGCATGAATGTGGATTTTTCCAAAAAGTTGCTAAGTGCAAAAAATTCAATTTTTAAAGAAAACTTCAAATGCTCATAACTTTTTTGTTAAAAAATTTTTTTCATCCGTTATTCGAACGGCATAAACTACACGGACTCAATTTTTCTTCAAGATAAGTTTCATAAAATTTGGGAATCCAGAAACTATGTTATGGCCCGTTGAAGTTCATCAAAAACAGGTTTTTTACCAACTTAGCAAAATCCTCTAGTTTTCAAAACACTCAAACCCAAAACACAATTTTACCATACCAAATCAATACAAAAACACTCCTCAATCATTTCTCAAGCATTCAAACACCTAAATCATTCAACTCTCACCTTATCTACTCATTCAACAATTTTCAATCCAACCTAAATCACAACAATTTTCCATCAATCCTCATCAACACCAACATTTATCATTCACAATTTCAACAATCATTAATGTTTCACACTCAATTGTATCACAATCACCCGGGCTTACCCGGTCATGGCCGATGGTCCAAATTTCACCAATTCTCATTCAATTCACCAATGTAAACAATTCAAACATATCTTAGGGTCAACTAGCTTAAGTTTTACAAAACATTATATATTAACTAAAGGAAACTAAAATCATACCTTGGTCGATTCTCTCCCAAGCACAAAATACTAAAAAGCCTCTTCCACAAGCTTTTCAATCTTTCAAATCAAAATCAACAAGTCCCAACTACAATATATCAATCCCAAGCACTCCAATTCTTCAATTCAGTTCCAATCAACATTCATTCTCAATCTAATAGCAAACAAGTTCCAAAATTAACACTAGGGCTCTTAATATTCAACTAAACATAAGAGTTTAGTGATGCTTTACCTTGTCTAATGAGTCTTGGGGTGAAATCTACTAATCACTCAAGCTAGATTACACCTAAACAACAAAATCACAAATAATCTCAATACCCAAAAACGATTTTTGAGTTTGACATAGGGTAGAGGAATGGAGTTAGAAATTCGAGTTTTTTACCAACTTTGTTCAGTTAGAATTGAAGAGCTCGACAAGACAAACGCGTGGCCATAAATGGCATGCCAATCAAAGCTCCGGATCACAAGTTATGATCAAAACAAAATTAAAGTGAATAGTATTTTGTGTTCTTCACTCTTCTCCACTTGCCTAGTGCCTCTCTCCCCCTCAAGTGCTGAAATGAGGCTGAGTTGCCTCATTAATAAACTTATATATGTTGGGCTTGGCCCAATGGTGCACGAAATTGTGATCTCTGGTATAGGCTCCAAAGGCTTGGTGCTCTAATCTCAATTCATAATTTGTCACAACTTTGATACAACTAACCAGCAAGTGCACTAGGTCGTCCAAGTAATAAACCTTACGTGAGTAAGGGTCGATCCCACGGAGATTGTTGGTATGAAGCAAGCTATGGTCACCTTGTAAATCTCAGTCAGGCGGATATAAAATAGTTATGAAGTTTTCGAAATTAATTAATAAGTAAACATAGAATAGGGATAGAAACATACAACTGATCAAAGATGTCTAATACAATAGTAAAAGGTCCTATTTATAATAAACTAGCTACTAGGGTTTACATAAGTAAGTAATTGATGCATAAATTCACTTCCGGGGCCCACTTGGTGTGTGCTTAGGCTGAGCTTGAAGTCTACACATGGAGAGGTCATTCTTGGAGTTGAATGCCAGCTTTTGTGCCAGTTTGGGCGTTGAACTCCACTTTGCAGCTTGTTTCTGGCGCTGGACGCCAGAATTGGGCAGAGATCTGGCATTGAACGCCAGTTTGTGTCGTCTAAACTTGGGAAAAGTATGGACTATTATACATTTCTGGAAAGCCCTGGATGTCTACTTTCCAACGCAATTGGAAGCGTGCCATTTTGAGTTCTGTAGCTCCAGAAAATCCATTTTGAATGCAGGGAGGTCAGAATCCAACAGCATCAGCAGTCCTTCTTCAACCTCTGAATCTGATTTTTGCTCAAGTCCCTCAATTTCAGCCAGAAAATACCTGAAATCACAGAAAAACACACAAACTCATAGTAAACCTTGACTTTATCCGCTCAGTCTCAAGTTTTCACTTGACACCTACATGCCACAAGCACATGGTTAGAGACAGCTTGGTTTAGCCGCTTAGACTAGGATTTTATTCCTGTAGGCCCTCCTATCCACTGATGCTCAAAGCCTTGGGATCCTCTTTATTTGCCCTTGCCTTTTGGTTTTAAGAGCTTTTGACTTTTTCTGCTTGCTTTTTCTCTTTCTTTCTAAATTTTTTTTTCGCCCCTTTTTTTTTCTGCAAGCTTTGTTCTTTACTGCTTTTTCTTGCTTTAAGAATCATTTTTATGATTTTTCAGATTATCAAATAACATGTCTCCTTGTCATCATTCTTTCAAGAGCCAACATATTTAATATTCTTAAACAAAAACTTCAAAAGACATATGCACTGTTTAAGCATACATTCAGAAAATAAGAAGCATTGTCACCACATCAATATAATTAAACTAAGTTCAAGGATAAATTCAAAACTCATGTACTTCTTGTTCTTTTGAATTAAAATATTTTTCATTTAAGAGAGGTGATGGATTCATAGGACATTCATAACTTTAAGACAAATTTACTAACTACTAATGATCATGTAATGAAGACACAAACATAGATAAGCACTTAACATAGAGAAAACGAAAAACAGAAAAAGTAAGAACAAGGAATGAGTCCACCTTAGTGATGGTGGCGTTTCCTTCTTGAGGAACCAATGATGTCCTTGAGCTCTTCCATGTCTCTTCCTTGTCTTTGTTGCTCCTCCCTCATTGCTTTTTGATCTTCTCTTATTTCATGAAGGATGATGGAGTGCTCTTGATGTTCCACCCTTAGTTGTCCCATGTTGGAACTTAATTCTCCTAGGGAGGTGTTGATTTGCTCCCAATATTTATGTGGAGGGAAGTGCATCCCCTGAGGTATCTCAGGGATCTCTTGATTTGTAGCCACACGTTCTACCACTGAGCTATAGACCCTTGAGATGAATCTTTCCATCTCCCATGACTCGGAGGTGGAAGCCTTTGTCTTCCCTTCCCCTTTTCTAGAGGTTTCTCCGGTCTTAGGTGCCATTAATGGTAATGGAAAAACAAAAAGCTTATGCTTTTACCACACCAAACTTAGAATGTTGCTCGCCCTCGAGCAAAAGAAGAAAGAATAGAAGAAGAAGAAGATATGGAGGAGATTGAGGGATGTGTGTATGGATGTGAGTGGTGAATGGAAAACAGAAGGGATGACCATGAATGGAGAGGGAGAGGGTGAGGTGGGTGGGGATCCTGTGGGATTCACAGATCCTGAGATGATCCTGTGGTGTCCACAGATCCTGAGGTGTCAAGGATTTACATCCCTGCACCCAATTAGGCATGCAAAATGCCTTTGTACACAACTCTGGGCGTTCAGCGCCAGATTGGTGCTTGTTCTGGGCGTTGAACGCCCATTTGTTGCCCATTTCTGGCGTTGAACGCCAAAACCATGCTTGTTCTGGGCGTTCAGCACCAGCTCTTCTCCAGGGTGCATTTCTGGCATTCAAACGCCTAGATGCTGCCCATTTCTGGCGTTCAACGCCAGAACCATGCTCTATTCTGGCGTTGAACGCCCAAAACATGCTTCTTACTGGCGTTTAAATGCCAGTAAGGTCTTCCTCCAGGGTGTGATTTTTCTTCTGCTGTTTTTGATTCCGTTTT
>NC_029792.2:107680012-107682485 GCF_000816755.2 Arachis ipaensis | reverse complement strand
TTTGATCCTTCCATGAGAGATTTGGGTGATTTCTCCATGATGAATTATAGGTGTTTCCATATGGTTCACCCATGTAATTTACCTCTGCTATTGCAGGGTTCTCAGGATCATAAGCTTCTTCTTCAGAAAATGCCTCTTGAGTACTATTGGATGCAGCTTGCATTCCATTCAGACTCTGAGAAATCATATTGACTTGCTGAGTCAATATTTTATTCTGAGCCAGTATGGTACAGTTCTGCTGCATCAGAGAAACTAGCTGAGGTTTCAGCTCAAAATTGTTTGCTCCAATAGCAGGGATGGAGATGCTTCTTCCATGTAAATTGGAATTTGGTGCAGTAAAGTCACCAAGCATTCTTCTTGCATTATTGTTGTTGGGTTCGGCTGCCATCTCCTTTACTTGTTCGAAATTTTCAATAAGGTTGTCTTTGGATTGTTGTAATTTAGCTTCTCTTAGTTTCCTCTTCAGAGTCCTTTCAGGTTCTGGATCAGCTTCAACAAGAATGCCTTTTTCTTTATCCCTACTCATAAGAAAGAGAAGAGAAAAAGAAAAGAAGAGGAATCCTCTATGTCACAGTAAAGAGGTTCCTTATTGTTAGTAGAAGAAGAGAAAAATTCGAACACAGATGGAAGGGGGGTTCAAATTTGGTGAATGATGTGAGGAAGAGATGTTAGTAGATGAATAAATAAATAGAATAAGATGAGAGAGAAGGAGAATTTTCGATTTTTTTTTTTTTTTTTTGAAAAAGAGTCAGTGATTTTCGAAAATAGTTTTTGAAAAAGGTTAGTAATTTTTCGAAAATTAAAAAATCAAAAATTAAAATAATTAGTTAATTTAAAAAGAATTTTTGAAAAAGAGGGAAGATATTTTCAAAAATTAGAGAGAGAGAGAGTTAATTAGGTAGTTTTGAAAAAGATAAGAAACAAACAAAAAGTTAGTTAGTTAGTTGAAACAAATTTTGAAAAGATAAGAAGTTAGGAAGTTAGAAAAGATATTTTGAAATCAAATTTTTGAAAAAGATAAGATAAGAAGATATTTTTGAAAAGATATGATTGGAATTAGTTTTGAAAAAGATTTGATTTTTAAAATCACAATTAATGACTTGATTCACAAGATATGATTCTAGAACTCAAAGTTTGAATCTTTCTTAACAAGCAAGTAACAAACTTGAAATTTTTGAATCAAAGCATTAATTGATGATGTTATTTTAGAAAATATGATGTAAAATTAAGAAAAATATTTTTGAAAAATATTTTTTTTTAAAATTTTCGAAAATAGATAAGAAAAATGAAAAAGATTTGATTTTTGAAAAGGATTTTGAAAAAGATAAGATTTTTAAATTGAAAATTTGATTTGACTCATAAAAATAACTAAATTTTAAAAATTTTTGAAAAAGTCAAATCTAATTTTCGAAATTTTAAGAGAGAAAAAGGGGAAGATATTTTTTTGATTTTTTGAATATTTATGATGAGAGAGAAAAAACAAGAAAAATGATGCAATGCATGAAAGTTATGGATCAAAACAATGAATGTATGCAAGAATGCTATGAATGTCAAGATGAACACCAAGAACACTATGAAGATCATGATGAACATCAAGAACACATTTTTTTGAAAAACTTTTAATGCAAGGAAAACATGCAAGATGCCAAACTTAGAAATCTTTAATGCTTAGGCACTAAGAATTCAAGAATGCATATGAAAAACAAGAAAAGACACAAACCATACAAATGCAAAGATCAAACAAGAAGACTTACCAAGAACAACTTGAAGATCATGAAGAACACTATGAATGCATGAAAATTTTCGAAAAAAATGCAAGATGAGTATGCAATTGACACCAAACTTATAACATGACACATGACTCAAACAAGAAACACAAAAAATATTTTTTTGATTTTTATGATTTTATGATTTTTTTTGTATTTTCTTTTAATTTTTTTGAAAATCATTTTGAAAAAGAAAAATAAGGATTCCAAAATTTTTAATATGAATTCCAGGAATCTTATGCTCTTTAGTCTAAAGCTCCAATCAAAGGGTCAGGCATGGCTTAATAGCCAGCCAAGCTTTAGTATGTAACTTAGACACGACACGCCTAACATGCCCTACAGTCGTGGCTTTACAGCCAGCCAGGCCTCAACATGCTTTATGAAACACTAGAATTCATTCTTAAAAATTCTGAAGAAAAATATATTTTTGAAAACATTTTTTTTTCAAAAACAGGTGAGAAATTTTTGAAAGGTTTTTGAAAAATTTTTGAAAATAAAACAAAAAGAAAATTACCTAATCTGAGCAACAAGATGAACCGTCAGTTGTCCAAACTCGAACAATCCCTGGCAACGGCGCCAAAAACTTGGTGCACAAAATTGTAATCTCTGGTATAGGCTCCAAAGGCTTGGTGCTCTAATCTCAATTCATAATTTGTCACAACTTCGATACAACTAACCAGCAAGTGCACTGGGTCGTCCAAGTAATA
>NC_029792.2:107678322-107679949 GCF_000816755.2 Arachis ipaensis | reverse complement strand
AGCTCGTCACAGTCATTCAATCATTGAATCCTACTCGGAATAACGCAGACAAGGTTTAGACTTTCCGAATTCTCTTGAATGCCGCCATCAATCTAGCTTACACCACGAAGATTCTGATTAAGAGATCTAAGAGATACTCATTCAATCTAAGGTAGAACGGAAGTGGTTGTCAGGCACGCGTTCATAAGGAATGATGATGATTGTCACATTCATCACATTGAGGTTGAAGTGCGAATGAATATCTTAGAAGTGGAATAAGTTGAATTGAATAGAAAAACAGTAGTACTTTGCATTAATCTTTGAGGAACAGCAGAGCTCCACACCTTAATCTATGGAGTGTAGAAACTCCACCGTTGAAAATACATAAGTAAAGAAGGTTCAGGCATGGCCGAGAGGCCAGCCCTCAAACGTGATCTCAGATAACATACAACTGATCAAAGATGTCTAATACAATAGTAAAAGGTCCTATTTATAATAAACTAGCTACTAGGGTTTACAGAAGTACAGAAATGTGAATTTAACATAAAAACTAATGAAAACATCCCTAAAAGTAACTAGATTCTACTAAAAACATACTAAGAACAATGCCAAAAAGCGTATAAATTATTCGCTCATCACTCAACATGGGCCCAGTCTATCCAATTTGTGTTTTTGGCTTGTTTGGCCTAACCTCGAGCCAAAACCTTTAAAATAAGTGTCTAATTTTTAATTCTAAATATTCTTCTAAGTATTTCTATAGTTTTTATTTTCTCATATACAATACTGGACAGACTTAAGCCAGTACCGCTAGCTAAATTTGTAAGACTCCAGATTTTTAAAAATTAAATAATTAATTATTTATGTGTCATTATATTTATTAAAATTTTATTTTTTTAAAAATTATTTTACTAAAAATAATTAAATAAAATTTTATGATTATTGAAGTTTAATTTAATTATAATTTATTCTATTATCATTTCAAGAGAAAAAAGAAAGAGAGACGAGAGAGTGGAAAGAAACCATGACCCCACCAAGAACTTCTAATTTCGATTTCTTGTGATCTGTAATTCTAATAAAAAATTTAATCTGATAAAAATATTTGTATCTTCTTTTTCTATACGTTGATATTATTTTTTCGGTGAAAGTTGACGGTGATATAGCTCCCCTTCTTTTTGAGTTTGGCCAATTGGAATTCTAATAGGCACAGACAATTTCTGACATTCTTTTCTTTGACAATTCAGTCAGAAAATTTTTTCGAAATTTCGAGTATTTTGTAAGTAGAATTTTGTAACTTTATAATAATTAAATGTGAATTTGATAAGTGAATGTTGATTTTCTTGATTATTGTTTGAGTTTGAATGAGTTTATGTTAAATTATTATTGTTGCTTGTGATTTGTTAGTTTGGCTATGAGAAACAGCTCAGCTGTAGTTGTTTTAATGATTTTGGGACTGTTGTGATGTGATATTTTGAGAAAGATTAATATTTAAACTTTATTTTTGAAGGATAACATTGTGTTTGTATATAAAAATCGAGGTACAATTTGAAATTATATAAATTTTCGGCTATTTTGGATAATAAATAAAGTACAGAGGTAAAAATGAATATTTTATAAAAGTTCAGGTTATTTTTATAAATATGAAAGATAG
>NC_029792.2:107672967-107678297 GCF_000816755.2 Arachis ipaensis | reverse complement strand
GTAGAGATATTAATATTATTATAAGTCAGAGAAGAACAAACAGAATGATCTTAAAAGATTTAGAGAACACAGACTTAATTAAAGTACTTTATGATTCTTTTTCATAATACACTTAGGGAAAGGCGAGGGAATAATGCGAACATAAATTATATTATGAAATGATAGGAAAGAAAAGAAGAAGAAAGAAAAGAAAAGGAAAGCAAAATATTAAAGAACCTCTGCCACAGGAGAGCAGAGAACAAATATTAAAAGAATCTAAAGAACCTCTACCACAGGAGAGCAGAAAGCGAGAATAAAAGAATGTATTAACTAAAGGGATCTCTGTCACAGGAGAGTAGAGGGCAAAGATAAAGAAAATGTTTTAAAAGACTGTCTGTCACAGGAGAGCAGATGCGACCTTGTTTGGGCCTTAGTACCAAATGTATAATGGGACGCCCGCACACTGAGAACTGTTTTCCAGATGTAAGCATATTGAAATATACTTAAAAGTCATATTGTATACAGCCTGGCCGCAAGACTTATATGCACACTGTATGCATCTGGAAAGCCATATCTGGGACTCGTGCTCGGGTAATTTTGGGAGCGGGTAGGAAATCGACACATGGGTTCATGGCTTGCAATAGGAGTAGACATGCATCATACTTATTTGCGCATATTTGTTTGTGAGTATGTTTTCTGTGATTGTGGGTGTGCTAAATGACTGTTTGAATTCTGTGTTATATAATTGTTGAATTGGATTATCCCTTATTGATTGTTATTGCTGACCAAGTATATATAAAATGAACTAAACTTCTAACCCTGAGTCCTATTAAGAACTCCTCAATTCTTACCCCCTATTTCTGCCCCCTTTCAGCTACAAGTGTGAAGGCTTATTGCAAAGCTGCGGGAGCACAGAAGAATGTGTTTACGAGTTAAGTTGTTAGAATTTATTTTTTCCTCGTTTCGTTAGCTAGAGTTTTATTTAAAGGGGTAAGTTTTATAATTGCTTTTGTATGTAATACTACAATGTATTATTAATATTAAGTATGTGAATAAGTGTTGTTTGTTCTCGTTGAAAAAATTATAAGTTTTAGTAAAACCATCGATAGATTTATGCATAAAGGCTCAATATTAAATAGATAATAAAAGGAATTAGGTTAGTAACGCCTTACTTTTAGTATGAACATGAGGTGCTAAAAGTTAGGGTATTACAAAATTACCGGTACGCATTTTTACGCATTTTTCACTCGAAAAAATCCACTGAATCCAAATCTCACCTTTAAATTTTCAAATTAATATGTCTAAATTTTTCAACCTATTTCGAACAATTAAATTATTATTTTATTTTCAATTAAACGGATAAATAAATTTTCAGTTCTTACAATTAGTGCCCTATCACCTTGCAGACAGAGAGATCTACGAAACAAGAAGGATTAACCACCGTCCTTATTTTGGCATAACTCAGCTCGATACAAGCAGGATTCACCACCATCCTTGCCACATCCTTACCAAGAGTAAACATCAGTCAGAACGCAAACGAGATTAACCACTGCCCTTGCCAGAATACATATTAGATCAGTATGCAAGCGAGATTAACCTCAGCCCTTGCCAGCACAGTAAATCATATCACAATTTGTATTATCAATGTCCTTTGATCAGTTTTTGAAATCATTAGGTTCATTAACCACACTGTCATTTAGTTTATCAATTCCTTCATCTCGTGAGCAAAATAACACCACCATCCTAACAGCGGACAGGACGAGCCACCATCCCTACAACAAAGTCATCTGGTTTAACCAACATTTATCCAGGAATATCTCAATTTAATGCATTCAATATACTCACTTATTCTAGAGTCTAAAACTGGTTATCAGACCTTATACAGGGGTTACAGAAATTTAAAAGCTGTTGAAAAAGCCAAACAATCAAAAATAAAAAAATTTTAAGAAAACATGACCTGTGCATACACATCACCCTTGTGCGTATGCACAAATCAAAAGTGCTTCCTAGTTTGGGGACTATAACGAATTATTGATGAACATTTAAGGACCAAATTGAATCACTTACAATGATAACATACTAGTAACACATACACAAATTATATTAGAACATGTGCACTACCGTCTACATTAACATGGCACATGTCACTAATAGACATCTCATCACTTCATTTCATGTGATCAATTTTTTACGTCATCATGCCACGTCAATACGACAATGACCGAAATCACTGTAGGGGTTAACGTGAGTCACTGAGTGAAAAATTCAGAATCCTAATTGAGACAACTGAACATTAAGGCTGCGTTTAAAAGAGAGGTTGAAAGACAAAGACTAAATTAAATCTCTATATTATATTTGGTGTAAAGTGTACAAAACTGAATTATATCTTAATATCTAAATATGAAATAAAAATATTTACTAATATATCCTTAGTTATTGAAGAAAATGTTATTAAAATTTCAGTCATTATCCTAAGAAATTTCAGTTCCTTATATCCACACTTTCTAGAAGTACTGAAGGAATTAAAATTTTAGGTCCTGGGACTGAAATCTCAATTTCAGTCTTTGACCACTAAACACAATACTGATTCTAAGTCTTCCAATTTCTGCTTCAATCTTTGGAAACAAATAGTACCTCAAAGATCAACTTGAAGCTCGAAAAGAATTTTAGGGTCCAATTTAAGTATTAACTCCAATTAACCTAATTTTAAGCTGACAGTAAAATCTAGAAATTCTTTGTTCAGACAAATAAAAACAAAATTTTGCACACCTTTTTTTTGTTTCCCACAACATTTTTTAATCTGCCAACTATTAGACTAACTCAAATTGGTTAATTTCATGGTTCTAAAAATCGAACCAGACTGGTCGGTCAAATTGGTCCGACCAAGAACTGGGAGACTTTAAGGTTCGGTCCATGTTGAGAAACCTCCGTTTTAGAAACCGCTAGAAAACTATTGAACCGATCAAGAACTGGTCAGTCAGACCAAATTGGGACTTGGTTGGTTTACACAAAAGGTCAGATTCCAAATTCCTTTGTTTCTTCCCCCCTACCCGTTTCTCGCTTTCTTTCTTTCATTTAGAAAGAAATCACAGAAACTCAGAGCCAAAAAATCCTAGTCATCACCACTGCCGCAAGCAATGGCACAATGCTATCATATGTCGCACTCAAAGTCTGTCGTCTATTGTCCATTCATCTAGCTTTCCTCGTGCTCCAAGTCTCCAACTTCTGTTTGCCGTCACCGATACAACTGCTTCCTCGAACTTGACATCCGTCGTCTTTAATTTGTTTGCTCAGCCACGCTTCCGCCGCCGTCCGGTACGGTCATGCTCAGGAGCTTTTGTCCTCATCTAGTCGTGTTGCTCCAAGTCACCAACATGTTTCCTCATTCACCTATGATGTGGTCGTCATCTAGTCTTCGTTTGCTTGTCGTTGTGTTCGTTGTCGTTTGGTCGCCGTCGTCCATCGCGCTCAATCGCTCTTCGTCATACTTTGTCTAGACAGCTCAGATCGAAGGACAATGCTCAGAAATCATATTGATTATTGAATGTTGTGTTTTTATTGAATGATTAATTGATTATTAATTAGCTTTGGCTACTTTATTGTGTTGTTGCTCTGTATTTTATGTTTTTCTTTTTTTTTTTTGCCTAGTGTTGTGTTGCTGAAATTGTGATATTTTGTGTTTTTATTGGATTTAATTGTGCTCATCCTCATTAGTTTTTGTTTCTGCTTAATTATGTTGTGTTTGTGCTTTACTTCATTAGTTCATCCTTATTCATTTTTGTTTGGACTTAATTAATTGTACTTAATTGCATTTAAAATAATTATTCTAATTGAATCATATTTGAATTTATTGAACTAATGAATCAATAAATCAATAACTAGAGAGGTTCGATGACCGATCCAGTCTTCATAATTTCGGTTAAGTTTATACATATCTTTACTTTGTCATGTTGTGCATAATAAATTTGGATCATCTAAAATTTAAATTTTTAGATTAAATAGTAAAGTGTAATTTTTCACTCTTAAATAGTTTCTCTTTTATTATTTTTTTAGTCCAACCTATTTTTTCTTAGTTCATCTTGTAAAATAAATAATAAAAAAATATTTTTTATTTTTTAAAATAAAATTTAAAATTTAAAAAATTTCAAATCCATGCATCATTATGTCGAGAGTGAGACAAACAGGTTTCTCCTCACCAAAAAAAGGAAAAATAGTACATGAAGTGAGTCTCTTCCACAAAAAGATGCTTTTTCGTACGAAAAGATGGTGTCCAATTGTCCATAACCTTATTAAAACGTTGGATGCGAGAAAATACCAAAATATTGTGACGATGCATGCCTGTCCTTTAAGTTTTGGGTGAACGGAAATTTTTCTGCTTACAACCCCTTTTTTTTATTTATATTTTGGGTGTTTCAAAATAAATTTAAAAAAATAAAGAAAAATTAAATATCATTTCTCGTAAGTGAACAACAAACACGTGTAATGCATTTGGGTTTTAAAGAGAGACAATTCTAAATTTCTAATTGAAAATATAGGACTTCCTCGGTATCCATCCTCGGATATAAAAAGGCTTCTTTGTGGCCATTCTCATTACACGAACAATTATCCATATTCAAGTAAATAACACAATAGAGATTGGCTTTTCATTCTACACCTCATGGCTCTTGTTCACCTTTCTTCACTCACACTTGGGTTCAATAAAATGCTTCCATTTGAGAGAAACTCATCACTTATTGAAACCAGAAAGAGAAATATCCCTTCGCAAATTCAATGCCTACCATTGAATAAAGCTTCAAATAATGATAATACGACAATTTTCCGACGCACGGCAAACTTCCAACCTTCAATTTGGCATTATGAATATATCCAATCATTGAATACTGATTATAAGGTGTTCTTTCTTACTTTCATTTTTCTAGTGTTATATTATTTGTCTATATTCTGCTTATCAAATCACATTATTCTTAAACAACTTGGAGCTTAGCTTTCCTTTTACATTATGGATACAAATAAAAAAATATTTTACAAATCTTTATATATACATCAGGTTTTTAATTAGATTCATAAAATTTAAAGTTTGTAACTAGATATATACATAAAATAAAAAATTGCAATTTAAGAAGAAGGATCTAATTAAAATTTGGTTAAAAAAAAAAAGAAAGAAATTCTATAAAGAAGATAAGGTTAATGTGCTCTACTCAACAGGATATGAAAAAAGAACCCATCTCAGTATTCTTTTAAATAAAATAATAAAATCGGAATCAAACCAAGATAATATAGATTAACCCCCTTTTTTTAATGTTTATGTATTCATTTATATAATAATTATAATATTAATATATTATGTGTAT
>NC_029792.2:107647129-107672059 GCF_000816755.2 Arachis ipaensis | reverse complement strand
CATAAATATATAATAAAATAAATTTGAAGACTGATTTTTAATATAATAGTATGCGATTCAAAAATATCACCCTTAAGTTAAGGACATGATTTGAAATGTTTTTATTTTACATAAATTCTTCAATTGACTATCTAAAGCAAGAAGTTAGAGTTTAGGAACACCCAACTTAACTAAGCAAGCAAAGCAAGAATTTAGGTGTTAAGTTAAGGATTATTCTAAAATCCAAAGATAGATAATAAAGTAGATATTGCCATCAGCATTTTTAGCCAATAATTTAATTTTTTTAGTTCAACAATTTAGCATAATTTTTTAGCAAATATTTTTAAATATTATTGGCTAAAAACAATAAATTGTGCTGGCCTAGAACATTATTCTGATATATTCTCTTCTAAAAATGTCTGAGGCCAACATGTATCTAATAATTATTAGCGCAGGAAGAATCATACAAAGAGAAAATTAAAGTGCTAAGGGAAGAAGTAAGGATGGTCCTTTGCAAAGTGGAAAAGATGCTTGATCAACTTGAGCTCATTGATGTCTTGCAAAGACTTGGAATTGCTTATCATTTTAACAATGAAATATGGAACATATTGAACAATATTTACTACATGGATAACTCCGAGAAGAAGAGTTTACATGTCACAGCACTTGAATTCAGGCTCTTAAGGCAACATGGTTATAACATTTCTACAGGTTTTTAATCTCTTGCGACCGAGTGCTCTTAAATTATTAACCAAATTTGTCTCCCAAAGAATAAATTCATAATATTTTAGTATACTTTTTTGAATTAATTTATGTCGCTAAAAAAATATTTATATTTGATTTTTTTATATTAGATTTTTTTTATTATTTTCTTTATTACCGTCAGGATAGACACCTAAGAAAAAAAGAACTAGAAACTACTCTCTTCTTTTTCTTTTTTTTTTATTTATATAGTTATTTTGTGTTCAGTTTCACAAATTTATGTCTTTAGCTTTATAAATTTATGGGTAAAACGTGCATATAAATCAAAGTCATGAATTAAATTTTACAAATCAGCCAAATTGAAAATAGATACATGAATTAACCAGAAGCATATTTTCATGTAGCTCGAATTAGGGGAATTCAAATTAAACATTCACAGTCATTCGAATCACATTGATTCGAATTACACACACTAAGACACTAATTCGAATTGGGTAGCTTTCAATTACTCATGTTTTGGTGCTCATAGTAATTCGAAACAGGGTGTTTCGAATTACTCATATGAGGAGTGCTAGGGGGCCAGTACTTTTGTTAAATTCTGGGCAGCACTTAACCATTAAAAGGAAATTGAATGATTGTATACCATTAGATGCAATCTCACACCATTAAAAATATCATTGATGGCTAATTGATGGCTAAAAACCACAAAATCTGCTGGCCCCCTAGACTTTCTCTTACTCATATTTTGCCTATAAAAGGAGTTCGAACCAACCTCATTCGAATTATAAGTATTACTATGCATCAGCTATTACAAATTTTTACAACACCCATAATATTTTTTAAGTCATTTTTTAAAAATATTTTGCATGGAATAAACTTTTTTTGTAGTATAATTTAAATAAATTTATTAAAAAAATTAATAATTTAGAAATAAAACAAAATATATTTTATTCCATACATTAAAAAAACTAACAAAATATTTAATTAGGAGACTTTTTCAAAATATTGATAACCTATCAATTCGAATTATATATAATACTCTTTAACGCATTCTTGATAGCTCATGAATATTTTAAAAAAGTCTCTTAATTAAATAGTTTGATAGCTCATTTTTTCTTTTTAAAAAGTTTTGTATGGAATAAAATAATTCTTTTAAATTTTTAAATTATTATTGATTAAAATAGAGCATTTTTTTAAAATTTGAGTACATATATGAATATTTACATTTAAATTTAATCTTTTTTTTAATTGTTTAGCATGAAATGAATTTTTTTTTATTTTTAAATTATTAATTATGTAAAAGAGTATTATTATATTTGAAATTTGAGCAAAAATAATTTATTCCATGCAGAATAATTTTAAACAATGACTTAAAAAATATTAGGGGTGCTATAAAAATTTGTAATAGCTGATGCATAGTAATACTTGTAATTCGAATGAGGTTGGTTCTAACTGTTTTTATAGGCAAAAAATGAGTAATTCGAAACACCCCGTTTCAAATTACTATAGGCACCAAAACATGAGTAGTTTGAAGCTACCCAATTTGAATTAGTGTCTCAGTGTGCGTGTGTATAATTCGAATTAGTGTGATTCGAATTACTGTGAATGTTTAATTCGAATTTCCCTAATTTGAACTAAATGTAAATGTGCTTCTGGTTGACTCAGGTATCGATTTTTAATTTGGCTGATTTGTGAAATTTTGGTATGGCTTTAACTTATATGCGCGTTTTATCCTAAATTTATGTTTTTTTTTTATAAAATTTTGCAATTTTTTAATTTAATTTTTTTTCTCTTATATTTTGTCTATGTAATTATTTTGTATTCAACTTTACAAATTTCTGTGTTCAACTTTATAAATTTCTATATTTTATCATTTTTTTACAAAATTCTACAACATTTTTTTTTTTTTTTTTTTTGACAATAAACACAGAAATTTTTAAAAGAAAACACATAACTTTATAAATAATAATACAAAAATTTTGCATTTTCTATTTTTTTTTTCTCTTTCTGTTTCTCTTATTTACTTTTGTTTTTCCCTCAAAAAAAAGAGAGGAGAAACTAAAAAAAATGCAAAATAGAAAAGAAGAAGAAATAAACGAAGCAACAGCAACGAAAGAAGGGAAAGAAGAAGTGTGTGAGTCATATGCATTTTGTGTAGGTTATTTTTATTGGAATAATCAGTAGCCCAACCAACTTAGCCTTGATTACCAAAAGCGTTCGTGTAACAATACCGAAAAAATAAATGAATGATTGTCAAACAATATGAAGTAAGAATTTTGTAAAACCATATGCTTCTTAATATATGATGCATCCAGGTTCAAACTTTGGCGAATGTACTAAGTATTGAATATGAGTCCTTTAGTGTAGTGTGGGTGTGTTGTTGTATCTAGAATTGGGAGTTGTCCAATCTATCTGACTACAAAAAAAAAATTGTATTATGATAAAATTTTTCGTAAACAAAATATTTAAAAAAATATATAATTTATTATCTTGGTCATATCCCCATCTTAGTACTATATTATATTATCTAATCAGTTGATATATGAGATGGTATTAATGTGAGATTATGTGCTGCTGTTGCTGTTGTTGTGGCAGATGTTTTTCTTAGCTTTCTTGATGACATGCATAATTTCAAGGAATACCAATCGGTTGATGTTCAGGGAATGTTAGCATTGTATGAAGCCTCATTTTATTCAATGGAAGGAGAAAAAATATTGGATGAAGCAAGAGATTTGACCACAAAGTTTCTTGCAGAATATTTGAACCAAAACGAATGTAGCTATTTATCACTACTAACTGAACATGCTTTGGAGCTTCCATTACATTGGAGGATTCCTAGGTGGGAGGCACGATGGTTCATTAATACATACAAAAGAAGACAGAACATGAATCCTACTTTGCTTCAGTTAGCTAAATTAGATTTCAACCGTCTTCAATCCATCTATCAAGAGGAACTGAAGTTTACATCAAGGTGTGTGGTAAATTCTTGAAAGGTTACATTCCAGTTATGCAGTTTTTCCTTTAAACTTTCGAAAACGTGCAATTTGAGTCTCTAAAGTTACCGAATACTGCAGAGAAGATCTTATGTTAAATTTTCATCCAAAAATATCCTCATGTGATGTTCTATTGATAGTTTGATACAATTATCCCTTAATAAAAGGGTCATTTTGGAAGAAAATTTAGCAAAAATCCTTTATTGGACCATTTTATAATTTCAGGGAGATAAATTGAACATTTTCAAAGTTTAAATAACAAATTGCACATAAGACAAAGTTCAAAAGGGTAAATTATAAGGTGAATGCTATGGTGTCTAAGAAGTGGTGCTTACTTGTCAAAAAAAAGTTAAAAATTAATATTTAATTTAAAAATATAAAAAAATCATTTTTAAAAAATTAAAACTTACTACAAAAACTAAGTTAAACAAAATTTAGGTAACAACTCATAGGTGCCATAGAATTTGCCAAATTACAATTCCCATTCTTGAAAGTTTAGAACTATTTATAGTATATTTAACTTGAAATTAAGTAGATATGCTTAGTTTTTATACTCCTCTTACTTACATGGCTTATATATATGGGAAATAGATCTTCCCAATTTTTTTCTTTCAAAATAATGTTGTAAAAATGTGATCTTTTTAAAGTTTAAACATACAACAACTTCGATCACATGTTATTTTGTGGTCCCACTTAAACAGTGTACCAAGAAAAATCGCATTTTATAACATCACTTCCATTTTCTTATGTTTGATCTTGTTTAAGATGGTGGAAAAGTACTGGCCTTGCAGAAAAGTTGAGCTTTGCCAGGGATAGGTTGGCAGAGAACTACATCTGGACAGTGGGAACAAATTTTGAGCCAGACCTTGGATATTCAAGAAAAGTCATAACAAAGATTAATTGCTTCATAACCGTAATTGATGATATTTATGATGTGCATGGAACTTTGGAAGAACTAGAGCTCTTCACTAAAGCTATTGACAGGTCATTAAACAGTAGCTACTCAATCATACNCAATTTTAAAACAGAAATTAACAGTTATTACCTTTTATATTTTTATTTTAGATGGGACTCAAGGACCATTAATGATCTCCCAGATTACATGAAAACTTGCTTTCTTGAACTTCATAACTTTGTCACTGAATTGGCCCTTGAAACCCTAAAAAAGAATGGGGGTTACATTGCTCCATATCTAAAGAAAGTGGTAAGCAACTGTTTGATTTATTTTTCTTAATTAGCATTTTTTGCTATGAACTTTTATGCACACAATATTGTACTTAGATTAATCAAAAGACTTAAAATTTGATGGACTTCTTAAACAATTTACAGTGGACAGATCTATGCAAATCATATTTGGTTGAGGCAAAGTGGTATCATGGGAAATATAAGCCGAGTTTGGAGGAGTACATGGAGAATGCACGGATTTCCATAAGTGCACCTGTTATACTTACTCATGTTTACTTCCTAATCCCTCATTTATTTGTAGAGGAGGAACAAGTTCCCCTAGAAGAGTATTCTGAGACAGTTCGGCTTTCGGCAACGATTTTACGGCTTGCCAACGACCTTGGAACATATAAAGTATCCACACCAAATTTCAATCTTGCTCAATCTAAAACTCTCATCTTCTTATATTCTAATTTTTTTTTCCCATTTTCCCCCTTTTAGCGTGAGAATGCCACTGGCGATGTTCCCAAGTGGATTCAATGTTACATGAATGAAACTGGAGCTTCTGAAGTAAAAGCAAGGGAGCATATAAAATCCTTGCTGTGCATCACATGGAAAAAGATGAACAGAGAAGCTCATAATTCTTCTTTGACTCAACGTTTTGTTGAAACTGCAATAAACCTTGCAAGAATGTCATTGTGTATGTACCAACATGGAGATGGTCATACTATTCAAGATCCTAAAACCCAGAGCCGTATACGATCATTAATTATCCAACCCATTCAATGATCTATGTACACAGTGCTTGCTAGAAAATAATTAGAAATAGCCCTAGCAATAGCAATAACTTTTAAGGAAAATGATATTTTCATTCCATGTCGATGGCTAAAGATTTACACGCCCATTACAAAAATGCTATGTGCACACAAAAAATCAGCCATCAAATCAACTATTGTGTATTTGTGTATGAGTACATGTATAATTTAAGCTATTTTCAATGTGTATTTTGTATTCCACCTTCTACTTTATACGGGTAGGTGATTTTTAGTGTACACCTAACAAGGTTATATCCATTATGTAGTAATCAATCACTTGTTATGTTTGCTTTATATCTTGTGCTATTTATCAAGAAACAAATAGACAGGTTTGCTTCTTGACCTTGACCTCACATAAACCTCAGAAGTGATCTGTGGAAGATACGGGCTCATGGGTGTCGCAGCCGCAGAGGATTGATAGTGATGTGGTGGCAGTAAACAGTGACAGAGGGTTGATGATGGTGCAGTGGTTGGAAGACGGGTTGAAAATATGCAACCACATATATCAAACGTCCTGTTACTCCATGACTGGTTGATGATACCTTTTGAAATAGTAAAGTGGCCACTCTTTATTGGTAGCAAGGTTGAATGAAAAAAAAATTCTTAGATGGGTGAAGGATGATTAACAGCCCTACAATGCTAGTCTCGAACAGGAAAAGATGAACCATAAGGGTAGGATTGACAAGACAAAGCTAGAACATCGATATTGGGGTAAAGAACAAAGCTTCTAGAAGATGATACAGATACCAAGATTGAAGCAAGATTCAGACATTTAGATGTTCAACCGAAGTTCAACAAAGTTAAATTGGATATAATAAAATAATAAGAAAATGACAAATAGATCCTGAACCATTTCTTGCAAGAACACATAAATCCCTAACAAAATTAGTCTTTGACTATTGAAAAACGAGATACATAAGCCTTTTTGTAAAGACACATAGGTCTTTTTGTTAGTGAACAGAAGGATTTATGTGTCTCATTTTTTCCAATGTTCAAGAACTCATAAATATTTAATTTTGGTTAGAGATTTATGTGTCTTCACAAAAAAAGGTCAAAGATCAATTTGTCCTTTTCTCTAAACCGTAATTTTGTATAAAATATATTTAAAAAATTATGAACTGATTTTCTGGTAAAAACTGGACAAATTGAACTGGTCACAACCATAGAATAGTTACAGCAAAAAATTCAAATATATAAGACATAATAATCAAAATTAGTCCCTCCATGTTTATACTGATCACATAGTCCCTAGTTTTAAACTGTCAATCAAGTTAAACCTTTCTTCAATTGACCAGTCAAGCCGAGGTCAGCTTTCCATTAAGTCATTGACCAGTCTGTTGACAGGGGACTAACTTTTTTAATGTTGTAAAAAACTGGGAAATAACTTGATATGTTTAAGAAAATGGACCAATTTGATCATTGAGGGAAAACTAGAGGACCAATTTGATTGCTATTTTCAAATATATGTATAGACTACAACTACCTATGTACATGAATATATCATTAAAATCTACTCAATTTCCAACATCCGGAAATTAGAACCCCAAAAAGAGAGGAAAGATGAAAGCACACCATACCTCTTAGAACTAGGAGCTCAGCAAAGAATGAATAGAGGTTCCTTGAGTGAAGTTGATCTAAGAGATTTCAAATGAATTGTAAAATATAATTAAAAATTTAAATAATGAAAAATAAGTATATTCACTTTTTCCCCACGCTAAAACCCCTCCCTCTTGGGTATCTATAAAATACATGTGCAACAGGAAAATACACTTAGAACGCAGGGCTTTGTAGGATTTAAGAAAAGATTCCCACAGTTTTTCTCTTCCATTCCTAATCTTAGAGTAGCTAAAATATCCGTCACGAGTCCACATACAATGCAATAATCTCACAGAAATTGTTTTCCCTGCAGAATTCTAATCAAAAGATGACTCATGACTGTATACGACCTTTGTGTTTGTGGATCACTGGATTGATCTGCACTCACAATTGTAAATACTTTATGAGCACAATCTAGTTCACAGGTCAAAACAAGGGTGTCCCTTGCATGACAACTTACAAACTTCAGAATCTAATTTAGAAATTTCAACCATAAGAAAATAAAGAGATATCTTTTGGCATGGTAAGATGTGAAGTTTATTGAACTTACTATTGATGAAGTTATTGTTCTCCATGTTGCAGCAAATCAGTTCCACGAGACTGAGCAGCTAAGAGGTCTTCCTTCATTCAACTTGGAACTGCAAATAAAAATGGGTTGTATTTTTAAATATTTATAAAGATATGATAAATGAATATATGTTTCTAACCCACTTGTGACAGAGACAAAGGCGATTTACCAATACACGGCATTCAATAGTTATCTATGTAGTTAGAGTCTCACAGTTAACCAACAATATGTGAAGGTTTATCATGTATGGCTTTGTATGACAATTGGTGAATGGATATGAATACACGTATTCCTAAAATTATGGATTTGTCTATATTTAAAGCTATTGTTATGTCTTTATGCATATGATTTATAATTATGAAAGCATACTTGAATGTTTATGATACTTCAATAGAGATAGCATACGTATATGACTTGTATGCTTTGATTTAGGTTTTAATGTAATGCCATATTTGGTTTCGCAACTGTTGTATTTACTTGGACGATTTGAATTCTTATGTATGATCGATGCTCCGTTTTCATTTTCTTTTATCAGCACAATAAAGGTCAAAAGTTGTATTAAATTTACCTGGCTACACAAAGACTACTTTTATTATGACAACTTGTACATAAACAGATACATTCAACAACAACAACATCCTTATCCCACTAAGTGGGGTCGGCTACATGTATAAACAAATACGTTCATATATATATATATATATACAAATATCAAGTTTCTTACCACATGGGCTTTAGCGACCAAGAATAATTTGAATGATGCCAGATTCAACGGAGACCACTACCACTAATCACCACAGAACATAATCCATCTGAAAAGTGGTGAAACCTCTTTGAATCTCAAATAATGATAACACACTTATCAACCTGCGAGACAAATTTCTCAGTGGTGTGACAATCACAGCAAATTCCGGAGACCACTACCAGTAATCACCACAAGAACATAATCCATCTGAAAAGTGATGAAATCGCTTTGAATCTCGAATAATGATAACACGCTTCTCAATCTGAGAGACAAATTTCACAGTGGTATGACAATCACGGCAAATTCTAAGGTTCTTTATTATAACTAGTGGCTTATCAGCGTTAGTAACCAAAAGTCCATATGCAAGAGCTATCTTCTCACTGTGCTTGTTGACCATATTTATTTTGACCTCCTCATCAACATCATGGAGAATGGATTCAGTTTCAGACACAAAGCCAACCTCTTGAATTTTTCTTATAAGTTCTTCAAGCTTCTTATGTATTTTGTCTGAATCAGGGTGAGAATAGTCATCCACCATAAACCGGTGGATTTTATTCCCATGCTCGATAAAGCTGCATCCAGGGTTTTTAGTTAGAACATTTCTCTTCATCAAGGTCCTCAGTTTTGACGCTTCACTCCATAGGCCTGAAGCAGAATATATGTTGGAAAGCATAATATAGTTTCTAGGGTCATACGGATCTAAGGCAATCAAATTCTCTGCAGCTTCCTTCCCAAGATCAATGTTACCATAAACACGACAAGCACTGAGAAGGGCACCCCAGACTGCAGAATTTGGTTGTAATGGCATGTGCATAATCAGGTTACGAGCATCACTAAGAAGACCACAGCGCCCAAGAAGATCAACCATACATGAATAGTGATCCAATCGGGGTTGAACCCCATAAACATCAGACATAATTCGGAAATAGTATTTTCCTTCCTTGACAAGCCCTGAATGGCTACAAGCACTTAACAAATGAGTAAAAGTAACATGATCAGGCTTCATACCTGCCATTACAGTCCTTTCAAAGAACTCTATTGCTTCTTTCCCACACCCATGGATGGCATAGCCTGCAATCATTGCAGACCATGCCACTTTATCAGGTTTAGATATCTCAGCATAGACCTTTCTAGAAGCATCCAATCTCCCTAACTTTGAATACAAGTTCAAAAGTGTGGTAACAATTGTCACATTTGAATCAAGACCGCAGGTGAAGATTACACTGTGTAAGGCCTCTATCAACATTCCTAAAGGCAAAAATTCACAGGCTTGAAGCAAACTCACCATTGTGGCCTCATCAGGAAAAAATCCATTCATCCTCATCATATTAAAATAGTTAATAGCTTCAATGGGGATTCCATTTTGGGTGCAGGAAGCAACGACCGAATTCCACGATATCATATTTGGCTCTGACATAGCCTGAAACAACCTGAAAGCACAGTCAACGCAACCAAACTTTCCATACATATTAATAAGAGAATTAGCAACCTTCACCTCAGCCAGCATACCCAACTTCAATGCACAACAATGAAGATACTGACCTTCATCCCTAGCCTGAGCAGAAGCACAAACCGAGATAATAGATAGTAGTGTAAGCTCATTCAATTCCAATCCATACTCAGATTTTATCATGGAAAACAAACTGATGCACCTGCCAAGGTGGCCCATTTTCGAAAACCCAGAAACCAAGGAGTTCCACGACACAAAATCCTTGTTGGCCATTTCGTCGAACAGCTTCTCTGCGTCATGGATCAAGCCCATGTTGAGGTAACTTGATACCAGTTGATCACCGATAAACCCATCTCTGAAATTCAGCGATTTGATTACACGGGCATGGATGACCCTGCAGCAAGAGACAGAGGATGAACATTTCAGAGCATCGAGTAAGAAAGTAACAAGAGGGTCACGATATGAAGAAATGGAACGGCATGGTAAAGAGGCTTGGGAGAGGAAGTAACAGCGGGAAGTAAAGGAATGCAAGTGAGGCAGGAGTGCTAGTTTGAACAATAGAGGCTTTGGTTGATGTGCAGACAGAAACATGCGAGCCACGATTTTCGCGTGGAACCACATTCAATCGTTCATCATTCATTTTACAATTTTTAAGAGTAAACCATTAGGTGTGTTTGTTTTGGCATTTGAGGGTTGAAGAGCACGTTCAAATTTGTTTAATAAATATGGAAAGTAAGAGGGTTTGTAAAAGATATTATTTTAAATAATATTTTTTTTAAAGATCTCTTAAAAAAATAAAAGTGATTTTATATTTGAATATCTCATATAAAACTTTTACTATTAAAAATTTGTTAAACATACTAAAAAATAAAAAATATCTTTTTTCATTGAAAAAAGAGTTTTTTTTTTTTATTGATTTAATAGCACCCAAACAAGCACTAAGAGCTTGTTTGAGTGAACTTCTAAGAAAATATCCTTTTTTTTAAGTTATCTTTTTTAAAAAGATCTTATGAAAAAGTAAAAGTAATTTTATATTTGGATATCTCATACAAAAAGATCTTTTTATCTATCAATTATATTTGGGTATAACAATATAAAAATACTTTTTTGTTTATTTATTACATGAAAAACATATTTTTTTTAAGAGAAAAAGATTTTTTAAAAAAAGATGTAAATTATAGCTTCTCAAAAAAGATGTTTTTTTTATTTTTCTAGTGATTTTACTTTTACTACTAGAAATTTGCCAAACACGCTAAAAAATAAAAAAAATATTTTTTATTAAAAAAAATATTTTTTATTAAAAAAAATATTTTTTTTATCAAAATAATGGCGCCAAAACAAGTACTAAGTCTTTTTGTAATTAAGTCCAATTAAATTAGTGCAAAGTTTGGCAAAAAAAACAATACATGCATATATCATTATTTTATTTTTTCTGCGCTTTCTGGTATACAAATTTTCGAAGTATCACATACAAAATTTTGCATATAGCACAAATTTATCGACATAGCACATAAATTTTTACATATAGCACACATATTTTTACATATAATACACAAATCTTTGTATATAGCAAAAATTTTTTATATAAATATATTTTGTTAGTTAGGTGAGTTAATATTTTAGGTATGTAATCCTCCAAAAATTCTATGTTACACAAAAAATTTTATGCAATGCAACAAGATTTTTGTGTTGTACACCAAAATTTATGTGTTGTACGTATTTCATTGGTTGGCTATCAAAACATATGGTCTTTAAAAATATTTTGTGCTGTATACTAAAATTTGTGGGCTATGCACCAAATTTATGTTTGTGCATCAAAATTTTTGTACTCTAATTTTTTGAACATTTATACAAGGATCACTTTTGTATATGAATTTTTTACATTTTCTATTCTGAAAAAAAGATTGCTTGCCATGTAATGTAGAGTCAGCTGATGCATGATATAAAAGGTCTTGGATTTTGAAGTTAGGTTGTTAATTGTTTGAATTATATTTGTAGATGGGTGATTTGATAACCATCATGTATCATCATTTAAGCAGCTTTATTACAAAGAATGATGGTAATGTAGTTTACAAAAGGGACAACACGGATGAATTAACGATGAAGATAGATTGAATGTATTTTCACTGAAAAATTACTACATAGAGCTCAGTTATGCTGACAATGTTAAATGTTGGTGGCTTGTTCCTGGTAGACCTTTAAAGAGTGGATTGAGAGCACTTTCACATGATAAGGAATTGTTAGAGATATGCTATCTTGCAAGAATGAACTAAGGAAGAGTCCACTTATATTTTAAGCATGGAGTTTTCTAACCTCATGATGATGAAGTACCTCAGTTAATAGAGCTTACTTTCATTGCTCCTGAAGAAGACAAGGATGCACTAGTCACCACACCTAATCCAATAGGAAGCCCAAATGATGTCTCAGTTACGAAGCCCACTAAAGAATTACCAACCCAGGCCCAATCCAAAGCACTAGACCAGGCTTAAGGAGAACTACTGGCCCAAGCCAAACTCGAATCACTAATCCAGGCCCAACTTAATCCACCAACCAATATCAAGTTATCTAAACCCAAGTCCATCTCAACCAAATCCACCACCACTAACATCAAATCTAATAATTGTAATTCGATGTGTTTTGAAATTGTTTTGTAATTGTTTTGTGGCTGAAGTTTGTGTCAGTGATTATTTATATTTTTTGTAATGTCTTGTATAGAGTTGTATTTTAGAACATTTTAAATAGTCCTTTTTGTTTTGAGTCTGTAATAATGATACTCTAGACATTATTTTTGGTTTATCATGTCTTAAAATATTCATTATCATGATTATAATTGACCTATAAAATCAGATTTAAGATTTATTATTATAATTTATTATATGTTTATCCCTTTTTTAGCAACTGTAATATTAATGTTTTGATTGGATGCAAGAAGTTGGTTAAACTTCCTAGCTGTATAAGCCTTTCTGTTAATGCATCGTACAATCAACATTCAGTTCTATTCTTCATGAAATGATCATTTTATATTTTTCAATTCTTTCTGTTTTTGTATTTGAACAATGTCAACTTTAATTATTTGATGCCTTTTTTCTAATTCTCTCTTGTGTAAGTATTATTATAATTTAGAATCAAGGTTTATTTTGCAATTTAGAGATTTAGTATATATATGACAAGTTGATTCATTAGTTTTATTTGCATATTTGTAAAATATTTAATTAGTCTTTTGTTTATCTTTGTGTTTACCATTTTATTTTACAGATTTAGTCACAAATTCTAATTTATAGAATTGTACATATTTGTAATATCTTCAGTGAAATTGTAGGTATAGTCACAGTTTACAATTTACAAAGCAGATTTCTATTAAAAAATATGATTATAAGGATATTAATTAAATTTTATTCATCACTTTCTTACACTCAAACCATAGCTAATGACTATAACTACAAACAAAACAAGACAAAAACTCAAAATACTATCCCATACTTTTAAAATCCTAATTTCAACTTCTATTGCACTAATCTTCCAACCCACATTCATCTTTCAATGCTCAATGCTATTTTCATTTTTATTTCTCCTAGGCATGTCTTCTTGTTCCTCACCATTTGTCCACACAAAAAATTCACACCATTTCTTCCTAGAGGTCTGTCACAATAAGAACCACAAAATAAATTAAGCATCTATTAGAAAAGGAAGAGGTAAATTCAAGAAGGAAGTAATTCAAAAACTTACAAGGGCATCCAAAAAATAGTCTCTCCAGATTTGCCTCTGTTCCAGACCAGCAAAGAACGGGACGCATCCCACAACTACACCATTGTGGAATCTTTTCAGCTCTACCTCGATTTTGATTCCTTTCCAAACTTCCATGTGAATGAGACCTATTGCACTTTCCGGAATCTTGGCTAGTACTTCCTGTCATCTTCTCCAACACCCAAACAACGATCTCAATTTGGGACTTTGGCATTTATTAGGGTTTTATGTTCATTAAAAGGGGGCTAAATTGAGTCTAAACTAATTTTTTCCATGTCAGCAAAGTCTTATCGAGCCACGTAATGGTCCACGTGTCACTTAACGTTCTAGATAAGCATTTCGTTAATGGAGATTAATAGAAGAGCTAACGTGAGTCACTTATTAAAACTTGCGGGTTCAAATTGAGTCAATTGGACTTTCAGGGGCCACTTTGAGGCTACTAGCAAATTTCAGAGACCATTTTGAGTATTAACTCTAACTTGGTTACTCAAAAGACTTGGACACCTAACATTTTTGCTTTTATAATTATAGTTCTTGTGTATTATATTTATTATTATCTTTTTATAATATAATTTATTGATCCCATTAGGTAAAGTAAATTAAATGAAAAATCAACAATAAATGATGATGATGATGATGATGATGATGATGATGATGATGATAGTAGTGAAAAATTATAACATACTAAAAAAAGTATGAAGAGTACTAGAAAAAAATACTATATAAAAAATATATCAAAAAAAATATCATAATAATTAAACATAGTTAAAAAATAACATTATAATTTAATGTCATGTTCTTTTTAGTAATTATCTATTTAAAAGTGATTTTAACTAATATTATTCAAATAATATTTATTTTATCAAAATCAATTTTTGTATAAAATTATCAAACATAAATCATATTAAAATAAACTCATTTCTATCCAAAATCAATTCTATAAAATCATTTTCATTTAAACTCCACTTTGACAAACCCTAAAAATCAACGTGATTCCTGAAAAATAAATGAGGACAACTCGGTCCTGACCATGTTTGTTAGGCCATCTATGAAATCTAAAGTGAAGTAGTGAACTTTTAATGGAATTTGTCTAGTTGGTAAGTTAATATGATGATGTGGTCGTTAAAGTGCCATGTTAGAGGGGATTAAGATTGGGATCAAGCTCGTCGGTATTATGAGATTTGACAAAGTGAAAAAGACAGGGTTAATTATTTTTAAATAAAGATTTTTTTGTGTTTGGTATATTCTAAATTTAGTAGGTCAAAAACTAATTTATTATAGGTTAAAATTTAGTTTAAAAATTTGTTGTTGGTCAATGAATTAACCTAAGTTGGTTTTTAAGTGTAGAATTTAGATCTTCTAAAACGAGAAAATTGATAAAATAATAAGGAGAGTACTATAAGACCATTAGAATTTATTTTTTTTGTCACCAGTTACTATTTAAAAGTATGGGTTAAAGTATGTTGTTAGATTGTTAGACTAAAAGAATTTAATTGATGACTAAAAGTGATGACCAAAAATAATAAATTCTGATGATCATCTAACATTTCTCAAGTAATAAAATAAAGAATTAATCACATTGAATTCGTAATTCCTATCATATGTGAGTCTCACTCTCTTAATTTCAAAATAATTAACTTCTCATTTTATCATTTTATCAATTTTTTTACTTTATTAATTTTCTCACTTTATAAAAACTTTATTCTTTTATAAAATTGACATTTTTGCCCTCCAAATTAAAATTTTTAAACAAATGTGGATATTCTTAATTTATATTTTGATCAAAGTTGAACAAAAGAAAAAAAAAGAATAAATAATTATTGTGGCACTCAAAATATTTTTAATTTTATAAAATGATACTCAAGATGATAATAACAAAATGACTACTAAAAAATATATGCCATTTGACAAAATATCTCAAACGTTAATTCAATGATTATATACCTAATCAACTGTTAAATTTTTTAATAAAATCCCTTTTTGGTCCCTAACCATTTATGAAAAAGACCTGGCATTCCCTAACTATTAGAAAATAACAACGCGATCCTTATCCATTCTCTCCGTGTGACCGAAAGGACCCTCTTGTTGATTTTCTGGTTAAAAGTGACCAAAAGAGTCTACATGTACCGGTCACTCTTATACGTGGACTGACTATGGTGGATAGGACCAAAACCCTATACACAGTCATAAAAAATACTGCAGTTTTGATTCCTGTTCTTAATAAGAGCAAACCCAAATGTTAATGTGAACCCTAGATATCAAATCCTACCTTTAGTGATGAACATGGAAGAGCATTCATTAGGTTCAATCCGTCATTCATGGAAAGAGAAGTTGCTGGGCTCTTCAAGCAACAACGCTGGCAATATTGGCATGACGAGGAAGAAGTTCACATATCCAACCTGCAATTATGGAGCTTATGCGATTCTTTTTGAATCTACCACATCAAATAATCCAAATAGGTTGTTCTTTGGTTGCAGTTATTTCAAGGTACATTAGTATTCACTCCATCTTACAATCTTCTCTGTAATTAGATTGATTAAAAATAACTGTTCATAATTATAGACTCCTTCAACACATTACAAATATTTTAAGTGGTTGGATGAGCTCAAAACTGAGTCTGACTATACGGTGGTGGAAGTACAGAAGATGGAAGTTCATGGTAGATTAAAGAAGTTGGAGGACTAAATTAAAGAAATGGAGATTAAGCTATATGATGGAGTTCAAAGAAGAAGTTACACAAGACAAAATAGATATATTATCATGGCATTTTTTATTGCCGTTACTCTTGGATTCTTTTTTACTCTTGGATTCTTTTTTACTGCACTTCAACCTAATAGGATGTAACAAATTATAACTTATTTTGAATATTAATGTTATAAGCTAGATGCACATTAAGGATGGTGACTGAGATGTAAAAATTGTTAGATTTTGATGATTGAAAGCTTGTTGTGAGTTACATTGCAAGTAAGAATGTGATTTATGGTCTTCTAATATTTTTCACTGTTTTGAGTTGAAGAGACAATTTCTCAGTGTTTTGTTATTTGAAGTATGTTTTCATACAATTTTATTGAATCAAGAATAAACCAAATTCAATAAGCAATGAAAATCTTTAGCCTGAAACACAAATATTACAATATATAGAAAGTTGCAAACTACTTACGGCATGTAATAACATCTCACAAAGGCAACACCTACATGTCATTACATACTATCTCTTGGTAACTAAACAAAACAGATAATCTAAAGTGTTCAAGTACTAGAAGTTCCAAAATACTTAACCAACACTATGCAATTTGCATTCAGATATGAGTTACAAAATACTAGCCATAACTATCTAGCCCTCATTTTTTCCGTGGAGCTCTGAAAGGTGGTGCATCGGTTCCAAATTCCTTAAAGCTTGCTGGTGCTCCGAAGCTTGGTCCCTTGATTCCTTGTTTGAATCCTAGTGTTGGGATGAATTGGAACATCCTAGCTGTTGTGCCAGCACTAGTTGCCGCCTGTGTCTCGAGAGAAATTCCAATGGACTTAGTTGATCTTATAGCCATCCTTGGTTGGGTTAATGGAGCTTGGTTTGTGGGCATAGTGAGTGGAAGTAACAACCCATGAACTTGAAGTGTCAATGGCTTACGAATTGGCTGCTTCTTCCTGAATGGAGCAGAAATTTGTGGACCGTTGATCATATTTTGCAAGACATGGTTGCTTGTAGTTGTGGTTGGGCCTGGGGCAGTTGGATTAGGTATGGCTGTGTTTGGTGCCTGTGATCCATTTCCATTTTCACTACTTTGGTTATTGATATTTTGAGCCTGTTTTTTTGACGAAACATAATGTGAATTAGAATTTAAACATGACACTAAAAATTCAGTCACAATGTTATGTTTTTCACTACTATTACCTCATTCGTAGGAGCAGACTGGGACACTGAAATTTTTTCTCCTGTTTATTGAAGTGTCATTGTAGTAACATTTCTTGATAACTTCTTTTTATGCTTCCTTGCTTTGGCCTATAATTTTTGCATAATGTTAGGTATCCTATTTTAAGTCATACCATAATTTGATAATATAAATTAGTTATGAACTAACCACAAGATCTAAAACTGCAGACGGAGCAGCCCCAGATTTAGGTGCAACATTAGCTGGGTTATCACCCTGTAAAAAATAATAAGACATTTAGGAG
Source organism: Arachis ipaensis (assembly GCF_000816755.2). NCBI lineage: Eukaryota > Viridiplantae > Streptophyta > Magnoliopsida > Fabales > Fabaceae > Arachis > Arachis ipaensis. The sequence goes on along the minus strand of NC_029792.2, from coordinate 107,654,130 downwards.
ACCATAAACCCTTCATTAAACTATTTCTAAGGAACATAAACCCCTAATTAAACCATTTGTAAGACACATAAACCCCTTCGATACTCACATTATAAGACAATTAAATCTTTGTAAATCCTAATACTAGCCTAATTATTGTACCTTTAATTGTCTTGCCTTCTTCTTTTTTGGTTGCCAATTGGGATCCCTTGGAGCTCCTTTACATATCTTATAATAGTGACCCTTTTCCCCACACTTGCTACATGTCATTTTGAAGGCCTTCTTCACTTTGTTCCCTGTTAGTTGGCTCTCAGACACAGGATCAACAGTTCTTCTCTTCCTAGAACGACCAGGGGGTCTCTTGATGGCAGGTGCCACTGGCCTAAGAACATCTGATGTCTCCCAAAATTTTTCACTATTTACAGGTTGAATTGTTACACCATAAGTGGCACGCATGGCATCCATGGTAAGTCACTCATGTACAAAATCTTCAGGCTTCAAGTTAAGCTTCAGCAGCCTTGAGATTGTAGCAACTGCATGTTTACATGGCATGCCTGCAACAAATTACCTTATTACATGGTTACATAGTAGAAACTACAAATTACTATTACTATAGAATTAACAGTAAGCTGCCATAAATTACAAGTACAGGTCTTTTCCTTTAGATTCACTCCAAGCTTGTTTTGGCGTCTTTGAACCTCAAAGATAACTCTTTCATCGTGTCCAGTCCACTCACCTGTCCACTTAGTGCTTTCAGGCTTAATGAATTCATCCAATCTTTGCTGTTGCGCAGGAGCCAATTTTCCATGATAATTACTTAACCTCTTCTTATGTCCAGCCATTTTTCTCATTATATAACATCTCAAATCCTCACACATTGTCAAAATCGGCTTGCTCCTATACTCCACAATCTTAGCATTCTAAACCTCACACATATTGTTAGTGATGTTATCAACCTTCAGATAGTGAGAGAAATAACTTTTAGTCCATGCAGATTCACGAAATATGGAGAGATACTCCCAAGCTAGCTGGTTCACCGATTTCAACTTGTCCATATTTGCACGGAACTCTGGAGTTGTTGTACTCCTTGCACATTGCCACATTAAACCCTTGGATTGTTTGTCTTTCCATTGCTTAACAAAATTTTTTCAGATGTGGAGGACATAGTTCCTGTGGTGCGCCTTTGCCATAACTTCATGAAGAGCAACCTCCAATCCCTTCCACACAATAGGCACACAATCATTGGATTAATAATTCAGATTGGGTATCAAATAAAACAACACATAAAATAAAATTCAGTATCAACACAAAAATAATTAACACATAAATAATTAGCATACCTTCTGCTGATCAGAAATAAAATTCCAGCCAAATTCAATACATGAGCCTAGGTCCTCCTGGAGGAGAGTTAGAAGCCACCTCCATATTTCAGTACATTCACTGTCAACCACAGTATAAGTAATTACGAAGAAGTGGTTGTTAGTGTCTTGAGCCACGGCTGAAAGGAGGTGGCCACCAAAATAACCCTTTAGGTGATAGCCATCTAGCCCAATTAAAGGACGACATCCTGCCTTGAATCCACGTTTACATGCATCCAATGATATGTATAGCTTGTCAAACACCAGTGGTGATTCAGGTTGGCGGATGACATCCACTATAGCTGTTGACCCTGAATTACTCCTATGAAGCTCACACAAGTAATCTCTAACCTTCCCAAATTGCTCCTTTTCATTTCCTATAACTTCCTCTCTAGCTGCCTTCAAAGCTCTGCTGATCATTTTATAATGGATATGGACATTATAGTTCTCTTTCATGTGCTCTAAAGCCTCCTTAGGTGATAGTTGCGGCTGTGTGACTAACCTCTTCACTAGCTTGCTTGTAACCCATGATCTACTTGCCATGTTGCTTGTAAAAATTTCTACCACAAGTGTGCTCCTTAACATATGTTTTGACTTGAAAACACAGTTCCTAGCTGTTCCAGGAAGTTAGGATTAGCCAAGGATAGCCCTCTTTCGCACACTTTGCTCTCACTCTATGCTTTTCATTTTTTATATACTCTAACTCTTTCCCTTCAAAAACAAACATGTCCTTCAATGCTTGCTTGAATTGTGCCATAATGTCAAACATTTCTTCAACTTCGAAATCCACTTCACCATAACTAGTTTCATTATCAAATTCATGAAATTTAGGCTTCCTGCCCTCATCATCAGAAGAAATTGGAGAGTTGAATGCTTCTAACTCATACTGATATGACTTGTCAATATCGGAATCTACCTCCTCCATAATGGGCTCATCATTAGCCCCTGCTCTAGGCACTTTATTTGGGCTTTCATCCTCACCCATAGTGTCATTACAATTTGGACCCTTGTCTCCAGCATGTTGCCCTTACTTTGGCCCATTCACAGCCTCATCCCTATCCAAAATATGCCTTCTTGTCCTCCCCACATATCTCTTATTTTTCTTCTACTTGGTTTTAGGAGATAGGCCATCATCATCATTATTTTTTTCCTTCACATGTGTCACATTCTTCTTCTTAGGTGTTGCTCTCTTCTTCTTAGGTGTCATTGTCTTCTTTTTGGGTGTATCCTTCTTAATCTTATTCCTGGGCCTATTCCTTGACCTTAACTCCTCACTACTACTGCTGCTTAGTATCTCATAACTAGGTGGGGGAGGCTTATAAGCCTCATCTTCAGTGCTCTCATAGTCATCATCAGTGGAGGAATCACTCAACTCTACAAGAACATCTCCTGCTTCATTCACAACTAGCTGGCTCATAGGATGATCAAAATACACAAACAACTCATCAGTTTCCAAATTTGCCATCTTGTTATCACACATCTGGTTAATTTCTTTATCACCTTTCAAAATGTGGAGGCCAGACTCTAGGTCAGGGGCAGTGGGGTCTTGCCAATACATAGTCTTGTACTCTGTATACCCTTAGACCTCTGAACATCTCCTCTAAATCCTTAAAATTAACAAAGTCAATGTCCAACTTGGGAAATCTCTCCACTTTACCATCAAGGTAGCAAACCATTCCATTTTTATCTCTTTCAAACCACCCCCTCCCCCATGGTGAAATACTGGTATAATCTCAACAAACATATGAAATATATAAACTTTACTCAGTAAGTGACAAATAAATTATAATTAACAGACATTAATATACCCAAAACAGACAAAAAAGTTTTACTTGAAGTAATAATCCAACCCTAGTGAAAGTGACTGTTCTTTACAAACATAAAACAATATGCATATCATACTTTATGGTGGTCCATGGGAAGAATACTTGCTTCAAATAAACAAATGAAGGACCACAATGATGTGGTTTACAAACGGTTGAAGAAACTAACCTCCAAGAACGGAAGTGCGGCTCCATCAACAACACGTCACCACCTCCGTTAGCAAACATCACATTACTGCGCAGTTACCTCGCCCTCGCCGACTCTCCTTCGTTGTCGTTTCTGGCGGGAAGTTTGACAGTCTCTAGGGTTTATGGTAATTCTATGTGTGAGATGAGGGCAAAGAGTGAGAGTGTGTGATATGTCAGGGAGAGAATGAAAAATGTATCTTAGAATCTGATTTCATGGTGCATCAAAATGGCAACGTTTTTTATGATTGTGCAGAGATCTAGTTGTCTCATCAAATTTTTTGAATCCACGTCAGAGAGTTACTGTTACATATAGGATTTCTCGATTACATTTCACGGAAGAACTATTACAGGGTCCTTTCGTTCTTTCTCTTAATGATATGTCTCTATCTCCTCTATCGTTCTTTCTCTCCCTCTGAATTTCAATTTATTTCTTGTTTTCAATTTATGTTTTGAATACATTGTTGTTGATGATATTTTGGGTGTACAGGAATGATAAAAGAGTTAGGATTGGGTATTTCACTGTAGAAATTGGGTGATGGTGGTAGGTGATGAGTAGCGGCAAACCGGCAATGGGGTGAGGTACGTTGGTGCTGATAGTGATAATAAGTGAGGGATGAGATGAGGAGGTGCCAAGGGGGTGGAATGGGACAAAGGAATGATGTGGGTAGCAGTTGATGGTAGTAGTGATGATGTTGATATGCCAATGGGTGAGGACGTAAGGCTAGTAGGATGGAGTGGTGGCCAGGGACGGATCCAGAAATGATATTATGGGGGGCCAATAACACATATAATATTAAAAATTATGTAAAAAAATTATATAATATAAATAATATAAAAAAAATATACGGATAGATAATATATTTTAAAGTAAAAAAAATATGTGTATACTTTTTACTAACGAAGTGGTCGATTCTTCGTATCATAAAATTCACCTATGTGTATACTTTTTACTAACGAAGTGGTCGATTCTTCATATCATAAAATTCATCCATAATAGAATTTACGTCAAATTTTTCAGCAATTTTCTTTTCAATATAATTAAAAGACAATTTGTAAGAAATTTATTTTTTATTTTGTTTCTAAGTTATTTTTCATAATATTCATAGTTGAAAAAGATCTCTTAGTTGTAGCAGTTGAAACAGAGAGAATTAATACCAAACGAATAAAAAAAACGGCCACAAGAAGAAAAAGCATTCACTTTATGAGATTTAAAAATTTTTATTTAATTAAAAAATATTAATAATAATATCTTTTTCAGATTTTTTTAATATTGTTACTTATTTTTTAAATATTAAAAATTATTAATATTTAAATTAGACTGAACTTTTATTTATATTAGATTAAATACTAAATATTTTAAAAGAAAAATTAAATTATACATAATAACTTATTACTATTAAAAAAAGTTAGGGGGCCGAGGCCGCCACTCGCCCCCCTTATGTCCGTCCCTGGTGGTGGCAGAAGAATGGGATAGAGCAAAGAAATAAGGTGGGGTGGGAGTAATGGTGGTGATAATGATGCTGATGATGCTAGTGAATGGGGTGATGGTGGTGATAATAATGCCAATGAGTGAGGTTGGTTAACCAGCTGAAACAGTAACAGAGTAATGAGATGGGCAAAGAAATGTGGGTGGAGTATGAGTGATGATTTGTAATTATAATACCAGAAAATAAATTAGTAATTTTATTAAAAATTAACTATTGACTAGATATTTGAATCATTTTATAAAACTAAATATATTTTTTAGAAATCACTTTATCATTACTATTTAGGAATTATTTTGTCAAAATCAAAATCTTTAAGGTAGCGTTTGGTAGAGAGACAGAGACAGAAAGACTGATACTGAGAGACAGAGACTAAGAGACAGAAATTGAAATAAATTTCAGTATTTTATTTGGTGCAAAATGGGAGACAAGAATTAAAACAAGAATAAAACTTTAATTTAATTTGCACAAAGGGTAAAATTGGAATTAATTAATTGAAATGAAAATATTTTAGGTATAAAATGTTATTAAAGTTTTAGTCTCTATCTCTAAAAATTTGAGTCCCCTGTGTCCCTCTTTTTTGGAGGTACTGAAATACTGAAATTTTAGAGACAGAGACAGAAATTTTAGTATCAGTCTCTGAACCAACAAACACAATACTGAGTCTCAGTCTCTCAGTCTCTGTCTCAGTACCTCAAAACAAACGCTACCTTAGATACCAGAATAACTATTAACTCGACAAAGGAAAACACCATCTAATTATTTGTGAATGTTTTACCCCCGATTTGCAAATATATGTTTATAGCCTCTATCGATGAAAACTATGACAGCTAAATTATTAGAAGCAAATTCCCAAAATACCATGCATTTAAATGAATAACTAAGCAAGGAGTAAAGCTGTTGGCCTTAATCCTAACAATTTCTAGTTTCCTAGCTCACTAATTTGGAGTTGGAAAAGTGAGAATTTCCATAATAATAAATGGCAAGGGCAGAGATACTTAAACATACAGAAGTACAAAACACCGTTGCTATAATTCTCTACAGGATCAAAATATTAAAAATTATAGTTCTTTGTGTGTGGAATTTGGGTACTTATGTGGGACTATTCTCTGAGTCCCAACTTTCCACTTCACTATTGAATATGGGAACGGGACACATTCTCCATCTCAATAAACTAAATATGTACCTAGCCAAGGAGACACAACTAGATTTCATTATAAGTAAATTCCAAAGGAATGTTCCTACCTATGTTAAACTAAATATATGAATAAGTATATTATCAAGCAAAAATGTCTTCAGTAATAAATGATTCCTCAGTATCCATACAGCTTTCTGAAGCTAGCTGAAGATTCTCATAGTTTAGTTGTCGAGAAGCTTCATACAAAGCTATGCCAACACTTACAGAAAGATTCAAACATCTGACATAAGTTTCAACCATTGGGATCCGAATAGTTCCCCCGCCAAATGGTTCAGTTTTGCAATCTAGCAAGGCTTCAGGTGGCAGTCCACTGGTTTCTGAACCGAACAAAAGATAATCACCTTTTCTGTAGGAAAATTCCTGCAAGGTAAGAAGGAAGCAAAAATATAATTACTGACCTTTGCATTCTGCAAAGAATGATTTGTTTCGGAAACGACGACAGATAATCCCTTTGAGGCATAATAAGTAAAGTTTTCTTGCAATATTGCTAGCCATCCCTAACCATAAGAAATTGATTACCTGACCTTGTACTGAAGTCTTCTTCCCCAAATTCCTTTTGTGGCACAATTAACCAAAGTAGTAGACTAATGCTCAATGTGAATGGGGACAATTTTAATAATAAATTGTGGGAACCATGTCTAACAAAAGCTCATAGAGTAATCCATGTAAGAAGCTGAGGTGTTTTTCCAATCAAGGGTAGTATAATGAGTCAAACTTTAATATAAATGTTTAGTAGCTAACCACATCTTTTAGGCTGTGTTTGTTTGCAAAAACTGAGACTAAGACTGGGGACTGGAACTTAATATCATGTTTGGTGATCAGAGATGAGAACTAAAATTTCGGTCTCAGAACTCAAAATTTCAGTCTCTTTGGTACCTTCAAAAAGTAAGAACATAGGAAACTGAAATTTTTGGGGATGAAAACTGAAACTTTAATAACATTTTTTTTCTAAATCTACCCTCATTCAAGA
>NC_029792.2:107646040-107646973 GCF_000816755.2 Arachis ipaensis | reverse complement strand
TCCAAGCACAAAATCCATGCCTCTTTACACATATATATGAAATATCACACACGCTTGGCTTACAATAATCAAACAAGTTTTTTTTTTTGTAATTTTTTTTATTTTTTGAAAAAATAAAACACACACACACACAAACACTTCTTTTATGTGGAGGTTGGCAAAGTCAACATGCAAGATTTTTGAGGATGCTAATGATTGAGGTGCTTGTTCCTCTGTTTTCAAAGATATAATCTTTCTGCTGAATTGGGTTCTAGGGTGGTGTTATTTTTGAACTTTTGGTGTTTTCTGATTCTTTCTGTGTATAATAAAAAGGGTTTAATTAATAAATTTGTGTTTTGTTTGATTTGGAATTCAACAATTTCAACCTGTCTTGTTTATAAGAATAACTTCTCTTTTAAATAGGGGTATCTTGGTGATTTCTCTTATTTCAGTCTATATATTTATTTTAAACCAAACAGGATACTAAAACATAACTCTATTTTTAAACCAATACAATATAGAGACGGACTTAATTCAGTCTCTGTCTTCTAATCTCTATCTTTCATTCTCAGTCTCTCTTCCAAATGCAGCCTTAAAACTAGCTCTTGTTTAAATCAATCTTAGCCTACTGCTTTCTTTAAAACGTAAATGAGAAATAAGTTTTTTTTTTTTCCTTTCCAAGATATCACTATTTCTAAAACTTATAGACAAAATGCGACCTTTTTCAAATTATTTGCCCGGGTGTCATCGGTGGCACCTTGTACTTTTTTAGCGCGCTAACTAGGAGGTGCCTAAACTGAACAAGCCTTTCACGTGAAAAATATTAAACAGGGAAGCGCATACAATAGCAAAAACGCTAAGCCTTTAGCACCTTCCACTTTGGATACGCTGAATACGTTTCAAAATCGTTAAACGTGAAAGCGCCTCCAGCAACTTGTACAAACTACAAACTAA
>NC_029792.2:107637088-107645871 GCF_000816755.2 Arachis ipaensis | reverse complement strand
CCCCACTCAATCCTAATCTCCACAAGCAGTTTGAGTACACAACCTTAGACAATAATGTCAATTTTCTTTAACTAAAATTATGTATTTCTATGGCATTTTTTTTTTTGCATTTCAGTAATACCTTTATATTAAGATCTCAATCATAATAAAATATAAAACTCTCATTAATATTTTTTATTATGTAATAAAAAATATCAAATAATTGATGAGAGTACTATATTTTTTTTTGGTATTTTTTTTTTACTAACACTCGTGCATTAAGATTTCAATCATGATAAAATACAGTCTATCAGTTATCATAATATTTTGTCACAATATTTTATTAGATAATTGATGATATGACAAAATATCAAGATAATCGATGATGGTAAAATATCATGATAATTAATAGGAGTATTGTAATTTATCATAAGAATTTTCTTTAACCAAGATTTTATATTTTGCTATAATGCATTGTATAATTTTTTTTGTATATTTCTTTTGGTGTCTATAGTTTTTATTTGTTATAAATTTAGTTAGATTGATAAATACATTTAATTGTACCATTATATTTAGAGTTTAATTTTGATGCACTGACAATGTAAAATATTTTATACAGTCGTGCAATCATATAACTCCGCCAATATTACACCTGCAGTACATAGCCGGTCCAAAGCCCAGATAAAGGAGAAGGGTTGTGTTAGGCCTTTGACAGCTAACATAAAAACTTAGTCGAATCTTCATGACATGGATCAGAGACGTTATTGCGCTTAAGTTAAGTCGTTTCCCAAAAGCAACGCGCTTTATGGCTCGCGTACACACAGTGTCAAATGAACAAGAGCCGCTGCATCAATGCCCGGGTGTAATGTTAAATCAGCAAGGGTAACCGCGTTTTTGTGAACGAACGAGGGTAAATAAGCTAGTTCACAAAGAAAAAGGTAAAGATAAAGGTCGGAACGACAGAAGGTTGAGATTTGGGATATGGAACAAAGGCACTCTAACAAGAAAATCTATAGAGGTGGTGGATACCATGACAAAGAGGAAGATTAACATCATGTGCCTACAAGAAACAAAATAGGTCGGTGCGAAGGCTAGGGAATTGGATATTTCCGGGTTCAAACTTTAGTATACAGGAAATGTGAAGAATAGGAATGAGGTAGGTATTATCGTGAATAAACAGTGGAAGAAGGACGTAGTGGATGTCAAAAGGGTGGAAGATCAGATCATCTCTATCAAACTTGTAGTGGAAAGAGGTACTTTTCATGTAATTAGCGCCTATGCACCGCAAGTAGGTTCAAACGAGCAAACACAAGATAAGATTTTGGGAGGATTTAGAGAATTTGGTCCAAAAATTACCTTCGCAAAATAAGATTTTCTTAGGAGAAGATTTAAATGGCCATATTGGAAGAGAAATGACTGGGTATGGAAGTATTCACGGAGGCCATGGTTTCGAGGTGGTCAATATCGAGGGTAAAACTAGTTTGGACTTTTCCTCAACATTTGACCTTCTCATCACAAATACATGTTTTAAAAAGAGAGACGAACATCTTATAACATATAGGAGTGGCATGACAAACTCTCAAATCGACTTCTTCTTGTTGAGAAAAGTCGACCGGAAATTTTGCATTAATTGTAAACTTATTCCGAGAGAGAGTTTAACAACACAACATAGGATGTTCATCATAGATTTTCGCGTTGAGCAAAAGTTAAGGAAAAGACATCATACGAAAAACCCAAGGACAAGGTGGTAGCGGATGAAAAGTAAAGAACAAAGAAGCTTTCTAAAACGGGTAGGAGAAGAGACAAAGTGGGATGAGGATGGAAGCACGGAAGAGATGTAGAGGGAGATGACCAAGAACAAAAGAAAGTTTTAGTAAATCTAGAGGAATAGGACCAAGAGACAAAGCGTCCTGGTGGTGGAACGCAAGTGTACAAGAAAAGTTAAAGACAAAAGGAAGTGCTTTAAGGAATGGTCTTTGTACCGCAATGCAGATAATTGCGAAAAATATAAGGCGACTAAAAAAGAGACAAAAATAGCGGTAAGTGAAGCTAGAACAAGAGCATATGAAAGTCTCTACCAGTCTTTAGGCACGTAGGAATGAGAAAAGGTATATATAGAATCAGAAAGAGCCATGATAGAAGAACGAGAGATTTGGATCAGGTTAAGTGTATAAAGGATAAAGACGGAGATGTTTTGGCTTAAGAGGAGAAGATCAACGAAAGGTAGAAGAACTACTTCTACGAGTTATTTAATGAAGAACATAAGACTCTTCCGAGCCTTGATTGGTTATGTACGAGGGAAGAAGATCAAAACTTCGACTAATCTCAAAGGATTCGAGACTTCGAGATAAAAGTTGTTCTAAAACGGAAGTAAAATGACACGACAGTATAACCCGATAATATATTCCAATTGAAGTTTGGAAGAGTCTTGGAGAGAAAGACATCAGTTGGTTAACCAAATTTTTTATTGAGATTTTAAGGTCAAAAAAAGATGCCAGATAAGTGGAGAAAGAATACTTTGGTATCTATCTACAAGAATAAGAGATATACAAAGTTGCAAAAATTATAGAGGGATCAAGCTCATAAGTCATACCATGAAGTTATGGAAAAAGATGATAGAATGGAGGTTGAGACAAGAGACACAAGTAACAGAGAACCAATTTGGTTTTGTGCCAAACAGATCCACTACTGAAATAATATACCTGTTAAGAATGATGATGAAGAGGTATTGTAGTAATAAAAAAAATCTATATATAGTGTTTATTGATTTGGAAAAACGTATGATAGGGTGCCAAGAAATGTCTTATGGAAGGTTTTGGAAAAGAAGAGAATAAAAATCGCATATATTCGTACAATTAAAGACATGTATGATAGGGCTACAACTAGTGTAAAGACTCAAGATGGTGTGACAAAAAAATTTTCTATTAGTATAGGATTACACCAAGGATCATCCTTAAGTCCATACATTTTCACATTAGTCTTGGCAGTACTCACAGAGCATATCCAAGAGCTTGTGCTATGGTGCATGCTTTTTGCCGATGATATCGTCCTTATGGGAGAGTCAAGAGAAAACCTAAATAAGAAGTTAGATTTATGGAGAGAAGTTCTAGAAGTGTATAGTCTGCGCATAAGCCGTAGAAAGACGGAATATATGGAATGTAAGTTCGGCCGCCAAAGTTAAAAATTTTAAGTATCTTGGGTGCATCATACAAGATAATAGAGAGATTAAACAGTATGTAAATCATAAAATCCAAGTAGGTTGATCAAAATAGCGGAGTGCATCTGATTTTATACGTGATAAAAAAGTGTCTTTAAAACTTAAAGGTAATTCTACCACACTGCTATAAGACCGACAATGCTTTATGGTACAGAGTGTTGGGTGGCCAAAGAAAAACACGAACATAAGTTAAATGTGGCAGAGATGAAGATGTTGAGATGGATGAGTAGTCATACGCGATTAGATAGAATAAGGAATGAAGTAATAAGAGAGAGAGTTGGAGTAGCACCTAATGTGGAAAAGGTGGTAGAATCACGTCTCAAATGGTTTGGACATGTGAGAAGAAGACCGACAGAGCACCCAGTCAGGAGGGCGAATGAGATGGAAGATGGATAAGGGGTGAAAGACACAGGAAGACCTAAGAAGATCATCCATGAGGTGGTCAAACGAGATCGACACATAAACGGTCTCTCTATAGACGTGATACATAATAGAACTCAATAACGTTGTTTAATTCATATAGCCGACTCCACCTAATGGGACAAAGCTTTGTTGTTGTTTGTTTGTTTGTTGTTGTCGCGCAATCATATCTGTCTTTTTGAATGACCATTCACGTAGTTAATGAAAATAATAATTCTTTTTATAATGTGACATTATGTGATTGGATGCACATGTAAAACTTCTTTTATACTGACAGACATCAAAATTAAATCTATTTATTAGTACTTTTGCTAAAAGAATACTAGAGAGTCATCAAAATTTATTGTTTTTGACCATTAATTAACCATCAATGTTTAAAAGTGTGAGTTAAAATATATTGTTGAATTAATAAACGAAAGAAATTGAGTTAACGCTAAAAGTGATGACAAAAAACAATAAATTCTGATATCCCTCTAGTATTTCTCTTTTTGCTACCCATGGATTAGCGTTTTCCATGGGGAAGGTATATGAGTTAGTTATCTATCACGGCAGGAAGATGGTTTTTTTTTTATTTGGAAAAAGAAAAAAAATCTTTTAAGCTCTGCTAAATTTTTCACAAAGGGAAAAAGGCGTGTTCCGCTTAGGCGCCTCCTAGTCAATACACAAAAAATAGAAGGTGCCACGGTGGCAAAATGATGGCACCTAAGTAAATAGTTTGAAATGTGACACTTAAATAAAAAGTTTAGAAATAGTGGCATCTTGGAAAAAAAAAAAGAGTTAAGCCTCAAAGTGGTCCACGAGATTGACTGTTTGCACTGAAAAAGTCCTCTAGATTATAATTGCACCATAAACGTTCTCGAGATTAAAAAAATTGTACCATGTTAGCCCCTCACTCTTTTTTTATCGAGCTACTCCTTAAGCCGTGAGTGACCTAGCACATCCCTTCCACGTTGGACTAGACAAAACGACGTCGCTTTAGTTTTGGCTCTAAATATTTGATGAAATGACATTGTTTAACCTTAATGATCATACATTTATTTGTGGGGCATAAGACTTTTTGTTGTGGGGCATAAGACTTTTTGTGGTTCATTAAGGTTAAATGACGTTTCATCAGGCATTTAGCCTTGAAACTAAAGCAACGTCGTTTCACCTACTCCAGCGCGAAAGAGTATGTGTCAGATCACTCACAGCATGACGAGTAATTTGAGGGAAAGGAAGTGGGGACCAACGTCGTGCAATTCTTTTAATTTCGGGGACCTTTATGGTGCAATTGGAATCTTTAGGATCTTTTCGGTGCAAGTGGCCAATTTCAAAGAGCACTTTAAGATTCAACTCGAAAAAAAAGCAGAGATACTAGCTTAACAAATGATTTTGTAACCAAGTCTTCAACCGAGTACTATAACAGCTAATGTCTCTTATTTATTTTATTTTTTTAAATCCAACATAGAAATTTCTCAAATTCAACACAGAAATTATGTAAAAATAACATAGAAATTATAACAAAACAACATAGGAGAGTGATAGGGAAACAAAAGAAAAAGAGAAGGGAAAGGAGGAGCAGGAAGAAGAAGAAAGAAAAAGAGAAAAAACACATAAGATGAAAAAGGAAGGAGGAGGAGGAGGAGGAAAGGGAAAAAGAAAAAGAAACATAGAAGCAGAAGAAAATGAAGGAAGATGGAGAGGAATAAAAAGGAGGAGGAAGAGAAAGAAAAAGGAAAAAGAAAAGGTAGAAGGAGAGGAAGAAGAAAGGGAGAAAAAAAACTCAGAATAGGGGAGGAAAAAAATAACAAGAGAAGGAAAAAGTTGGAAAGGAGGACTTGTTGGGGACTTGTATGAGCCAAAGAGTGCAAGTGTGATTATTTTTCTCAACCCATCCCTAAATTATTCAGCTTTGACACTTCTACTTCTATTGGATAACCCTAAAATTAACCAAAAGAAGAAAACAAACTCTCTGAGTAGCCTCTCAAATTTATTTTGTATGAATGCTGTGGTATGGACTTATGCTACAGAGTTGTATATTCGATTTTCTTTAGCTTAGCTCTAATATAATTAATATCAAATACAATCTTCAGCATCAGGCTACTCACACTCATTCATTATATTATTTTAAACTGCCTTATGATGTGATTCTTTTGCCAAGTGATTCTTCGCACATTTTCTCATTAGTCACAGATTAGACTATTAGAGAGTTGGAACAAAGGGCATAATTTTTAGCAGTGTTTTATGAATGCATCACTTACTTCTTTAGTGGACAATGTTCTTTGAAGTTCTGATGCAATAACAGAAATATATTGAAACGAAATAATTAATAACAAAAAACACAGGTTATACTAACACTAAGGAATATGTAATTAGTATGAAAAACTCACAGAATGAACTTTTGTTCCTCTCTTTGTAAATGCTAGAAGCCGCTTTTGTCCTTCCTGTATTAGATAATACCAAAATGTGATCAAAGGAAAAGTATGATGCAAGTATTTGGAATTTAAATTGCAGGAATAATAATTACCTGTTGCCTGAAATAATCACGAAAACTTGCCCAAGTGTCATGAACTTTAACAACCACATATCTGCAATTTTATGTCCATAATGGAAAACATATAAAAGGGCAGCTCAGTGCACTGAACACATTCTAGAGCGGAATCACATATGCAGCCTTGACCACTTTTAAAAAATCAGGGAAATTGTGATATAAATTCCAAAAGAGAAGTGTTTTCAAAACAACATATGATTGTTTAGGGTCCTTTTTTCTATGTTAGAAAAGTATGATGTATTCATTTTAGTTGTTACCAAATCCGGGAAGCAGTATTCCACCTCCGAGAAAAGTCTATATCTATCGCTCCTCAACTGCCTTCATATAGTCAAAATAAGATTAGGAGGACACAAGAGCTGTTGATTATTGAGGAACTTGATTTAAGATAAACAGTCATGGATAACTGCAGACTAGCCAAGATGGTAAAATATTTTCCACCCTTTCTAGATTATCAGGAGAGATGCAAATGACTATAAAAGTTACAATCATAAAGAAGCAAATGACCATGGATACGGCCAATAATCCAGTCCAGCGCGCTTTAATTTGGAATCATCCACCTGAAATCCTAATGGCTGAAAAAAGATAGAGAAATACAGATGCTATGATAAATTTGCCAAAAAACGTGAAAATAAAATGGTCTTTTAAAAAATGATTAATTGGAGTTAGACTGAGAAAATATCCTCACCCCAACTAAGTGCAATCCAACAGCTGATGCAGCACATGATCTAGCAATGCATCCAGTGTTTCCAGGAATCTATCAAGAGGAAAACATGACCTGAATTACTGTCAGTAATTTAGATAGTACAAAACTGAAGCTATCAGAATCTGTGCTAAGGCCAATTTATATGCTAAATTTTCAAATTTCTTCAAGGAAATCTAACCAACTAGTGATGAGAATTAGGTGAAGGATTTGATAGATACAACTCCATTTGTTTCATACTGACCGATTTTAGTGTATACAAAAATAACAAAGAACAATAAAAAAAACCAATGGTTTGCATTACTAACATTATTTTAGCTTGCTTTACACTTCTCCTGACAGTAACCATGGCCAATGCCAAAAGATGAATAAAAAAATTCAGATGCAATTAATATATAAACAATATGGATAAGAATATCCTACATTTTCAGAACAGTAGCATTATATTCTAATTAAGAGGGAAAAAGTAAACAAAAAAAATGAGATAATATAATATCCATCACTAACTTGTCTTAGTTTACAGCACTTATTCCAGTAGAGGATTAGACATTTCATTCCTTTTCTTAATATGTTTTTCTTTTTGCCATGATATTGATTTCATTTCAAACATATTCTTATCATTTAACAAATAATTAAACTAGAAAGTGATCGAATTATGTGATTGATCACTCCAGTTATCAGGGACATAGTTATTTATGAAGTTCTATTGCAACTTGAATAGATGTTAAGACCATGCAGCTTGGCAACTATCCTTATTGTTTAAAATGGAGAAGAAATATAAACTGTGCACAATGCAATGTAAGCAAGAGTTTTAACACATATCATGAACAACATAATTTGATCCAATTTGAACATAAGCAAAGAAAACATGTTGGTGCATACTATCCACAAAAGTTCCCCACTCATCTAATCATGCATACCTGAAAACAGCCCCTAAATTCATGCATTGCCAATCTATGACGTACAAATCTTTAGCATATCTAATTTGGCTCAAGACTAATCAAGTACCAAGTTCTACCTGATTGAACTTTTAACTGATATAGTTAACCCTAACATTTCACGCCTAATTCCACCGTCCTCCATATGGGATTTGGCCGTGCGTGCAATTGCTATACAGTTACGGCTGAAGCTTCTCCAATCTAATTAACCCAATAAACTCTTGTTACGCAAAAGAAATGGCCTAACTGAGTAAGCATACATTAGGAAAAGTGATGAAATGCTCAAGAAGTGTCTCTGTTACTCATTGATGAAATTATATACATCCTCTAATCACATAAGCTAAAAGCTTTAACACATAAACTTAACTAACTAACCAACTATTCAACTAACTGGTTGTGTAACAAACTAACAAACTAACTAACTTACTATTGCTCCGAAGTCAACTAAACAGATAGCATTTCCATGATGAACAACTACCAGTAATAACTGTCATCTAAATTCGTACCTGAGGGGACACAAGCACAACCTGAAGAACCTTGGAACGTGAAGCTCCTCCATTCAAGGCCTCTCCAACACCCCGAGGCAAAGTTCCTTCCTTGTTTATCTCAGCGGCATCATTCGCATCTGCAACATATAATAAAAATAAATAAATAAATAAGTAGACAATTGGACTCAATGGAAGGAAGAAGCATAGAAATGAAATATGAGTAGCAAGAAAACTGAAATTAAGGAGTGTGTGAGACAGAGGGACTACTGAGAGAGCAGAATGGCGAAGAAAGAGAGAGAAAAGTGGTGGGTTTGGGTCTGAAGTGAAGAAAAGTGAATCGGCGAACAAGGGGAAGTTTTGGGCGGAAACGAGAAGGGTTTGGTATGTTAAGGGATTTAAGACCGTTGATGTCCATTGTTGACACTTGACACCACCCCCCACACTCACTCACTCACGCTCTGCTTCTTCCTGCTTTCCCTTCTAATCTCTTATCGCGTCTTCAAAAGAGGTA
>NC_029792.2:107636785-107637071 GCF_000816755.2 Arachis ipaensis | reverse complement strand
GAGTATAAGAGATAGATTTTTTTAAATAAAATACATATATTTTATTTTTTAATATACGTAATTCTGAGATAATTTACACATATAAAACTAAATAAAATTCTTACACACCTCAAATGCAGTGTATCAAATGTAAGTAAATACCAATATTTAAATATGTAAATTTATTGTATTACATATATTTGGTATACAAAATATTTATTTTATTCATATATAAAAAGAATCCAAGTACAAGAGGATAGACGAATGAGTTATAGCTTAAATGACATAGTCTCCTCATACTCAATTA
>NC_029792.2:107636435-107636763 GCF_000816755.2 Arachis ipaensis | reverse complement strand
GTGGGGGGTTACCGGAGTGGGGTGAGGGAGTGGTGTTTGTGTTTGTGTTTGTGTCTGTGGTGGTGGTGGTGGTAGTGGAGGTGGTGGGATGAGGAAGGTGAAGAGGAGAATGATGATGATGAGGGTATTTTGATCCAAAAATTTGAAAAATGATGATTTTAAAGCGTTTTTGAACGTTGGGGATGATTTTAATAAGAAAAAAAAGGTTAGAAACGATTTTGATTTTGACCTCAGACCTTAGGGACGAAAAAAGTACTTATCCCAAAAAAAAAAAGTACAAGAAAATAGCCCATTTTCTTTAAAATTAAATAAAATAAAAAAGAATTAG
>NC_029792.2:107626862-107636301 GCF_000816755.2 Arachis ipaensis | reverse complement strand
GAATAATTTTGAACTAATAATAAAAATTTATTGAAAAGTAAAATATTTGATTCAAAATTATTTGATCATCAATTTAGATGTTTATCCTAAAATAAATTTCATATTTATATATTTAAGCATATATTTACATTTTTTGTGGTAACATATGCACAATACATAAGAAATTATACAAATGTTCACATTACTCTATGTGAAAAATACCAAAATTTTATTATGTATTTCATTTGCACACAAGACAAGTTTAAAAATAATTTTTTTTGTATCATTTACATATGAGATAACTAAACAAATTTTGCTACTTATTTTGTTGGCAATGTAAACAAGATAAAACCAATAAAATAGCAAAAAATACATTGGATAACCAAAAAAAAAAAATAACTGTTTATAATACATTTTGGATTGATTTTAAAATTGATAAAATTTTGTTATGATTTGAATTGTAATCCTTTGAATACATATTGTAATTCATCAACTCAATCTAATTCAAACGATTGCAATTACATTGTATTGATTTTATCTTATATTTTAATGTAGTCTCATTCAAACTATTACAATTTAAATTAGATTGATTAATTTGGGTTGGATATAATTTAAAGTGATCAAACCCAATGCATAAGACTGAGTTTGAATCCAATTGGATTGAATGTAATTGAATTATATAGTAATATTGAATTTTTATAATTTAAATCATAATAAATTATATCAATTTTATATTTAAAGTTGATTCAAATTATACTATAAACAATCTCTTTTTTAGTTTTCCAATGCACTTTCTTTGTTATATTAACCAATTAGATACATTAGAATGCAATTATAATTTTATCTCGTTTGCAATTGAAATATATAGAAATTTTTTTTTTTTGGTTGCTTATCACATTTATACGTGGAATGTCATGTGTGTAAATTTTCTTGACTGCTATGTGATAGGAATAAAACACACAATTTCTTACTTGCAAGAATCAGAGGAGCAACAATATTCACTCACAACAAGTATTAATACCAGCACAATAATACCCAATAGCAGCGGAAAAATCACATAAACCAGAAATTAGAAACAAGCTAACACACCAAGATTTTTAACGTGGAAAACCTCCTCAATGAGAGAAGTAAAACCCACGAGCCACCAAAACCAGGATATAGCTTTACTATGATGAAAAATAGAGTACAAGAGAGTCACAAATTACTGCACAAAACGTGCATTCAACAAGCCAAACAACCCAAGTTTCAAAGCTTACAAAACAAGAACAAGAAGATGAAAATACCACAAAATAGAGCTACTGTGCGTGGCCAATATCTCCAGCTACAAATGTCGAATTTAAGATCCGAACAGTGAAATCAAAGAACCAGATGTGTATAATACTCTGTCCAAATTTGAGCTCGATCCAACGGTTAACGAATCTGCAGTGACCAATTTACAGAAACAGCTTTGTGTATGTGCGAAAATAACTTTCTCTCTTCTCTTCTCTCTAGTATTTGGTGTTCTCTTGCAAAATGACCTCTCTTTCATCCAACCCTAACTCACCTCAGCCACTTCAACTATTCATGGGCTTGGATACTAGTATTTGGGCTTTTTCTCCACATAGGAAGGGAGCCCAAAAACCCAACAAATCTCCCCCTCACGACTATGTGGAGGTAACCGCCAATCCGGCGATTAAGTAACAAACTTCAAACTTCCATCTTGGTAATGCTTTGGTCATCATATCAGAACCATTCTCATCAGTATGAACCTTTTCAACTTCCAACAACTCAGCATCCAAAACATCATGTATCCAATGATACCTCACATCAATATGTTTGGATCGAGAATGAAAAGTAGAGTTTTTACCAAGATGTATAGTACTTTGACTATCACAAAATAACACATACCTCTCTTGAGTAGACCCGAGTTCCTTCAAGAATTTTTTCATCAAAAGCATCTCCTTGCACGCTTCGGTAATGGCAATAAACTCGGCCTCAGTAGTAGACAAAGCAACACATTTTTGTAATCTTGATTGCCAAGACACAGCTCCACCCGCAAAATTGATCAAGAAGCCTGAAATGGACCTTCTAGAGTCAATATCTCCTGCCATGTCTGAATCAGTGTAACCAACTAGAATAGGCTTATCACTTCCATAACACAACTTTATGTTAGAAGTACCACGAAGATATCTCATTATCCATTTTACAGCATTCCAATACTCTCTTCCTGGGTTTGAAACAAAATGGCTAACACAACCAACAGCATGAGCTATATTCGGTCTTGTGCACACCATAGCATACATTAAACTACCCACGGCTGATGCATATGGAACTTTTTCCATGTCTTTCTTCTCTTCTTCACTTGATGGACTTTGCTTGCAACTCAATTTGAAGTGTGTAGCAAGAGGAGTACTAACGGTCTTTGCTTTCTCCATTTGAAACCTATGCAACATTGTCTCTATGTATTTCTCCTGTGACAACCAAAGTTTCTTCTCCTTTCTATCACGTTCGATTCTTATGCCAAGAATCTCCTTTGCTAGCCCAAGGTCCTTCATTGCAAATGACATTGCAAGTTGTTTCTTTAACATATCAATCCTAGAAGCATTCTGACCAACAATAAGAATATCATCAACATATATCAAAAGGATAATAAAATCATTACTAGCAAACTGTTTAACAAATACACAATGATCAGAAGTAGTCTTCTTGTAGCCTTGTTCTACCATAACAGACTCGAACTTCTTGTACCATTGTCTTGGAGCTTGCTTCAAGCCATACAAGCTCTTCTTCAATTTACAAACATGATCCTCTTTGCCTTTTACCATGAAACCTTCAGGTTGTTCCATGTAAATTTCATTCTTAAGATCACCATAAAGAAAAGCAGTTTTCACATCCATCTGCTCTATCTCTAAATCAAGACTTGCAGCCAAACTCAAAACAGTCCTAATAGAAGATCTTCTCACAACCGGTGAAAAAATTTCATTATAGTCAACTCCCTTTTTCTGCCTATAGCTCTTGACCACCAATCTAGCCTTGTACCTTGGATACTGAGAATTTTCTTCATGCTTCAACCTATAAAACCCACCTGTTCTGCAAAGCTTTCTTCCCTTTTGGCAACTTCACAAGCTCAAATGTTTGATTATCATGCAAGGATTTCATTTCATCTTGCATTGTATCAAACCATTTCTTATTGTCGTCACCTTCCATAGCTTCCGCATAACATTCAGGTTCTCCCCCATCAGTCAAGGTCATATATCCATCAGTAAATGTTACATGCTCACTAGAAGGATACCTCGTTGAAGGTCGCCGCTCTCTAGTAGACCTCCTAGGATGGAAACCTGGTGGATCTTCAGGTAGCTTAGGTTGATTATGAGCATCATCATCAACTGGAGCATCAATTGGATCTCCCATCTCCTGGTCATCAGGAACCAAAGGCTCATTTTACTGCATATGCTCCTGATCTTGATTCTCTGCTAGTTCTGACAAAGGAGGCAGCTGAACTGGATCTACATCAGTCAAGTCACTGCTCTCTTGTGATTGACTCTTCTCTGCCTTATCAATATCTTTAATGGTCTGGTCTTCAATAAACTCTACATCACGGCTCCTTACAAGCTTCTTTTCAACTGGATCATAAAGCCTGTAACCAAACTCATCTTGACCATACCCAATAAAAATGCACTGCCTTGTCTTCACATCCAACTTGGACCTCTCATCCTTTGGAACATGAACAAATACTTTGCATCCAAAGACTCTCAAGTGACCATACGAGACATCTTTGCTCGACCAAACATGATCCGGAACATCATTGTTCAAAGCAATTGTAGGACTCAGATTAATCACATGAGCCACTGTAAGTAGCACTTCACCCCAAAAGACTTTAGGTAGCTTAGCTTCAGTAAGCATACACCTAACTCTTTCAATCAGTGTTCTATTCATCCTTTCTGCCAAACCATTCAACTGAGTTGTTTTAGGAGGTGTCTTTTCATGTCTAATGCCTTGCTGCTTGCAATACACATCAAATGGTCCACAATACTCACCACCATTATCAGTGCGAATACATTTAAGCTTTTTACCTGTTTGCCTCTCAACCAAAGTTTGGAATTGTTTAAACTTTTTCAAAGCTTGGTTCTTTGTTTTCAAAGCATAAGTCCAAAACTTTCTTGAATGATCATCAATAAAAGTAATAAAGTAAATAGCTCCACTAAAAGACCGTACCTTCAAAGGACCACAAATATCGGAGTGCACCAATTCCAAGAAGTCTGATTTTCTTAAAGGTTGATGCTTCTTGAAGGATAATCTTCTTTGTTTGCCAGCCATGCAATGAGAACATTTCTCCAACTCTGCATTCTTCAAACCTGAAAGAGCATCCTTTCAAGCCAAATAGCTAAGTCCTTTTTCACTAATATGACCAAGTCTTCTGTGCCACAAGCTACAAACTTCTTTACTTTCAATTGCATTCACACTACCTTTTGCAATCATGGCATGCATCATATACAAACTTGAAGTACCTTTTTCTCGAGCCACCACTAAGTTGCCTTTAGTAAGCTTCCATTGTCCAAAGCCGAAAGTGTTTACAAAGCCTTCATTATCAAGCCTTTTAACTGAAACCAAATTCAAGCGAACATCTGGAGCGTGTCTAACATCTTTAAGTAGTAGCTTCATTCCCATATTGGTCTCAAGACAAACATCTCCTACACCAATAACCTTGTCCAAGCCATCATTACCCATCTTAAGTACTCCAAAATTACCTGGAGAATAAGAAGTGAAGAACTCCTTTTTCGGTGTAACATGTATTGAGGCGCCACTATCAATTACCCAGCTGAACTCATCATCAGAAACAAGATTGACTTTGTACTCATAATCAGCAATATCAACAGAAAGAAGATCATCTGAAATAGAAGATACACGATCATTGCTACTATCATCCTTCTTTTCTTGCTTACCTTTGTTTTTCTTTTTCCAAAGATAGCAATATTTTTGAATGTGACCCATTTTGTGACAATAGTGACACTCAACATTCTTGTATCTTCCCTTGGATTTGCTCCTGCTTTTACCTCTACCCTTTTGAACTCTATTCTGATTTCTCCCCCTGGTTTCAGTGACTAACATTTCAGAGTGTGACGAAGAATTCTGCGTCTTCCTTCTCATATCTTCATTTAAAATGCCACCTTTAACAAGTTGCATGCTCACTTTACCATTCAGAGCAGAATTAGTAAGAGAGATACGAAATGTCTCCCAAGAATCTGGTAGAGTATTTAGCAACCACAATCCTTGAACCTCATCTTCAAACTTGATTCCCATGCTTGACAACTGATCCAGAACTCCTTGAAATTCATTCAAGTGATTTAATACTTGTGACCCCTCCTTGTATCTCAGATTCATCAACATATTCAACAAGTACAATTTATTATTACCAGACTTGGAAGCATACAAGGATTCAATTTGATTCCATAAAGTCCTAGCATGAGTCTCATTAGCAATGTGATTATAAACATTATTATCCACCCATTGCCTAATAAAACCACAAACTTGTTGGTGTTCAAACTCCCATTCTTCATCTGTTTTAGATTCTGGTTTTTGTGTAGAAAATACGGGTAAATGTAGATTTTTGACAAATAACAAATCTTTCATTTTTCCCTTCCATAGATGGTAATTAGTGCCATTCAAACTTATCATCCTAGTAGAATTATTTGCCTCCATCTTTCAAGCAAGTTATAACCAAATACCCAAAACTGAGCTCTGATGCCAATTGATAGGAATAAAACACACAATTTTCTACTTGCAAGAATCAGAGGAGCAACAATATCCACTCACAACAAGTATTAACACCAGTATAATAATACCCAATAGCAGCGGAAAAATCACATAAACCAGAAATTAGAAACAAGCTAACACACCAAGATTTTTAACGTGGAAAACCTCCTCAATGAGAGAAGTAAAAACCACGAGTCACCAAGACCAAGATATAGCTTCACTATGATGAAAAATAGAATACAAGAGAGTCACAAATTACTGCACAAAATGTGCATTCAACAAACCAAACAACCCAAGCTTTAAAGCTTACAAAACAAGAACAAGAAGATGAAAATACCACAAAAATAAAGCTACTGTGCGTGGCCAATATATCCAACTACATATGTCGAATTAAAGATCCGAACGGTGAAATCAAAGAACCAGATGTGTATAACACTCTGTCCGAATTTGAGCTCGATCCAACGGTTAACAAATCTGCAGTGACCAATTTACAGAGATAGCTTTGTGTGTGCGCGAAAATAACTTTCTCTCTTCTCTTCTCTCTAGTGTTTGGTGTTCTCTTACAAAATGACCTCTCTCTCATCCAACCCTAACTCACCTTAGCCACTTTAACTATTCATGGGTTTGGATACTAGCATTTGGGCTTTTTCTCCACATAGAAAAGGAACCCAAAAACCTAACACTATGCACCCACCTTAGTTACACGGCCATGTTTCACAAATTGAAAGGGGTATGGAGGATCACCGGTGGATATGAAATCTTGGATGTGGGTTTTGGGTACTTCCTCGTTAAATTTGATCGCATGGACGATCGAGAGAAGGTTTTACTAGGGGGGCCATGGATGATCTTCGGTCACTATATTGCGGTCAAGCCATGGACACCGGATTTTAAACCTTGTGAGGACACTTTCGGGGAGACTATGGTTTGGATTCGAATCTCTGGTTTGAGCATATGGTACTATCAGGATAAAGCCATGATGAGAATCGCTTCTGCTGTGGGAAGACCAGTCAAGGTGGATCTGGCTACTAAGTTGGTGGAAAGGAGAAAATTTGCTCGGGCTTGCGTGCAAATTAATCTTGGTTTGCCGGTGGTCCGGAGTGTGATTGTCGATGAGTTTGAATATAAGGTGGAGTATGAATGCTTACACCTTATTTGTGACAAGTGCATTTGTTTCGGGCATCCAGCAACTGACTGCAGAATGACCCCAATAGATTCGAAAAGGGTGGATCGAAAGGAAACATCAGTGACCGAGACGGCGGCCCGGGTGGTGTAGCCACAGGAAGCTTCAAAAGAGAAAATTTTTGAATTTGGATGCAATCCCAAAGAGTCAGTGATAGTTGCAGAAATTGGGGAGGAATTAGATGATACGTTGCATGGGAAGGAAGTGGGGTCCCAACATTTGGAAAATGAGGCTGGCTGGACCAAAGTCAGTGGTAAAAGGAGAGAAAAATTGAGTCAATCAAACAAAGCCCAACAAACATCTAAAGATAAAATGCCGGTGCGCTCAAATCAGAAATTGGACCAGAACCGTGACTTTGGGCTACGTATGAGAGGAGCCGAATCAGGGGTGAAGACCGGGTCGGTTAGCGGATCTAAGGCACGCATGGCATCTTCCAAACAGCAAGGGGGTGAAGGGCAAATCTGTCTCCGTTGCGGTGCCAACTTTCACTGCCATTATCAAAAACGGACACAAGAGGTTGCGCCCTTCTTCTTTGCAGAATTCGCCGTCGACTCCGGACTGCCTTGGCGACACCAGCAAGCAGCAAATCGGCAAATTGGAAGGGTTGTCAGTGGAGGGACACAGACAGACTGGGCAACAACCGGACAAGGACAAGCAAGGCTCAGGGGGATATGATGGTGGATCTTCATCATCTCGTTAGGGACTTCAGCTGAGGTTGGTCCTTTTTACAATACAAATTGTTTTATGGATTATTTAGATTTAAGCTTTCTATTTTGGAATATTAGAGGTGCCTCTAATAAATTGGCCCGGGTTCATAGTAAGGAGTTAGCGAATAAATTTCATCCTACTTTTTTCATTCTGTTTGAAACCCATATTACTTTCGAGAGGATGAAATCTTTTTGGAATAATCTAGGTTACCAGGGTGTTGGTATTGTTGAGGCTAATGGTCATAGTGGGGGTATCTGGGTTCTATGTTCTAATTCAAATATTTCTGTGAGAGTATTGGATGTAGTTGACCAATGTATCAGTTTTGAAATCACTATGGGCAATACATCTAGTTACTGCAGTGCGGTGTATGCTAATTCGCATATACATCGGCGTAAAGAACTGTGGGGTGACTTGACAAGGATTGCTAATATGATCCACGGACCTTGGATTGTGTTAGGGGACTTTAATGATGTTTTGTTGCAGAGTGAAGTTAGAGGGGGGCAATTTAGACTTGCCAGAGCAGAACAATTTGCGGAAACATTGGAGGATTGTGGGCTGTTTGATATGGGGGCTATTGGGAGAAGATTTACTTGGTACAGGAAGGTGAAAGTTGGGGTGCAGGTGGCCAAGAAGCTTGATAGAGCAGTCATCAACTAGGACTGGCGACTAATGTTTCCAGAGGCTTATACTGAGGTGCTGGCGCGCCTTCACTCTGATCATTGCCCATTATTCACTAGGTGCAAGATGGCAAAGAGGGCTACCAAGGGCCATCGTCCGTTCAGATTCCAGGCTGCGTGGATGACTCATCCTCTTTTTAGGAATGTTGTTGATACAGCTTGGAATAGAGGAGCTCCGGATGTAGTCAAATGTTTGTTGGAGGTTCAAAAAGATGCAACTAGCTTCAATAAAAAGGTTTTTGGCAATATTTTTGTTAAGAAAAGGGAGTTGGAGAGGCTTTTGAATGACGTTCAGATTACTCTGGAAAGTCGGGAGGATCAACAGCTTAGGATCAAAGAGCAAGTTTTGCATCAGGAACTGAATGCTGTCCTTCTTCAAGAAGAGTTGTTGTGGTATCAAAAACCTAGAGAACAATGGGTGAGATGTGGAGACAGAAATACAAAATTTTTTCATCTGCAGACAGTTATCAGGAGAAAGAGGAACAAAATTCATGGGTTATATTTGGAGGATGGGTCTTGGGCCACGGAGACTACGACTCTAGAAATGGCGGCAAATTCTTTCTTTCAAAAGCTCTTTTCTACAAGGGAGGATATTGACCTGGACGCCATGGGGCCTTTTCCTTGCCCGTCTCTTAGTACTGAGGCTTGTCAAAAGTTAGTGGAACCGGTGACGTCTGAAGAGGTTAAAAGAGCTGTGATGACCATGAGTTCATTTAAAGCCCCAGGGCCAGATGGATTTCAAGCAATTTTCTACAAAGAGTTCTGGGACTCTCTTAGCAACGATGTGTGTAGACTGGTCAAGCGAGCCTTTGAGGGTGAGCCACTGAATGCGGCTATTTTCGATACTCTCATTGTTCTAATTCCTAAAGTGGAAGTTCCCTCTTCCTTACGGGAGTTTCGGCCTATTAGCTTATGTAATGTAATTTATAAAATTGTCACAAAGGTTCTAGTTAACAGGTTCAGACATTTCCTGTCGGAGATCATTGGTCCTTTGCAAGGAGGGTTCATTCCAGGAAGAGGAACCACAGAGAATATTATCATTGCTCAAGAGATTATGCACTTCATGAGGAACACCAAGTCTCGAAAAGGGACCATGGCATTCAAGATTGATTTGGAAAAAGCTTATGACAGGGTAGACTGGCGTTTTCTGGAAGCTACTTTG